>NC_069793.1:91844756-92155097 GCF_027406575.1 Nycticebus coucang
TTGAAAAACACGCCCAGATCCACCTGCTCCTTCCTCGTGAACCATAAAGCGAATGGCTCAAATGACACGTTATTGCTTCTTCTCAGCCCTACAGTTGTCACTATAGGACAAACACAGGACAAGTCACAGTGTTCCCTTTCCTAAAATCCTTGCTGTTTATCCACACCTTCACCACCTTCACCACCAGGAGTTACCAGCCTTTCAGGAGTATTTGTAAACTACGGGCCACCACCAACAGGACACGTGGCATAACAACAGGAGCGTTCACTCAAATAGGAGATACTCTCTAGCTCTCTCCTTAATATACACGTATCTGCCCCTGCTGAAACCCAGGGAACCGTTGCCTGTAGTCTCCTTCCCTTCCCTCCCTCCCTCCTCTCTCTCTCTCTTTCCCTCCCTCCCTCCTTCCTTCCTTCCCTCCCTCCCTTTCATTTTTTATTGTTTGGGATTCATTGAGGGTACAAAGAATTAGGTTACACTGATTGCATTTGTTAGGTAAAGTCCCTCTTATAATTGTGTCCTGACAAGAGGTGTGTCACACACCGAAACCCCCATCCCCCTCCCTCGTCCCCTCTTCCCCCATTAGCTCATCCACTGCCTTCATACCAGAATTGAGTATGTTGGATTCTTACTTCTCCGTTCTTGTGATGCTTTCCTGAGAAGAATGTGTTCTTTCAGAGAGCACCACGTTTTCTTTTTCTTCTTGGGAAAACTGATTATCTGCTTTAGGGTGGGATAACAGGGGGACTAACCATTGCGTCTTTCCTTTTTAATGACTTACTCTTTTATACACTTTATGCTCCATCGGTACTAACGTCTTGGTATTACCCCCAAACTCTTATACCTCTCTGACTCTCTTCCCTTCCTCTCAATTTATCTGCTTTGCAAAAATCTCACTCATCTTTCAAGTCTCGGCTTCCCTGCTGCCCTCATCTGGGCGCACCTGACTGCTCCCAGAAAGACTCAGGCGTTCCTTCCACGTACAACTGCACAGTCAGTATGTTCCTATTGTAAATGCCGTGTTCCTGTCACCGCTGGGTTCCATGCCGTTGAGAAATGAGTCTTTAGATACTTTAACTCTTGTGTCTGATACAGTTTGATAAATACTTGGTGAATAAATGTGTACGTAATTGTATTAATTGTTTCACCTGTATTTATAAATATAATTATAGTCAACAATAGAAGACCTATACTAATATTTCATTTATTTTCACAGTAAAATTAAAAGGTACTTGCTTAAGATTGTTTATTTTCTTTGAATATTTATTTTATTACAGAATGCCTTTTATTCAGCAAATTTCATTCTTTTTGGTAGTAACAGACCATGAGTTAAATATAGAGTCCAACAAGCTTATTTTTAATACCCAGCTTTGCCAAAAGAGAGGTTTTTAATATGCCCGAAAAACTTATATTTAATGACATGAAAAAGGAATCATTGTGTGGTTATACTTACAGTTTCTAATTGTTCTAATACTATATTTAATTTCCAAGTGATACCCATATTTCACTCAGGGCTGGAAGAGAGCACTATTTTTCATGGCTATTGTGAAAAGAAGGAGGAAGATTTGGTCAAATGACACAAGAAATGAATGTATGTGTCAGTGTATGGTACCCCATGATCACATTAATGTACACAGCTATGATTTAATAAAAAAAAAAAAAGAATGTACGTGTTAAACAGAAAAAGGAACAAAATAAGGTCCGCTTGGAATGGTGCTTGGGTTGTAGCCTTGAGGCACATGAGCTGTCGCATGGGGGGCACTCTTTCCTCCTCAAACACAAATGTTAGGTAAAATAAAATAGAAGCAAATTTTCTAGAACAAAATTTTATTTTTTAAAAGGAAATCCCTGTCATCCAGAATTGAAGAAAGAAATGAAAGCTAGAGGATAAATGGACTCTACAGTGATCAAAAAAATTTTGCAGATGCAGCCACAGGACCTAAGAGCTAAGAATTGGGATTTAAAGCCCTCGAAGGGCTGGGATATGTGACTTCAGCCCAGTGGAAGAGAGTGGACGGAACTGAACTTTAGGCATAAAACACAGAGCCTCAAGGCTGCCTGCAACAGTCAAGAACAGAGACTGGCACAGGACTGGGGAGGGGCAAAAATAAAACTTACCTGTTGGGATAGTTGTGCACACGTGCAAAAAAGGAGCTTTGTACAATGTTTACAGCAATGATGTTCACAGTAGCCCTGATACAAAACAGCCCAAATAACCATCGCTGGTAGAATGTCTAACAAGCTCTGTTGTCTTTATTTAACGACTGATTATATAGTAGTGAGAATGGCTGACTAGCCCCTTACAAAAATATGGATGAACCGCAAAACTGTAATGTGGTATAAAATCAGTAGACACACAAAAAATAACTGCATAATCTCACCAATATAAAGTTCCAAAAGTCAAAAACCGTCTGTGATGGCAGACGCTAGGATGACGGTTCTGGGCAATGACTGGAAGGAGGAAAATGAACCTTCTGGGAACCTGAAAGTCTTTCAATGTTTTATCTGAGTGACAGTAACATGGCTTCACTCACTTAGTGATGATTTATATGGTCTACAGCTTTAATTCGAGCGCATTTCTGAAAATATTTGTTCATAAAATGTTTCTTTCATTTTAAAAATGTTCCTATTTCAGAGAAACCCAAAGGGCATTTGGATTCAATGCAGTTTGTGCAGGGCTGACCCTGAAGTCCAGAGACTGAGGGTCACAGTCAGGAGTGTCCAGAGAGAGGAGAGGCATCACCCACCTTATAGGATTGCAGGCCCCAATATAGCTAGAGCGTCTCGGTAAAATGTCTCTGTTAACCCCAACAGAGTAACCCACTGTAATCACCCACCAATTACAGAGAACACCTGGGACAGTTATGTACCCACCGGCTGTCTAACTCTGCCCTCTGTCTAACTCCTTTTCCCACACTTGGCCCTGGAAAGGTCTAAATCAGCTGCCATTGGGTCTCAGAACTGTGATCTGGGTAATTAGAGAAGCAGCTCCTCAGTTTGTTCCTCCCTGCAAGCTTCAAGCCTTAGTGAGTTCCGAACTGAGGCCAAAAAGAAACCTGAAATTAGATGAGAATCTGGAATTTTGACCGTAATGCTGGCCTTACTGAAATGAGATTGTTCTTCTGATTAAAATCTATGGGCCTGGTCTAGGATTTCACACAGAGGATAGAAGAAACAGCCTACAGAGAAGGTTTGTTATTACAGGTGATAAGGATAATATGGATATAATATGTATATCCATATTACATATGAGTAAAATAAATAGGTAACTATTTTAATGTTTCTAGGAATATAAATGTAAACCAATATTCCAAATTGGAGGTAATTTGTCCCCTTCCTGCTGTCACTGCAGGGCCTGGAGACCATTTGGCTTACACAATTTGGGGGTAGGTATGATTGAGGAGAAGTAAGATTAACAGTCTTATTTCTGATACACAGTCCACAATGCGCGGGGCGGCCACCACCACAAAGGATGATCTGGCCCCAAACATCAACAGAGCGAAGTCGAGAAATTCTGGTGCAAAGTCATGATCCCCTGACTTTTCCACAAAGATGCATTTTCCTGGTTTGACCAGAAGTAAAAACAACTCCAGCAGCCACAGACACTAGGATTAAGATTGTCATGCCCAATATTATTTTTATCTAAAAGGAACCAGAGCTCTCTGGAGAAATGGTGGATCCAGGTCTGGGGCAGAGACGCCCAAGTTGGGCCTTGGATGCTTTGGGGTGACAGAGAATTTGATTTCATTGAGGGCTAATAAAATTGTGATTAAGGCACCCTGACCAAAGATAAGGTGGTTTGGACATCAAAAATAATTAGTTCAATTGATTAAAATACATTGAATAAATAAAAGGCCTTGCGTACATAATGATATGTGAAAAAAGAAGAGAAAGAGAGAAAAGGAACCTGCTGAAAACCACGGGAGGTTGCTCGGACATAAACTCATTCCTTGAAAAATTGAAAGTTAAAGGTAAATAATTATCTAGTAGGATTTCTATCACAAATTATATTTTAAGATTACCAAAGTGCCTTCTGGAAGGAAGAACTATAAAAATAGATTTATAGCTGATAAAATCGGAAGGAATGACAGAAGTAGAAAATCATCCTTTTACCATCGCTAATGCAATGACCACCGCTTATCCAGTCTGAAAAGACAATGTAAATGCTCCATTTTCCAACCATGGACCTGTGTGAGGCCATATTTTCTTCAAAGGCTTCAACCAAAACAACATATTGTAACAGACTGATGTGAGAGTCCAGCTGTCCTCTAGGAAGGCAGACAGTAAAATGACTTAGGAGATGGTAAAACAATGTCATTCTTGTCATTAAATTTTTCAGTTTGGAAAATTAACATCTAATGGGTTTGCTGTTTTTTAAAGGAGTTAATAAAAAATCTCAAAAAATTGGGCGGCGCCTGTGGCTCAAGGAGTAGGGCGCCGGTCCCATATGCTGGAGGTGGCGGGTTCAAACCCAGCCCCGGCCAAAAAAAAAAAAAAGATTTAAAAAAAAAATTTCAAAAAATTATCAGTTCTCATTTCTAATATGGTAACTAAATACTGACAGATACAGCCCACAGACATAAAAGCTTTTGGGGATTTCAGTATTTTTTAGCATGTAAAGAGGTCATGAGATCAGTGTTTGAAAACCAATGGCCTGTGTAGGATTCTCGTCTAAATGTTTAACCTGAATCTAATCATGTGGGGGAAAAATTAGACAAATCCAGATTGTGGGGCTTTCTACTAAACAGCTGACATGGGGCTCCTCCAGAATGTCAAAGTCCTAAAACACAAAAATACATGGAAAATCTTTTTAGATTGAAGGAAATTAAACAGAGCTGTTAACCAAATGAAATATATAGTGTTTGACTGGATCGTAAATGAAAAAAATCTATACAGAACACTTTGTGAACTGAAGAAAATTTAATACGACCTGAATGTTAGAAAAAATTTTTATTGCATCAATGTTAAATTTGTTGGGTGTGATAATATTATGGATAGAATGAAGACTGTTATTGTCTTTAGGACATAAATATTGAAGTCTTTAGAAGTGAAATGTCTTGATGTCTGCACCTTATTAATACTTTTGGTGCACTCACTATTCTTTCAAATGTTCTGTTTGTTTTCTGGAAGCCTAAGTATTCTGAAGATGCAGCCAGAACGAGACCAAGGTTTGAACCAGTTTTTCACATGAGTCAAGCAGATGCTGGTCACGTGAATGGGCAAGGGGGGAATAAATACCTGGCAGAGTGTGAAAGAAAACTGGACAATGATGAACTAGTTAGTTTTAAAATATCTTAAAATAATACTCAGGGTTTTATTTATTTTTTTTTTTTGATAAAAGTGAAGGAAAAAGGTGAAAGAAGAGAAAGAGAAGGAAAACAACATCTTACTGAGCACATTATAGACCAATAGACTAAGAATTTAGCTGGCTTATTTGATGGAACTCTACAACAAAATAGATACTACATAGGTATTTAATTTTCCCAAGGAAAAATGGATAGTAAGGTAGGTGGGAATACCTAAGACCTAGAGCCTTAGGCTAATTACTAAGATAGCACAGGATATGCTGGCGGGTGAGCAGACAGTCACACCTGAGCATGTCACCCCTGAAGGGGCTGCTTGGAGAGGCAGGCCGCACTGGAGGGCATCAGACCAATGCATGGCACCAGCTGCCTCTGAGCCCAGAACGGTGTCAAGCTTCTCCCTGAACCAGAGCCACCCCAAACAACAGCCAACCTTACCAATCCCAAGTTTAATCTAACTATCAAATACTTCTGTAGAGACTGATATATTCCTCAACTCTTAAATATGTAAAAAATCTATGTTGTCTTCACTCAAGAATAGCCAATCACAGCATTTTGGCTTCGAAGTGGAAGTCTAAGGTCAGCCCAATTTTCATTTCTAGGTGGATAACCAGTTTTTTGTGCCTATTACGTCTGAAGCGTTTTTTTTTTTCTTACAAAAATGATAAAAATTCCCAATAAATGCAAAGGTCTAGCTTTTTAAAATTATATTTGCCTGGAATGCAATGAGGTTTTTTGATCTACAAAGTAAAATTTGCGTTTAACTGTTAAATGACCTAATCAGCTGTTGGAACTTCATTTTTCTCATCTATAAAATAATAGTTCAAAAGTTGTTTTGAGGGTTAAATAATGTGTATAAAACCTGCCGCACCATGGCAAATAGAGACTAAATGCTCAATCGGTAGTGATTATCACAGTTCAGTAAACAAATATTTATGGACTATCTGCCATATGCTGACATTGTCTAGGTACTGATGACATGGTATTAAAAAGATCCCAGCAGCTGATTATCTGTAATCAATTAATACTTTCACTTGCTTTGTTTTCTAGTTTCTTCTTCAAAACCACTGGTGATTTACGGGTTGTATATGTGCTCTTTACCCATTATCCAGCACCACAGAGATAAGACATTATGTTTTAGAATCAAAGAGACTTTCTTCTCAGATTCAGTTCTGTCACTACCTACATTCTGAGAAAAATTATTTAATCAAAGTCTTATTTATCCTACTTACAATATAGAGAGAAACATAGGTTGATACATGGATTGAATGAGTTAAATTAGATACAATGTTATCACAATGACTGGTATATAATAAAAACAATAAATCATAGATTATAATTTTCATCAATTTTTCCTTTTCCTTTCATTCTGAAGTAACTTCTTAAATAAGAACTCTACATAACTGATTTTATTTTCTGCTCTTTATGGCGTCTAATATAGACTTTAACTCTGATAGGGCACTTTGGATCTTGCTGTAGTATTTCTTTACCTCATCCGGCTACATTTTCATCTCATTTTGCTCTTCCCTTATGATACTTATTCTTGTTTCTCAGACACTGTTGTCTTTTATAATAACTCAAAGAAGATCATTATCCACATTTTTCTTCTCCTATTTTTAGAAAATACATTTAAAGTACGCTTTTCCTAAGACCTAATCTGCCTATTACTGATAAACATATTAAATTAGACAACTTGACAGCGTTCTAGTGGAGGAACGTGACTATTAAATGACAGCCTGGCACTCACCAAAGTTTGGTATGTTTCAGGACATTCCTGAAGCTGGAGTCAGAACGAGTTGGATGAGTGGGGGAAGGTGGTGTTAGAAAAAAGAATTAGAGAGCAAAGAGCCAGTTGTCAAGATGCTGAGAGATGGCCTGGATTGTCTGAGGAAGTAAGGCTAGAGATGATTGGAGCCCGGGAGAGTAACAGTAGAAAGTATGATCAGAGACAACAGGGCTCCGATCCTCCAGAGCCGTGGAGACCACCGTGAGAACTCCACAGTGAAAGAAACGCTGTGCTATTGGAGGGGTTTGAGCAGAGGAGTAACATGACCTGGTTTGCATTTAACAATATCATGCTGACCTTCTGAATAGTAGACACAAGGGCCAGGGTAGAATGAGACCTGGAGAGGTCACTGCGGTCAGTCCATTGCAATGGTGGCTGGATCAAAGTGGTGAGTGGAGGTGGTGATGAGAGATCGGCGTTTAGATCAATTCCGAAGGGCTGAAGTGGTTTATAAATGTCCTATTTCGTGACACATTTCAAGACTTAATTTTATTTTTAGAAACTAACACCTCTAGGTCACCATTTAAAATTATTTGTTCTCGCCTCTTCTCTTTGTTTTCCTTAAATTTAATTCTTTTTTGACTACGGATCGCTTCTTACTCATCCTCTCTTTCTAAACAGTACAATCCCCCCCGAATCTCTTCTGAATTATCTCTTAATTATTCACGTATCTTTTAACTTAGAACATATCAAATTGTATCCAGCATTTAACTAGTGATACCTGACACCTGTAATTATATATTTAGTTAACCAGTAAGTATTTCGGAAGTGTAAGGAATTACACATTACCTGTGAGATTAAAATTTAAAAACCAAAACCCAGAATCATTTGACCTCATCTGCCACTGAGAAGAGAGTTTAGGAAATCTACACAATTATTCACAATTGCGAAATTATTTGTCAGTAAGATGGTTTACATATTGTGCTATTCTAACCTGAGAGTGTAACATTTTAGATACAAATGGGTAATTCTTTCCCTCATATTTATTCAGTTTATAGTTTTCTTCCTGAGTATAGAAATGCCAAATTGATCAAACTTCAATTTCATTATTTTCCTCAGACTCTGCTGAGGCATATCAGGTGACTTAAGATTCTGTTATAATTCTCCAGCATTTCCACAGACTCACCTGTAATCAGCTGTGTAAGAAAGGTAGAATTGTATGGATAATTAGTTAACATTTTCCTGATTGTTCTTCAGGTCTAGGCCCCAAAATATATAAGACTTGACTACTAGTACCAGATTGTTAAGTCTTTCCTGATAAATCTCTTAGTTATTTGCTACTACCAAACAGTGCTGAATGTGCGGTGACGTGAAAACAGTTTAATTTGTGTAATACGGCAGAATGGGTTTGATCACCACCTCCATGACTACCAGGCTGGGTGACTTCCTGTTTCAATTCTTGTGTCTAAAAAAAGAGAATGGTAGTAACTTACTCAAATAACTCCCAACCCAAAATTAAAGGAAATGCAAGCATACTTCATTTTACCGTGCTTAGCGGATACTGCAGTTTTTATAAATTAAAGGGTTGTGGTGACCCCGGGTCAAGCAAGTCTACCAGCACTGTTTTCCAACAACATGCCCTCACTTCATGTCCCTGTGTCACAGTGTAGTAATTCTTGTAATATTTTAAACTTTTTCATTATTTTATCTGCCATGGTGATCTATGATCAGTGACCTTTGATATTACTGTTGTAATTGCTTTGGGCACCAAGAACTGTGCCCATATAAGAAAGGTGAACTTCATCGACAAATTATTGTATGCTTCCCACCTCTTCTTCTCTCTCCTCCACCTTCCCTATTCCCCAAGACACAGTATGGAATTTAGGCCAATTAAGAACTGTAAGGAAAAGCTGCACATCTCTCACTTTATATCAAAAGCTAGAAGTGATTACGTTTAGTGAGGAAAGCTTGTCCAAAGCTGAGATAGGCTGAAAAAATGGGCTTCTTGCCCAAAACAGCTAGTGAAGTTGTGAATGCAAGGAAAAAGTTCTTGAGGGAAATTAAAAGTGCTGCTCCAGTAACACTCTAAAAGAAAGCAAAGCCTGTGGCTCAGTTGGTAAGGCTCCGGTCCCATATACCGAGGGCGGTGGGTTCAAACCCGGCCCCGGCTGAACTGCAACCAAAAAATAGCTGGGCGTTGTGGCGGGCGCCTATGGTCCCAGCTACTCGGGAGGCTGAGGCAAGAGAATCGCTTAAGCCTAGGAGTTGGAGGCTGCTGTGAGCTGTGTGATGCCATGGCACTCTACCGAGGGCCATAAAGTGAGACTCTGTCTCTACAAAAAAAAAAAGAAAGCAAAGCCTTCTTGCTGATACGGAGAAGGTCGGAATGGTCTGAATGGAAGCCACAACCTTCCCTAAGTCAAAGCCTCTTCCAGAATAAGGTCCTCACTCTCTGAAATTCTGCAAAGGCCTCTGAGGGAAGTGAGGAAGCATCACAAGAAATGCTGCTGCTAGCGGAGTTTGAGGGAAGAATCCATTTCTGTGACATAAAAGTGCAAAGTGAAGCAGCAAGTGTGAGTGTAGGAGCTGTAGCAAGTTATCCAGCAGATCTAGCTAAGACGACCGATGCAGGTGGCTACCCTAAACAGATTGTCGACCCAGATGAAACAGCTCATGCTGCCTAGGACGTTCATAGCTACAGAGAAGTCACTGCTTCCAAGGGCAGGCTGGCACTCTCGTGAGCTGGCACACAGCTGGTGACTTGATGTTGAAGCCAGTGTTTATTACCTACCATTCTAAAATCCTCGATCCCCTCTGAGTTACGCTAATCCACTCTGCCTCTTTGGTGAATGAGTACAGTCACCTTTGACGTACTCCCCGAGGGAAGCTGTGCACCGATGATGCCAGGGCCTACTCCACCCTTCAAAGCAATTTTGGAACTCTTTTTCTGAAATGGCCATCAGAGCTGACATTGTATTACCCTTAATGTCCTGAGTGTCATCAAAATGTCTTTCTTTCAATATTTCCTTTATTGTTGGGTAAAGAAGAAAGTAATTGGGGCCAGCTTAGGTGAATAGAGAGGGTGTTCCAATGCAGTTACTTGTTTACTGGCTAAAAACTCCCTCATAGGAAGTGTTTATCAGTGAGCTTCTTTGGGGCAATTTTTGCACACCTCTTTCTCATACCAAGATTTTCCCAACTATTTCTCTATTGATGTTTACTTGGTCTGTTATGCTTCTTGTAGTCTGCGATGATTTTGATGCCCAATTATAGAGCTTTTTGCAATGTTTTCTTCAGTTCTGTTCATTACTGGCTGCCCTGACCTTTCTTTATCAGCAACACTCTCTCCTCTCAGTAAAATATTTAATCCATTTGTACACTGATGTTTTTTCATGACATTATCCCTATAAATTTGGACTAACAGGTCCCTGATTTCACTTCTGCTCTTGCCAAGGTTAACAAGAAATTTAATGCTTGTTCATTGCTCTAATTCAAGCTCTGACATCCTTGCCCTGGCACACAAAAACACTCCACACCAATGATGAACACCACTCAGCAAGACACTACCACACATCGCCATGAACACAGCTGGGAGACACTGATATACCAAGGTCATGAAAACTTACCAACTTGTCTTACAGGGCTGCCAAAGTAAGTGCACAGTGGCAAGTTCTCAAACTTAATTGTCAGACCTCCTATTTCATAAGGCATAGCTGCCATAGATACTTATTGCTCTGAAAGATCTGGGCAATGTAAATCGAAACCTTCTGGAAAAGTATTCACTACCTAGAGACCATTAAGAACATTCCCGGTTCCTGAGAAGGGGTCACAATATCAAACTAACAGGAATTTGGAAGAAGTTGATTCCAAGCCTCATGGACGATTTTGAGGGTGCAAGCCTTCCGTGGAACGTGTCCCAGAAATAGAGAACTAGCATTAGAAGTGGATCTGGAGGTGACTGAGCTGCTGTACTCCTGTGATAAAACTTGAACTGATACCGAGTTGCTTCTTATGAATGAGCAAAGAAACTGGTTTCTTGAGGCAGAATCTACTGGTGAAGACGCTGTGAACGTTGTTGAAATGAGAACCAAGGATTTGGAACATCCACACACTTAGTATGAAATACCAAGCTGGAGAGCACTGACTCAGAATCTACTGGTGAAGACACTGTGAACACTGTTGAAATGACAACCAAGGATTTGGAACATCCATACACTTAGTATGCAATACCAAGCTGGAGAGGACTGACTCCAATTCTGAAAGTAGTTCTACTGTGGGTAAAAGGCCATCCAACATAACTGCATGCTACAGAGAAATCATCTGGAAAGGAAGAGCCCATTGATGGGACAAACTTTAATTGTTGTCTTATTTTTTTTAAATTGCCACAGACACCTCCGCCTTCAGCCACCACCACCCTGATCGGACAACAGCTGTCAACATGGAGGCGAGGCCTTCCAGCAGCACAGAGATTACAATTTGCTGGTTGCAGATGATTGCTAGAATTTTTATCAACAAAGTATTGTTAAAAATGTAGGTTTTTATTTAAGTTTTAAAAAATTAAGATATGAGATATTGCTTACTTAGTAGGGAACAAGTAACGTGTGTCCACATTCACACTGCGTGGTGTCCTGGGCATAATCCTCTCCAAATGCTACCTTCAACATCACTCTTTCCATGTACTTCCTGCTTCCACCTGCACCTCTACCATGCATTCTTTTGACTTGAAAGTAGCATATCTTTCATGTGCACTAGGAAACCAAAACATTTCTGTCACTCGCTTTATAACAATATTCACTCTCATGTGGTAGTCTGGAACCAAACTAACAATATCACTGAGGTATGTCTGTAATTAACACAGCAGGACGTACACACTGCCTGGTAGGCAATATTGTCCCCAGAGGCAGAAGTGCCCAGCCTTCCTGCCCGTTCTCTCTTCCTCCCTGACCTCTCACATTTTTTAGAGATTTTCCTAGAGAAGAGAACATTTTTAGTGGGAGGCACAGTCTGCCTGCTGGCTATACTCTACCATCTCTCACTTAGGAGAGAACAAAGCTTTTCTCAGCGAAGGATTGAAGGATGTCCGTGTAGATGGAGGAGTACTTTACATAACATTAGGGCTCGCTGGCCTCCCTGGCATAACTTTCTGCCCATCTTCTCCATTGCTTCTAGAATGAACTTTATCCAGAAAAAAAAAAAAAAGAAAGAAAGAAAAGTCAGCCATTTCACCTCCCAGCTTTTCCTTGACTCCTCTCTGAGTCAAAAAGTATTTTAAGAAACAGCAGACTAGCTCACTGAAATGTAATCTCTGCATCCCTTTCATATTTTGACTTGGCATATTTGGGATGAGGCTAAGAAATCTTCATAAACCAGAACCTAGGCAGATGGTTTAAAGATTAAAAGAAGAACATTGGCTTACCAGTCAAAATCCAAAGTAGATCAGTAGCTCACTTTTGGAGACATTAGTTTGTGATATTCAGTAGGCAGCCTACAAAGGCATCGTATAGGCAGGTGGATATATAAGTCTGGAGGTTAGAGAAAAGGTGTGGGCTAGAGACAGAAAACTGAGAGCAAAAAGCCAGTGTAACAGAAGAAAGAGCTCTAGGTACCAAGCATTCGGGCCTCTGATATTAAAAGCTAAGGGAGGTAAGGAACCTGAAAAGTAGCCAATGAGGAAAATCAAGAGCCTAGTGTCCTGAAAACCAAGTGAAGAAAGTATCTCTAGGAAGATGGAGTAATCAACTGTTAAATTCTGCCAGGAGGTGGAGAAACACAGGATCCAGAGCTGTTCATCAGATTTAGCAATATGGTGACCAAGAGGAGAGACATTTTGGTGGAACGACAAAGGAAAAAAATGATTGGATTAAGTGTAAGAAAGAACGGGGGGAAAAAATTCATGGGAAAAGTTTTGCTGCGAAAGAAGCAGAAAAATGGTTAGTGGTGAAGGGTGAGTGAAAGTATTTTGATTGTATTTGATTTACCTTAAGATGGGAGATACAATAGGGAGTTTGCATGCTCATGGGAATGATCCAGTCGAGAGGGAAACAATGATTTAAGGGTTGGAAGGAGAATTTCTTGGCCTGCCTTTGAGCTGGCAGGAGCAATCTGGATCGAGGACATGAAGGAAGAGGAAAGTAGGTCCCTTATAACAGGGGAAAAGGGGGATTATGGGTCAATGCCACGTTCTGACCTGCACACGTTCTGGTAACAGTTTCAGGAAGTTTTCTCACAAGATAGGAAGCAAGCTAAAAATGAAAGGCGGGAGAAGGCTGGAAGCCTGAGAAAGAAGAGAAAGCGGAAGACAGATGCCCAGAAGCCAAGGAGAATAAGCAAACTGTCTGCGGCGCGATTCCCAAGCATTCGCGATATTCACGTTTCAATCCCACCTGCCAATTATGCACATGTCTCTTCCCTAGAAATTCAGCTAGCAAATGTCGACCCTTTCTGCTGTCCATCAGTTTTCTTTACAAATAATTTCAACAAAGAGATACCAGATAATGGATTAGAGTCAATTTAATGAATAAAAGGGGAGGTTCTGTGGGTTCTACCATTACTATTTTCCTGTTCAAGAGAGTTAACCTCTTTGCACTTCACGTAATACATTTAATTAAGTTCTTGGCATGCACTAAGTAGTCAATAAATCTCATTATTTTTATGATAAATATTCAGAAGCTAATGACTAAAACTCTTTGGGAGATTTTTTTTTTTTTTTTTTTTTTGTAGAGACAGAGTCTCACATACCACCCTCAGGTAGAGTGCCGTGGCATCACACAGCTCACAGCAACCTCTAACCCTTGGGCTTAAGCAATTCTCTTGCCTCAGCCTCCCGAGCAGCTGGGACTACAGGCGCCCGCCACAACGCCCGGCTATTTTTTTGTTGCAATTTGGCCGGGGCTGGGTTTGAACCCGCCACCCTCGGCATATGGGGCCGGCGCCCTACTCACTGAGCCACAGGCGCCGCCCAGGGAGATTTTTATGAAGGTAGAAAATCCTGTTTCCAAGGGTTTAAATATATACCTATGAAACTTTTGATTTTTCAATGTTTGTATAATGTCTTCACAACAAAATCAAGTAACAACGGAACTTTACCCAAGCACTTGTTTTTCAAGATGTTCTCTACATAACAAAGATATCTTCCAAATGGAAGATTTTTTTTCTATCATAAACACTCTATCTTCTAAGTATCATACCACTGAATCACAGTAATTTAGAACACATATCCCTTTATAAAGAAAAATGTTTGCAGCAAAAGTTTACTTACAGTTCTTCACACTTTCATCTCCCCCGATCCAAAGTAAGTTCTGGGCTGCAGTCTGCATAAGGAAACATTTGCTGAAGTGCTCTACTTAACAAAAAATCAACCATTGTGGTCTCTGCTCTTAACAACACAAACACTGTCACAAACTTTGAAATTGTGAGAATTTTGAAAATTTAATATTCTTCTTCTAAAGCCTAGTTAGGATTCATATGTTCCTCCTCTATCCTCCAGCAATGAAAGAGTTAGCTGTTCCCTATGTCCTCAGTTTCCACAATTCTTAGTTCATGCCTCTCATAAATATTATCAGACTGTATTTTAATAATGTGTTTAAATGGCTTTCTCCCTCAGTTATGAATCTGCCTTATTCATTTCTGAGTCTTAGTATCTAACACAAATCTGGGCACAAAAATGCATTTTTGTGGGTTTTTAAGATATGAAGAGATAAAAGAACAGATGAACACATTAAATGACAAACCAGAATAACTCAATTCTTAGAAGTTATGTTGTGCACAAAAGGTTGTTCCAATATCCTGGTGAGTATATTATACACAAATTGAAATTAAATTACATCTCAGAAGCCATGTTATCAGCTCCCTAGGTGTTCTCTCCGATTCAAACCTATCAAATCTTTTTCAAATCCAATCTGCACAGTGTTCTAGGCATAATCCTCACTAAATACTACTTCCTGCATCACTCTCTTCTTGTACGTCCTACTTCTTTAGGTAGAATTTCTCCGTCACACTTTCACCACAAGCTCTTGTGCACAGTGCTTACCACCTTGCTCAGCTGGCCGCAATCTACCCACTGGCCCTGTTCCTTTCTCCATCACCTTCACCTGGGTCCTTTTTGTGCCATCCTTAGACTATGTTCATTGCCGCTTACCTTCCTAGTTTTCCTAGTTTCATTCCTTCCTATATACTTCTTTTTTTTTTTGCAGTTTTTGGCTGGGGCTGGGTTTGATCCCGCCACCTCCAGCATATGGGGCGGGCACCCTACGCCTTTGAGCCGCAGGCGCCACCCCCTTCCTATACACTTCTGATATATTAACTTTCCTAAAGCACATTCTGGAATAGGTCACTATATTGCTCAAAAACCTTTAGGGGCTTCTCCTGATCTACTCAATTAATTGCAAACACCACAGTGTATCATTCTACATTTTTTTTGACCTTCTGTTTAATAATAATATGCATTATTCCTTTAAAGCAGTACTACCTAACTTTTTTTGGGGGGTGGGGAGGACATGGAAGGGCAGGGGGTCATCGATCTTTTTAAAAATTTCATGAAAGTGATCATGTTAGAAAAACAGAAAAGATTTACTCATAATCCTAAGAGATTCTGACTATGTCCCACACTTGCGCCAAATTATCCTGCTGCTCAGTCTGTATTTTTTGTTGATAACAGCCATTATTCCATTATTACAACCTTTTCTATCAAAATCTCATGCATGCTCAGCAGCCCATCTAACAAGCTACCCTCACATTGAAAACATTTGTTGGTATCCCTAATTAAATATGACTTTTTTCCCCCCTTGAAATCAGAACCACATTCAGTTTATATTACTTATGTCACACCTGCTTATTGGATAAACCTATCTCCCTGATGAAATCGAAAACTATGTGAAGTATTATGGTTTATTAATCTTTTGTAGTCTTCTGAAAAAACCCAGTAAGAATTTATTTAAAATGGTAAGAATAAATAGTATCCAGTAGTGCCAAAGAAAATGAAATATCTTGGAGTGTACCTAACAAAGGACGAGAAAGATCTCTATAAAGAGAACTATGAAACTCTGAGAAAAGAAATAGCTGAAGATGTCAACAAATGGAAAAACATACCATGTGCATGGCTGGGAAGAATCAACATTGTTAAAGTGTCTATACTACCTGAAGCAACCTACAGATTTAATGCAATCCCCATTAAAGTACCTCTGTCATACTTTAAAGATCTGAAAAAACTAGTACTTCATTTTATATGGAAACAGAAAAAACCTCGAATAGCCAAGGCATTACTCAGAAATAAAAACAAATCAGGTGGACTCATGCTACCATACTTCAGACTATACTATAAACCTATAGTGATCAAAACAGCATGGTATTGGCACAAAAATAGAGAAGTAGATGTATGGAACAGAATAGAGAACCAAGAGATGAATCCAGACACTTACCGTCATTTGATCTTCGAGAAGCCTATCAAAAACTTAAATTGGGGGGAAAGACTCCCTATTTAACAAATGGTGCTGGGTGAACTGTGTGGCAACTTGTAGAAGACTAGACCCACACCTTTCACCTCTCACAAAAATTGACTCTCACTGGATAAAAGACTTAAACCTAAGACATGAAACCATAAAGATTCTTGGAAAGAGTGCAGGGGAAACACTTGAAGAAATGGTTCTGGGAGAAAACTTTATGAGGAGGACCCCCAGGGCAATTGAAGCAATACAAAAAATACATTACTAGGATCTGATCAAACTAAAAAGCTTCTGCACTGCCATGAACACAGTAAGTAAAGCAAGTAGACTGCCCTCAGAATGGGAGAGGATATTTGCAGGTTACGTTTCCCACAAAGGTCCGATGACCAGAATCTACAGAGAACTCAAACTTATTAATAAGAAAAGAACAAGTGATTCCATTTCACTATGGGCAAGCGACCTGAACAGAAGCTTCTCCGAAGAAGACAGGCGCATGGTCTAAAAACACATGAAAAAATGCTCGTCATCTTTAATCATCAGAGAAATGCAAATCAAAACCACTTTGAGATACCATCTAACTCCAGTAAGAGTAGCCCACATAACAAAATCCCAAAACTACAGATGTTGGCATGGATGTGGAGAAAAGGGAACATTTTTCTACTGCTGGTGGGAATGCAAACTAATACGTTCCTTTTGGAAAGGAGTTTGGAGAACACTCAGGGATCTAAAAATTGACCTGCCATTGGATCCTGCAATTCCTCTACTAGGTATATATCCAAAAGACCAAAAATCACTTTGCAAAAAAGATACTTGCACCAGATTATTCACTGCAGCTCAATTCATGATAGCCAAGTCATAGAAAAAGCCCAAGTGCCCACTGACCAATGAATGGATTAATAAATTAATAATATGTATACCATGGAACACTATGCAGCCTTAAAAAAAGATAGAGCCTTTACCCCTTTTATGTTTACATGGAGGGACCTGGAAAATATTCTCCTGAGTAAAGTATCTCAAGAATGGAGGAAAAAGTATCCAATGTACTCAGTACTTCTATGAAACCAACTTATACTTACTCACACTTTCTTATGAAAGATAGAACACAACTATAGCCCAGGATGAAGGACAGAAATGGAGTGGGAAGGGGGGGGAGGTTTGATAGAGAGAGGGTAAAAGGTGGGACCACACCTATGGAGCATATTGCAAGGGTACCAGTCAAATCTGTTGAATGTACAACATAAATGTCTTAACACAATAATCAAGTCAATGAGGCGAAAGCCATGTTGATTGGTTTAATGTAACCACATCAAATTGTATAAAAAAAACCAACAACACATTGTACCCCAAATGTGCACAAATGTATTCATGATCTACGTGTATATGATTTAACTAAGAAGACAGGTGCATGGTCTACAGACACATGAAAAAATGCATTTTTGATTTGCATTTCCCTGATATTAAAGATGACGAGCATTTTTTCATGTGTCTGCAGACCATGCACCTGACTTAATAAAAAAATAAAATCTAACAGGATGACTGGGAAGACTGTCCTATGAACCCAGTCTTTCATGGGGGAACTGTTGTGTGGCCCATGACTTTCCATTTATTACAGTCTGTGACCTGTGACTTACAAGGATTTAACTTATATTTGTCAACCTTATGATGGTGAGAAAGAGATACACATCTAGTTGAAACCATAATTCCACTTTTTTTGTTTGTTTTAGGGTTTTTTTTTTTTAACTTTTTAATCTTTTCTTGGGCTACCGATCTCCCATTCTCACTCTCTCACTATGCTGAGCAGTGCAGCTCCTAGTCAGCCAGACAATCAGAAGGGTAAACACCTGATACTCTAAAGTATGCTGTGTCGCCAGATGATTTTGCCCAACTATAGGCTAATACAAGCATTCGGGAAGCCTTTAGAGTAGATAGCTAGTAGGTTAGTTGTGTTAAATACATTTTCAACTTACAATGGGTTTATGAAAATATAATTCCATCATAAATTAAAGAACATTTATAGTTTGGGAATAAGTGATGATATCACATGATATAGAAATTGAAAATGTAGTCTAAAGAGGAAAAACATTATTAATACAGAATATTAAGATTATATTGAAGGAGGTACAGTTTTGGAAGACCATATGTTACTGCTAGGTTTCTAGTTTGAGCCATTCAGTTTATCCATCCATGCAGGATGGCTAAAGGGAGATATTCAGAATTCAGCTTGACATGTAAGAATAGAAGTTGATTTAGAAATGCTTGAGTTTGAAATAATTCTGAAATATTCAGTTTTTTGTTTTAAAAGAAACCTGAAAAAAAAAAAAGTCTTGGCTAGACATACAGATTTGAGTTTCATTAACATTTGAAGTAATTAGCTTGCATAATATGGAGTGAAAGTGACGGAGGCTAGACCTCCAAGGAGCAACGACTCTTAAAGACCAGCTGCTAGAGAGCAAACTTACCAAAGGGACTCAAAACTCAAGCAAATAGGAGATGGTTAAAGAAACCCCATAAGAAAAGGAGTTTGAAGACAGAGGGAATAGGAAGCATTTTTAAGTAATAGATGGAGATAAAGACAGAGACGTGCCCATTAAATTAGGCAGCTGGTTTCTCAGGTCTTTGGTCCATTTTTAAAATTGGATTATTTGGATTTTTGCTATTGAGGTGTTTGAGTTCTTTATATGAACATTAACCCCTTGTCGGATGCCTACTTTGTGGATACTTTCTCTCATTCTGTAGGTTGTCTCTTTATTTTATTGATTGTTACCTTCCTTGTGCAGAAGCTTTTTAGTCTGATGCAATCTCTTCTGTCCATTTTTGCTTTTGTTGTGTGTGCTTTTTAAGACCTCAATAAGATAAGTGAAATAAACTGGCACAGAAAAAGAAAAAAAAGAATAGTATCAATAATGATTTTAAATAAATATTTGTTGTAATTTCCAGGGCTGCTACATTGCAAAACGCCAGTAGACACCACTCTCAACATAGTCTATAAATTCATTTGTATCTGTCCAACATCTCTTAGTTAAAACATTTTGAGCCAGACATATTCCAAAGTTCAGTATAGTTTGTATTTTAGAAAGACGCCTTCAGCTACACTTCATAATGAAACATTTATGCAGCCAAATTATGAATATTCATGCCGATTGCAAAATATCCTCATGTGAGTTAGTATCAGGTGTGGCTGCCAAATGAATTCAGGTCAGCTCTGGTATTGTTGATCAGTGACAACAACTAACTTTTTGTTTGCAGAGCTTTTGGCTATTGAGATTATAAGTAAAGACTTGGGGCCTGTGTCTATTCTTGGCACTGCCCAGTCAGGATGGATTTCTGAATTCATGACACAGGTGACTCCAAGATTTCCTGCTCCGTTTCCCACCACAAGCTTCATCCTTTGTTGGTCTCTTTCAACATTCTAGGGTACCTGGAGGCGAAAAGAGGAGCACACGGCCCCTAGACAGCACGAGGGCAGCAAAGGTCCCCCCAAACTTGGCAGGGCCAGTGTGGAGGGAAGTTAGGGACGAGCTTGATGTACAATTGCAGCCTCTTCAATAAACCATATACAGAGAGAACAAAGCATATCATCAGAATGTCATTCATTGTCTCGACAAAAGCAGTTTGATGTATATTTTTTTCAGGTAGTTTCCTATCTTGAACACCAAATGGGTGAAATTCTTTTTACCCAGAATGGTATCACTGCTTGCTTTTTCACACAATCAGATATTTGAGAGACCATTTCACATGATAGTATTTGCAGCTAGCTTACTACTTGAATGCCACAGATATTTAACTGCGAGAAGGTACCACAATTTACTAACCTCTTATTACCAGACACTGGGGCTGTTTTCAGTTTCTCCGTATTACTAATACTATAGTACTGTAATAAACATCTTCCTAAAGGCATTGCTACACATTTTCAGTTTTTCTAAGAATAAGTTTCTAGAAGTAGAATTGTTGGGCCATAGGTAATACCGAATTGTCCTCAGACTCTCCAATGGCCATTATTCAATGTTTTCTCAATGATTGCTGAAATTCCTATATTATTGCAATCAGTAATGATTATTGGTGAGTAAAGCATTATTCACACTTCTATAGACTATATTTTGTGAACCATCTTAATATCTTTTGCTCATTTTTCTTATCTTTCTCTTGGTTTTTAAGAATACTTTGTACATTAGGAATAATTTCCTTTTGACAGATTTGTTACAAATATTTTCCCAATTTGTTTTCTTCTGACTTTTTGCCTTACATAAGAAATTTGAGGCTCAGCACCTGTGGCTCAGTGGTTAGGGCGCCAGCCACACACACTGGAGCTGGCAGGTTCGAATCCAGCCCGGGCCTGCCAACACCAATGACAACTACACCTCAAAAATAGCTGGGCATTGTGGTAGGCGCCTGTAGTCCCAGCTACTTGGGAGGCTGAGGCAAGAGAAATCACTTAAGCCCAAGAGTTTGAGGTTGCTGGGAGCTGTGATGCCACAGCACTCTACCAAGAGTGACATAGTGAGACTCTGTCTCAAAAAAAAAGAAAAAAAAGAAATTTGATAGTTATCGTATACAAAATTGACCAAGTTGTTTTTTGAATTATGGATTTTATGTCAAGTTTAGAAATTGTTGGCATCCCAAAATTATAAGTACATACTTTCGTCTTTTCTTTCCATTCTTTTAAGAGTTTCTTTCCTTTACATTAAAAAATACTTAAACTGTTGTCCCACCTGAAATTTTTCTTATGTAGAATAAGCCAGGCATGGGAAGATTATTTATTAAATAATCCATCTAAAAATAATCGCTTTTCAACTCCCATTTTTAAAGGCTGTGGATAAGGCCTTTTGGCTCCAACAAACTACCTTTTCTACCATCTGAAGGACAAAATAAATAGCTCTGCCAGCATTACCTATTATCTGGGGTAAACAGATTAACTTCTGAGTCTTTGCTTACTCACCTATGAAGTGGGACTGATGATTCTACTTTTTAGGATTGTTGTTAAGAACAGTGATCATAAGTTTGAAGCATTTAGCATGGCATATAGGCCGTCAGGAATGACATCTTTTGGTATTTTTCTTCCCCGGTTCCCTTACAGCACTCTAAATCTGCATCATACAGTTTAATTAGGCACTGAACTGCAGTGTAGTCTGTTAATCAGTCACAGCCACGTGCAGCGCAACCTCCTTGAAATCAAGGGCTTTTCCCCCTGCTGCAGAAAAGTAGCAAGAAGAGCTTAAGAGCATTGGCTCCAGGAGCAGCTTCTGTTTACTACATCAATGAAACTGATCTGTAAAACGAGGAAAAAGAACCTGCCTCGATGGATTGCTGTGAGGGTTAAAATGAGCCACTACGTGTAAAGGTATTAGAAGGGTGCCTGGATTTAGTAAACATTCAATAAACTATAACCACTATTTTTATAGTTTTTATATTAAATATTTTCCCACAAATGTTACAGCATAGTTTTGTACTCATGGTCCACACAATGTATATAGGTGTTTATTCAGTATTATCAATCAATCACTTAGTCATAGAAGAGTAAATAAAATGGAAAGAATTTGAAAAATTATTATTAAGCCCTATGCTTCAAGAAAATAAGTATTTGCTTATGTTCAACTGCCCTTCCACAAATTTGGTAGATATGGAAGACGTATGGAATGTGCACTTTTATACTAATAAAGATGGAATTTAAAAACCAAGGGTTTAAATGATTAGTGTACTTATTTTGGAGTTTCTTAAGTGTATATAGGTGTTTATTCAGTATTATCAATCAATCACTTGGTCATAGAAGAGTAAATAAA
This sequence comes from Nycticebus coucang, assembly GCF_027406575.1. Taxonomy (NCBI): domain Eukaryota; kingdom Metazoa; phylum Chordata; class Mammalia; order Primates; family Lorisidae; genus Nycticebus; species Nycticebus coucang. The sequence goes on from NC_069793.1 coordinate 91,867,003, forward strand.
ATGGAAAGAATTTGAAAAATTATTAAGCCTAACTTCAGACTAACTATTATTAGTCTTAAGTGTCTATTATTTCATTCAGTCCTTTAAAGAAGCTACTGATGAAAGATTCCTTGGAGCGACTGTGTTTTGCTGACAGAAGAGAGAGCTTCGGAACTCAAGACTTTGGGGTGGTGATGGCACTGATGTTCCACTGGAATCCTGAGCAGCTGGACTTTCCATCTTGACTACAAGTGTCATCCTTTCTTTTCAAAAATGCCAAAAAGGTAGCCAATAAGATTAAGAAACTGCTTAGGAGTAGCTCAAGTACCTGAATAAACACTTGATTGAGACCTAAGGGTTTCCTGTTACCAAGAAGTGATTTTTAGAAAATGTTGGCTGAGAATCCATTGCTCCAATAAAATCTTAAGTGGAGATGCAAACCAAATAAACAGACAACTACAGAGCTGCTCTGAGCAGGAGACGGGATTGGACTGAGTGAAGGAGCACAGTTTTAAAATAGCCTTATCCAAGAGACCATGTTTCTGTTTGAAAAAGAATAAAGTAATTAACATTTGCTCAAATATAAAACAATCTGGAGAAACAGTATGGCAGCAGGAGATAAGACCCAGTAATCTCTCCGCATACGCATCTAACCCATCTGTACAATAATAGTACCTCCACCTCACAGGACTCCTACAGGATGCAATGACCTAATACAACAAATCAGCTAGAACAACAGAGCCTGGGTCATAGTTAAGGCTAGTTATGTGCTTGTTAAATTAATAACCTCCTTGTGCAACATCAGGATATGTTTGCAGAACACACTGCAATCTTTTGAGACTTGTCTAATTGAATACTAGTGTACGTCCTTTCTGGCTTTGGCAACATAAATCGTATCAAAGTATTTTCACATTCACCAGTTGTTTTCTGTTTTGTTTTGCTTGTTTTCTTCTTCTGAGTTTTGTGCATGTCAAACACAGGGACTGCACACATATTCATCTTTGTAGTTCCAGCACAAGCAAATTTTAAGTGCAGTATCAATACATGTATCTCAAGGGCACAAACTAGTGAATCAAATCATTTTAGCAACGGGAAGGAAGCTAATCATCTACTTTATTTAGAGAGGTAACAAAATATTTAAATATACTCTGGAAAGCCAGGCAGGTACTCAAGGAGACAAGTACAACAAAGCACTTACTCAAGTAATGGTGTCATTAACAATGCCTACATATGAGGATTTTTGTATTATGGAGTATTACACAGTGGGTAAAAGAACAAATTAGAACTATGTACAAACTCATGGGATTTCAAGTCATTGTGACATGAAAACACCAGTATGAAGTATAATGCAAAGAATATGAGATGTGATACCATTTATATATTAACACGCCCCAAAGACCATATTACACACATACATATACACATATAAAAAACTGAGATAAATAAAAGAGTGGTAGGGAAGGGAGCAGATTAGAGAGGACTTAAGCCTTATTGGTAGTATTTTAATTTTTTAAAGCGGAATGTATCCTAGTACGGTGACTCAATGGGACGGCTGTTAGCACGGGTAGATACATCGGATACCGCTGCTTCTCCTCTGGTCTGCAGTGGTATTAAAATGCAAGTTCTGACAGAGCGTTAATAATCTGGGAAGGCTACATAAACAAACATTGAGCAGATTATGACAAATGCTACCTTTTTAAACAGTTCTTTTTCCCTAGAGTCAAGGCTTTCAATGGGTGATAACGCAAAATTATGCTTGAAACCAGCTTTATTATTCATGATAAATATCGAACTGAGAGATCTACACATTGAGAAGGAATTGAATATGGAGTTTGAAATGAAGTCCAGTGAGTTCCCATATAATTATTTCTAGGGTAATGTGAAGACTGCTATAGGGTAGACGCTACTGGGGAGTACACTGAATTAAATAATGTGACTGGCAAAGTATCTCCTTATTAAATAAATTATAGCGGAAGGAATTGCTGGATAACCACAAAAGACGGAGAAAGCATTACAGAGCTCTAAAGACAGGACAAATAATTCACAGAAGTTAATTACTTTGAATGTTTGATATTTCTCTTTCTGAGGTCTTATCCAGGAGAACTATGCTACCAAATCAGTTTTGTTATTAGCCTATGACACCAATTATACTCGACTTTGGAAAGAAACCCTTTCCTTATAAAAATATTTCATTTCTGGTTTCCTCTGTAGTCGATATAGGAAGACCTCGCTCTGATTCTGAAAGACTTTCCCTATCATCCCCTGCTTCTGATAGAGGGGTTAACTCTCCAGTTGTCCAAATATTGCATAAACTAGTAACTCACAACATCTGCAAGGAGTTATATGCATGTGAACTGGCAAAATGTCCCTCTCTGTCACTCTGAACTGTGCTAAGGTGGTGGCCAACCAGGTCTTTTCTGTCTCGCTGCTGTTTCACCAGCACCTAGCATAGTGCCAGGCTCATGACAGATGCTCAACAAATTAATACATGAACTAATGCAACTAATTCATGAATAAAATACTAAAGATAGTATTGCCACACACCAGATATCCATCATTGCCTACTTCAACTGGTATCTTCTAAACAATACATTTTAGTTGTGTTACAACATTTGTTCAGCCAATGACATCAAAGGTATTCATTACAAATGCTGTCACACGGCAAAGCATCCAAAGAGTAAGGGCCTATATTACCAGTTACTATTATTGGTTCATAGCAAATATTTATGGAATGCCTAGTATATTCCTAGCACCGAGCTAGACACAGTGTATACAAAAATCAGCCAGTGAGAAATGATCGTTTCCTTCACTATGCTGGGTCACTAGCCTGCATTTCTATGACTATCAAGTCATTATTACTTAATCTCCTTGAAAGGTATAAAGGCAATTTCTGACCACATCCTAGTTCATTTCAATCCTACAAGGCTTGGTAAAGGAATTCAATAGGCTATTAAACTAATTGTTTTTTTTCTTAACATTGTATCTTAAAATGTTCAATTAGCTTTAAATAGCTAATTTGGATAGCTTTAAATTCTCCTCACCCCTACATCACCATTTCCTGAGTGGTACCTATTTTTTTCTACCTCTTCTCTCTTGTCTCATATCAAGGGAATCCAATTTTCATGGATGATTTCATAGGATTTGTTACTCCCCACTCCTAATGTGGAACAGAAGGTGCAGAAACTGGTTCCTGGCTCCTAATTATGTCTTTTCACCAGTGTTCTAAGTGAGCAGTTACCTTGACCCATCCATTTACATCACGTACTTCTGACCACCCTTGGTGATCCTTCAGGGTTCACTTTTACCTTCCCAGATGTTTCATTACGTGGCCCACACTTCTCTTCCAACTGTCTATAGTTGTTCTTTGCCCATATTTCCTACTATGAGAAAGGAAACACAGTGGTGTAGAGCAGGGGCTCTGTGGAATCACGCCCTGGGTTTGAATCCTGACTCTACCACTTTCCTAACTGTGAATAAGGCAGCTTAACACTTCTGGGCCTTAGTTTCTTCATCTGTAAAGGGGGAGTAATAATAATACCTGCACTGTAGGGACTAAATTGAGGCCTGTAAAACACTTAAGTAGTAACTGCCCGTATGGAACACACTTTACACTGTCCTTGTCATCATCATTATCCTTGGTCATGTTAATATCCACATAATTACCTACTGACTTTCAACTACTGGCCATCTTGGCATCACACACAGCTCCATCTTGAACCAGCTCACCTCACACCACATTGCTTGATGCTAAGATTTCAGACCTGGTATTGAGTCTTTCTACTTATTTTTCTCATACCTGAAAATTCCCAGAAATGTCTATGCTCTTGCCTTACCTCACCAATTCTCTCCTAATTCACCAAATATTAGAAACCTAACTGCTTTAATTCTTACAACTTCCTAATATAAACATTAAACTCTTACTCAGTATAATCTTAATTTCTTCACTCTTCTTTGAATATATACTCTTTTAAAACTCTCCTCAATGCCTAGAGATCTTATTTTTCCTTTAATAACCAAATGAGGTTCCTATCTTCCATGATGCCTCCCCGATCATTCTAGACCATGTATGTTCCAGTCCACAAGCCCCTCCACTCTGTCCAAACACACAAACCATGGAAATCTCATATCCATTACAGAATGGCTTATTTAGTGAGATTCCTTCATTATTTTTATGTGAATATATGTTACCTCCCCAACTATATTAAGCAAAAACTAGCGGAAGCTGACACTATGCCAGATCGTCCTTCAAATACTTTTCATGTATCAACTGAATTAATCTTTACAGCGACTCTAAGAAGTAGCAACTGTTTTTATCCTCATTTTATATTAAAGCAGAGAAAGGTAAAGTCAGGGAAAGATTATCTTTGGCATAACTGTAAATATAAGAGGTAGATAATAGTTGTGGAATAAATGAAATTAACTCACATAGCTTTATAATCTTGCCCTAATTTTATGAATGATTTATCAATATCTGTCTTAAGTTTCTTTTTATAAATATTGCTGAATAAGTGTGCTTCACTTCTACTTCTGAGATCTATGGGACCATGCCAACAGTAGAATCCAACAAATGCTCTTTAAGAGTAAATTTGAAAAGACTTCCTCTGTGGTTTTAGATGCCATTCTGAGAATAATGTGAAAGCATTTATATTTTACAGTTAGGATGCTCTTTCTTGTTTATATGCACTTTATGAAGTAACTTTTGAAAATTAAATAGCATTTATTACACACTTGTTTATACTCTGATTTATAAGCATTGTGATTTAAAAATATCTAACTATGTTTACTAACAATCAGCTATTAACTAGTTGTGCACCTTTGGAAACACTGATTTATGTCTTTGGGACCTGCTTATGTATAAAAAGGAGCAGCTGGGTTAGGACAAATTGGCCTCGAGGGGATTCTAAGAGGGCCATTCACTTTAAATTATACAATGCTTAGGAGGTTGTTAAGAATGGAGAAAAATCATATTAATGCAGAAAGGGATGTCCAGAAAACCAGAACCAGAGTTGGACAAAAGTGGTAATTCCAATTACCTACTGGAAAACTGACTTTTGCACACAAGAAACTTCAACTTCCAGCTGTAACTGTGACCAAATGATACTGATGGATCAGTGAACTGATTCTCTGTTGCCACATTCTCTCAATACCTCCATTTAACAGTAGCTCAATTAATTTATATTAGAATGCAATTAAATTCCCTTGAAGCTGAATACATACAACATCAGTTAAATACATTCATCTTTTGTGGAAAAAAATCATATTCTAAAAATATACAAAGCAAATACCTTTATGAAGGACTCCTTTGATAGCCCCCTTAATGTGTAAATTTCCCACTGTCTTCCTTCTTGCTTATAAAGGGCTCTTGAAGTCAGGAAACTCAGAAATAGTAAACAAAAAACCCCAAATAATCTTTGTTTCCTTGTCTAGGTGTGAACTCAGCACTCCAGAGGGAATCCTAAACTGAATTTCAGCTTGTTGTGAAATACATTTTTTGCTAGTACTAAAATGTAAAATGGTGTTCCAATGTACAGTGGTCATCAGATGTGAATGTGTTTGGTTGCTTGGAGTTTAATGCAGGTGGGAAGAGAAATTCAAAGTCTGGAACACCCTGGGCAAGTCAATCTGAAATCGTTAGATAAGTAATTTAAAATGGTTTTAAAAACACAAAAGTTTTACTTAAGCCAAAATACTTCTTTAGAAATCATATTACTGTGACGTCCAAATGACTCATTTGTTTTAAATTGTTTACTCCCATCTTCTTACAAACTTACAAAAACCGAGCAAAAGAAATTTTAAAATATTGTTTACAATGACCACAATGTAAGTATTACAGGAACAAGCATATAGGGAACAGACAAAACCATGCAGAAATTGTGTAGCTGCACCATATATGCAAGTGTGTTATATGTATATACACATTATAATTTCAACTCTTACCATTTTTCTTTTAATGAAAAATTAAAGTGCTTACATATAATAGATACATCAAAAGTTACAATTAGAACATAGCTGTTTCCTGAATGCTAAACAGTTAAGGAACAACAGTATTACTGCCCTCAAGATTATTATGACTTGTATCTAATATTGAAAGTGTTAATCAAAGAGTACGCAATTATAATATCTACATGCATTCAATTTTGAGTATTATAAATAACAACACATTGTTAAAATGTCATCATATATTTTAAGTTATACGGAAATATCATCATTTCTTAGAAGAAGCAAGGGGTAATTCAAATCTATAAAATGTTCAATGGTTCTCCATATACAATTAAACCAATAATAAAGTATTAGGGGAAAGAAGCCTACCTTCCATCGCCCTTTTAAAGAAGACCTTACAGCTTCCACAGGTAAGAACACCATAATGACAGCCTGATGCTTCATCTCCACAGATTAAACAAATCTTCTGAGGTAAGGACTCGAAGCTGTACTGTGGGCTCTGGCTGGCTTCTGAATCGGGCCTTGAAATGCAAAACAAATTACTCCATTTATTTTTTGGTGCACCAGTATCTAATACTAAAGGTTTCTTAAACTACCATTAACAGAGTGAAAGGAGATTTTAAAAATAGAAGTGCACATACTCACACTTGAAAGGCATGCAAACTTTGAATATGGTGTAATAGACTACCTGCAACAGGAATCACCAGGCTTGCAAATTATTAGCTATTTATCAGTAGCACCAATATCAAAGAATAGTAATTAGTGTATAATTTTATGTTCAGGAAAGCTAAAGTCCATATATTAAAAAGCAATCTTTCTACAGAATTCCTTATACGGAAGGAGTTCCTTTTGTTTTGAGAAACAAAACGTTATGGACTGGTTTGGCTTTAAGAATTCAGTTTACTTGGCACTGCTTTTGTTTTGAGTTTTTAAAACACAACCCCTGTCATGATTGTTATTACAAGGTGTATATGTGTTAGTTATATTGAAGAATTTTTCAGTACTGACACTTGTGCCTATTCAATCTATAAGACTCAAAACTGAGCATTCTTTTATATTCCATTCCTTCACTATGTTAATTAAATGTTTTAAAAACTTGCATGAGAAAAAGCTATAACGAATCCCAAACACTATCAGAAAACGGTCCAGTGCAGTAATTGATGTTTAAATCCATAGTTCAGACATATCACATGTAAAATCGATTTGAATCACAAAATTGGCATGCAAATTCAGCGTTTGAATCGTCCACATCCTTAGGATGGTTCTGATTTCGGTTCCAGCTGGTCACCTTTCCCCAAGTCCCACCCCTCCGGTGGGAACCGAGCCTTAACTCCCAGACTTATTCCCGGCCCGAGTCTTTCTAAGAAAAGCGGCCTTGGATAAAGCCCCCAGCTCGTCACACCCTTCCCGCTCCTTGGGCTACAGCGGCGCGCGGGTGACGCTGCACATTTTATACCAGGGCTGGTCCTGCTTCGGAATCTCCAAGATCAGGAAAGTTTTTTTAAAAATGCTTTCAGGGAGGCACGCTCCAAAACGGGCATATTCTGAACCTCCCCGAGAGTGAGCCTGGAGGAGGGGTGGAGGACAGGGGCGAACCGCGCGGGAGCCCTGCCCGCCGCCCACCCCTCGCGGCCACCTGCTGGGGGCGCCCGGCCGGCCTCACCTCAGATAGTTGAGATAGGGCGGGTAGACGGGTTGCAGGCCCTCCTTGAGCACGGCGGCCGGGTAGCCGAGCTGCGGGAGCCCGTTGAGGCCGAGTGGCGGGTAGAGCGCGGACGGCGCCCCGGCGGCCGAGGTGGAGGCCAGCCCGTCCCGGGCCAGCAGGCAGGCGCCGGCGCCGGGAGCCTTGCAGGGCTGCGGCGCGAACGGGCCCTGCTGCGCCGGCGCGCCCTCGGCTTTGTACAGGACGCACTCCAGGGCCGCGCCCGCCGGGGACGCGGAGGAGACGGGGGCAGCGGCGGGTGCGGCGGCCGCGTCCCCCGACCGGGATGGGGGCGCTCTCGGCGGCAGCGGCGGGAAATCCGGGAAGGCTGCGGCGCCGGCCACCAGGTAGGGGCGCGGGGAGCGCGTGGCCGCCTCCACACCTTCCTCCTCCTCCTTGATCTTGAGGGTGGGAGGCTGGAAGTCGCCGTAGAGCGGGAACGCGTCGTCCTTGGGCTCGGCGTCCGGCGGGTACGCGCAGTCGGGGAAGTCGCCTGCGGCCACCGGGGCAGACGAAGCCGAGGGCGAGCCCCGAGGCGGGGCGAAGGCACCGGCGGCCGCGGCCCCGCCGTCGTAGCTCTCCCCCTCCAGCAGCTGCCGCGTGCGCGCCGCCAGGAGGGCATGGTTGAGAGGCAGGATGGGCACGTGGATGAAGTCCATCACCGTGCTGGCCAGCGGGGAGCGCCCGGGCGCCACGGGGGCGTCCTGCTCCGTCAGGGCGGCCCTGGGTGCTGGAAAGCGGGCGTCTTCCTTGGGGGCCAGGGCGAGGCTTCCTGCGGCCGCCCGAGGTTTGTCTCTGAGCAGCGGACCCTCGGAGTCCTCGGACTCCGAGCCCCCCTCCTCCTCCACCATGTCCACCACCGCCGGCTGTGGAGACGGCTTCACCGGGGCCCCGGGCCAACGAGGGCTCCCCGCTGTCGGGAGCAGCAGCTGCCCGGACGGCGACAGGCCCCGGGGCGGCACCTTAGGGGCAGCCGCCCGCCCAGAGCCGTCTCCAGCCTTCCCTCCCGGCCGGTTCATGAGCAGAGCCGACACCCCCTGAGTGGCAGGGACAGCCCGAGGGTTCTCAGGGAGGTGGGGGCCAAACAGGCACCAAGAGCCGGCGGCCTCACAGGCCAGAGGGCTGGCGTGGCTCTGCCCCGGACCCGAGGGCTCCAGAAGAGTGTCCAAGACACTGTCCAGCAGCCCCCTGTCCTTCTCCGGAAGTCTAGAACCGCCGCCTCCTGCGCCCCTCGTGGTTTCAACTCCAGGGTATAAGCCCTCCACGTCCGACAGCGGCGGCTGGTCCTGCGTCTTTCCGTTTGGGGAGTCTCGTCCCTGGCAGGGCCGAGAGAAGACCAGCCCGTCCAGGGAGAGGGACACTGCTGAGACTACAGGCAGGACTTCTGAGGTCTGGCTGCCCTGGAAGGGGCCTGCGTCCGGGTGGCCCACCCGGGGGGATCCGATCTGGCCAGAGGAGGGCAGGTCGCCCGCCACGTGGGGAGCCCTGGGTTCCTTTGCCTTCAGCTCAGTCATGACGACCTGCACTCCCCTTTTCTCCTCCCCCGTCCAAGGGAGGAGGGAGAAAGGAAGGAGGGGGTGTCAAGACTATAGGGGCAGAGGGAGGAGAAAGCGGGTGCTGGGTTTGGCTGGACCCCGGGGATCTCCACCTCCCGAGTCGGGGGTGTGCGAGGGCGGCGCTGGTCAGCTCCTGTCCTCGCCCTCCATTGTTAGCGGAAGGGTGACGGTCGTTACGTCCCAGCAGCGAGTAGGGGGGTGGGGCAGGAAAAGGTCATCGTGGGGATCTCGTCTCCCAACTGGGAGAGTTCTCCAGGAGAGTTCTCCGGCTTCTGTCCAGGACAGGAGACGCAGAGTACTCACAAGTTCGGCTCTGGAGTGGCTGAGGATACGGGAGCAATTCGATAACGCGCGGCTCTACCTCTTTGCTTTGGCTTCAAACCCCTGCCTGCCACGAAGCTCCCAGCTCCTGACTGCGCGCCGCGGTCTTTCTCCCTAAAACCCGGGGGGCGAGTCGGACCTCACGGTACTGCCCCTTCTCCGGAAGAGTCGCGCTTCCGCATGGCCCCCCCAGCAGGCGACAGTCATCTCTGCAGCTTCACAGTTCTCAGCAGGCCTGGAGGACGCGCCGCCTCGGGTTGCAGATGCCACTTAATTGCCAAGTAAAGCTCGTTCCCTTTGAGAACCGAGGATGCTACCCAACCACCAGAATCCTGGCACGCTCAGATACAACAAGGCTTAGCCAGATTAGTGACAGCTGTAGGCTGGCTGGACTGCTGTCTAATGACGCCTCCTCCCTCCAGGCAGGCCCCGCCCCAGGCCCCTCCCTCCCTCAGTCACCGACCAGATCCCACTCATCTGAATTGCACTGGGAGTAGCAGGTGCTCCGGGGTGGAATCTCATGGGCGTATTAGACTTTGTAACTACAACTGAAAACTTATTCCCAATCTAATTGGACAAACGGTTAGAGTCCATAAGAAGGAGAATTTGTGTAAATCTTTTTCGGATTTCAGTTTTGTAAAGATTTAACTTAGAAGGAGATGTTTGGCTCCATTATCTTTTGGAATCATAAACATTTGAATCATCATCCTAAATACTTTAAAAGGAATCCCTCCCTCTGAGTCGTAAAATTGAGTGCTTTCAAATTTCTCTTGGACAGCCCTCAGTGGGACTGAAACGTTTGGAAGTAGAAGACCCTGGGTGGCAGTTCTCTACCTGTATGGGAAATCTGGACGTTGTGCGCCGTACTTTGATTTGTGCTAAGGAATGAGTTTAAGGAAACTTAAACTTAAAACTTAAAAAGGGCGAGGACAGGAGCTGACTCAGGGTTCCCCCTTAGACCCTGTGCTACATCATAAAATCCTCAGTACAAATGTTGAATAGTATTTTCTCCTTTTAATATTCTTATTGTTAAAAATAATTATCCTTGAGCTTTTGAAATTGTACTTATAAATTCATGAAAGCACAGTAGAGAAAGAGGATATATATATTTAATATATATATTTAATATATATATTTCAGATACAGAGTCATAAACTAAAGTTAAACCCAAGGATACTGGGAATTTTGACGTCATCTTAAATGTACCTGTTCAAAATGGAGTTAATCACTTACAAATTTCCATGCAGGACCTAGAGGTCCTATCTGTGCTGATGCCCAGTTTGTCTCCGTTAGGTACAGAGAGCACGGAGGAAGACTGTCAGACCCCAGGATAAGGGGAGCTGCTAGAGGTGAGGAGCCTGGACTCATGAATCATCTGGGAGGGACTGCACGAGTGAGAAATAAACTGTTACCATGTTAAGACACTGGGGTTTAGAGTTGATTGTTCCAGCCATTAATGTACTCGACTAATTTTAGATCTATGGGAGTTAAGCAGGTAGAGGAGGGGTAAAAAGAATTCCAGCAAGGGGGTATAGTCTGTTCACAGGGCATTGAATAGGACACGTTGATAATATGGGGACTGCAAGGGGGAGGTATTATAGAGAGAGGAGGAGTGTGTGGGAATGGAAGAGGTGAGCTGATGTGTTGTTATTGTTTTAAGTCCATCTTAAAACAATCACCACGCTTTACTGAGATATAATTCTAATATAGAGTAAACTTATTGAGAACGTAAAATTCAGTGGGTTTTAGCATTCACAGTTGTGCAAGCATTATCACTATCAATTTTAGAACATTTCTTTAACCCTAAGAGGAAATACTATCAGTTATTCCTATTTCCCCCTAAACCTGCCAGCAGCCATTAATCCACTTCCTATTCCTGGATCTGCCTGTCCAGGCATCTGATGTAAGTGGAATCACACCATATGTGGTCTTTTCCGACTGGCTTCTTCCACATAACATAATGATTTCAGGTTCCTCCATGTCGCACATGTACCAGGGCTCTATTCCTTATTATTTGCCAATTATATATCATTGTATGGATAGTTTTATTCTATTTTATTCTATTTATGGATACAGTTTATTTTTCCACCGTCAGTTTTTTGACATTTGGGTTGTTTGTACTTTTTAGTTATTATGAACAATGCTGCTATGAACATTCATGGGCAAGATTTGTGCAAACATATATTTTCATTTCTCTTCAGTATATACCTAGGAATGGAACTGCTGGGTCATACAGTATATAGGGCGACTCTAGGTTTAACCTTTTGAGGAAATGCCAGATTGTTTTTCAAAGCAATTGTACATTTTACATCCCCACAAGCAGTGTAGGAGGTTTCCCATTTCTCCACATCTTTGGCAACAGTTATTATCTATATTTTTTATTATATTCCTTCCAGGATGGAAAGCGGCATCTCACTGTAGTTTTCATTTGTATTTCCCTGATGGCTAATACCATAGAATCTGTCAAATTTGTAGAATCTGGACCGCGTTGTCAGGTAGCTTTTAAGCCCTTTGCGTACATTAACTTATTTGATCCATGAACAGTCCCATGAAATAGATATTGTTGTCCCAATTTAATAGATGGGAAAACTCAGACACAGGATTACCTAATATCATAAAGTAGTAGCATAGCTAGATTAGAACCCAAAAGATCAAATGCCAGTCACCTTAGGAGTGTGGTTTTAAATATCAGATGCCTCCGAATTTGGTTGTTAGGTTGCTGCCATAAAATGGACACTTGGACTCATGTAAATCTGATAAGCTATATTTGGCTTAATTTTAGTTGGCTGTGATATCCCTTAATCTAGACAGTTTGTTTAGGTCGTTTCTGTAAGATTGAAAATCTCGAAGTGGGAAAACAACAGTACATATGCTTACCATGTCCTGAATCACCATTATTCCATAAAATTTGATGTTGAGTGATGAGCAACTTGCTATATGTGTGAATCTTTGATTGAAACAGAATTCACAGGGTAAATTCAAGTGTGAGTTTTTGGAGAAGAGTATTTAATTTGGAAAATATTTTCCTCTATAGCTTAAAACTGCTTTATTAAAAGGTGTAAATGTCATGCAACAAGCTGCATATATTTAGACTGTACAATTTGTTAAATTTTGAGCTATGTACAAAGAATACCAAAAATGTATCCTTATTTTAAGAAAGGAAAGAATTTTAGTAAAATTGTAATATTTAAGTCACTTTTGACTTTTGCAATTACAAGAGACGTAAGATACAATTTAAGAGGATAACATGTTATCAGTATATATTGAGTATTACAATTTTAATGCAGTTTTTTTCTTGAAATATGTACACGTTTTGTACCCTGTTAACCATCATCACAAACAAAATGATGAATATACTCTTTGCCTCCAAAAGCTGATGAGTTGCTTGCTTTATAACCCTTTCATCCTGCTCTCTCTCTTTCCCTACAACCATCCCCGCTCCCCTTGCAACCACTCACCTTCTTTCTGTCATATGTTAGATTTTTTAAAAGATTCCTATCTTATTTATTAAACACTATATTACATTTTACACACACATATGTGCTTTTAGGTCTGTTTGCCTTAAATTAAAAAATTTTTAGAACAGTTTTAGATTTACAGAGAATTAAATAAATAACACCAAGAGTGCTCCTATATCCTTTGCACACAGTGTCCCCATGTTAATAGGGCACATTTGTCACCATTGATAGACTGTTAGTAATATAGATACATTGTCAAATTCAGATTTCCTTATTCTTGCCTAGTCCTCCGTTTGCTTTCCAGGACGCTGTCCAGGGCACATTTCATTGTTGTCAAGACCCCTTAGGCTCCTCTTGACTGTGACAGTTTCTCAGACTTACTGTTTATTTGATGACCTTGACAACCCTGAGAGATACTGGTGAGGCATACCGCAACATGCGCCTCTATTGAAATGGGATTTATCACATCTTATGACAGTTGATGTTGACCTTGATCACCTGGATAAGGAATGTTTGTCAGGTTTCTTCACAGTTAATTAATTTTCTCCTGTTTTTGTACTATGATGTTCAGAAGTTACTTTGAGGCACTTAAAGAGTGTGGTGGAGTAGAGAGTTAGATCTACCTTTCCAGTGGAGTAGCTGTGTAATTTATCTGAAATCATGTATGAAAGGTTTACTTCTTATTTCCACATTTGCTATTTTATTCAGTCTTTTATTTATGTCAATATGGACTCATGGATGTTTTGTTTCATTTTTGGGCATTGGGAACTCTTTCTTTTTTCCTTTTTTTTTTTTTGCAGTTTTTGGCCGGGTCTGAGTTTGAACCCACCACCTCCCATATATGGGGCCGGCGCCCTACTCCTTTGAGCCACACGGGCCACCCTGGGACCTCTTTCTATTGGCTTCTGTGCCCCTGACGCCCTCCCATTAGGGGGTGTGTGTGTCTGTGTGTGTATACATGTCACATGTTCATACTTTCGTAGTTTCTGGTGTCACAAGATGCACAGACTCACCTTGTGTATTTTCTGTTCTTAGTGTCAGCCATACCTCCAAAGAAGTTGGTTCCTTGAAAATGACATTAGAAATGAAGATCTGGGTGCTGAATGTGCTTCACATTAGTTTTTATTTCTTAGAATTTTTATATTATACAGTGTATACTTTTTTCCTTTGGTTTCTTTTACTCATCTCAATTATTTTGAGATTCAGCTATAGTAGTAATATCAATAGTTCATTCTTTTGATTGCCAAATAGTAGTCCAGCATATGGGTATACCATAGGTTGTTTATTCATTTACCTGTTGAACATTACAGTTGTTTCTGATTTTTTGATGTTACAAATAAAGCTACTTAAGAAAATGTGTGTACAAAGAATTGTACACGCATGTTTCAGTTTTTCTTAGGTAAATACCTAGAAATGAAATGGTTGGATTAATCAGTTGGTGTTGTGATCTGAATGTTTGCATTCACCCAAAATTCTTGCATTGAGACTGAATTGGCATGCGATGGTCTTAGGAAGTGGGGCTGTAGGGAAAGAATAGGTCATGGAGAGCTCCCTTGCCCCTTCCATCATCTGAGGATGCAGGGACAAGTTACCATGTACTGTTTATCGCAGCTCAGTTTACAGTCGCCAAGATATGGAAACAACCCAAGTGCCCATCAACTCTAGAACAGATTAATAAACTGTGGTATATGTAGACTGTGGAATACTATTCAGCCATAAAAAGATAGAGACTTTGCATCTTTTTTATTAACCTGGATAGAGTTGGAGAACAGTCTCTTTAGTAAAGTATCACTAGAATGGAAAATCAAATATCCATGCACTTAATACCCCGTTTCCCCAAAAATAAGACATCCTCCAAAAATTAGACCTACTTACAGGAAAGATAAGACGTCCCCTGAAAATAAGACTTAGCGCATCTTTGGGAGCACACCTGAAAATAAGACACTGTCTTATTTTCGGGGAAACAGGGTACTAATATGAAGCCAGGAGATGAACTAATATACACTTACACAAGAGAAAAACTCAGTTTAATTCAATTCAGTGTGCTCCCCCTAATGGGCACAATATAAGGGCATGTGATGCACCTTCTGGGTGTGGGACACAGCTATAGCAGGGACCTTACCTAGCAAATGCAAACATTGTAACCTAATCGTTTGTACCCTTGTATTAATCTGAAACTAAAAAAAAAAAGAAGAAGAAGGTGCCAGAAAGCAAGGCTTACCAGACATCTAACCTGTCACTTTGATCTTGCACTTGCCAGGCTCCTGAACTGTTGTAAATAAATCTCTGTTTTTTAAAAGCCACCTAGTTTATGATATTTTGTCTAATTGGACTAAGACAATAGGCGGACATTTAACTGTCAAACAATTTTCCAAAGTGGTTGTATCATTTTACATTTCCACTGGTATATTTGACCTCTAGTTCTTCCATCTCCTGGACAATAATTGATATGGTCAATATTTTTAACTTTAACAATTCTGATCAATGTAGTGGTATCTCATTGCAGTTTTTTGCATTTCTCTAGTTGATCATATTTTCATGTGCTTATTTGCTATCTGTATATACTTTTTAACTTTTGTCTGTTAAATTTTTTTTTTTGCTTTTTATAAAAATCAAATTGTTTCCATACTGTTTAATTTTTAGGGTTCTTTGTGAATTCTGAAACAAAGCTATTGTCATATATGCAATTTGAAAATATTTTCTCCTAGAATATGGTTTGTCTTTAAGTTTGCTTAATAGTGGTCTTTGAAGGGAAGATATTTTTGATATTGATAAAGCCTATTTTAACAATTTACATTTTTTTATGAATTGTGATTTCAGTGTCATAACCAAATAGTATTTGCCAAACCCAGGGTGAGAAAAGTTTTCTGTAGCATTTGATTTTGCTGTTGTAGGTTTTTACATTTACATCTATGATACATTTTAAACTACTTTCCAATGGAAAAAGCCCAGGTGCCCATCGATCCACGAATGGATCAATAAATTGTGGTATATGTACACCATGGAATATTACGCAGCTTTAAAGAAAGATGGAGACTTTACCTCTTTCATGTTTACATGGATGGAGCTGGAACATATTCTTCTTAGTAAAGTATCTCAAGAATGGAAGAAAAGATATCCAATGTACTCAGCCCTACTATGAAACTAAATTATGGCTTTCATATGAAAGCTATAACCCAATTATAACCTAAGAATATGGAGAAGGGGAGAGGGAGGGGAGGGAGGGGGGAGTTTGGGCAGAGGAAGGGTGATTGGTGGGATTACACCTATGGTGCATCTTACAAGGGTACATGTGAAACTTAGTAAATGCAGAATATGATTGTCTTAACACAGTAACTAAGAAAATGCCAGGAATGCTATGTTAACCAGTATGATGAAAATGTGTCGAACTGGGGCGGCCCCTGTGGCTCAACGTGTAGGGCGGCGGTCCCATATGCCGGAGGTGGCGGGTTCAAGCCCAGCCCCGGCCAAAAAAAAAAAAAGAATTGGGCGGCACCTGTGGCTCAGTCGGTAAGGCGCTGGCCCCATATACCGAGGGTGACGGGTTCAAACCCGGCCCTGGCCAAACTGCAACCAAAAAATAGCCGGGCGTTGTGGCAGGCGCCTGTAGTCCCAGCTACTCGGGAGGCTGAGACAAGAGAATCGCTTAAGCCCAGGAGTTGGAGGTTGCTGTGAGCTGTGTGAGGCCACGGCACTCTACCGAGGGCCATAAAGTGAGACCCTGTCTCTACAAAAAAAAAAAAAAAAAGAAAATGTGTCGAACTGTTTATAAAACCAGTGCATGGTGCCCCATGATTGCATTAATGTACACAGCTATGATCTAATACTAATAAAAAAAAATTAAAAAAAAACTACTTTCCAATGTGGTATGAGTTCTTCATCAAAATTTACTTTTTGGATATAGATATTTAGTTGTCCCAGCACCATTTGCTAAAAGAATATCCTTTCTTTGCACCTTTGTTGAAAAGCAGTTATTAATATATATGGAGGTCCGTTTTTGGCCTCTCCATTCTGGCTCATTGTGCTGTTTGCAGGTATCTGTTTGATGTCATATTATCTTGATTGCTGTAATATGTAATATGGGCCCTGATACTTGACGTGTTAGTGTTCCAACTTTATTTTTCTTTTTCACAATTGTTTTGGTCATTCTAGGTCCTTGGTATTTCCATATTAATCGACTTCTCACAAAATATTGAGTCTTACAACTTAGGAAGGTAACATCATCTATCTCCTTTTTTGAGATCCTTACTTTCGGGCAGCACTGTTTTGAAACTTTTACTGTACACACTTTTTAGATCTCTTATCAGATTTATCTTTAATTGTTTCATATTTTTTTGATGGCATTGTTAATGTGTATATGTTAGTTGTATATTGCTGAGTATTTAATAAAGTACCACCCACTTAGTGACTTAAAACCACGTTCAGGTATTATTATGGTTTCCACTGGGCAGGATGCTGGGTCTGGGTTCTTTGGGTCCATCACTCAGGCAGGGCTTCCATGCTGCAGTCAGTGGATCAATCAGTGCTGCAGCCCGAGGGCTGGGTTCTCACCCACGCTCACTCAGGTGGCCCTGTTCAGTGCCTGTCTGCTACAGAACCCTTGTGGCTCCCATCTTCTTTAAGATCCTCAGGAGGAAATGTTATTCATGCTTTTTAGGGGCTTCTTTGTGACAAGTCAGACTGCCCAGATCATTTCCATTTTAATGCAAAATAAACTGGTTGGGGATTTTAATTACATCGGCAGATTTCCTTTATTCATAAATGTAACATAATCACAGGCGTGAAGTCTATCATAGTGACAATCTTCACAGGGTCCATCTTAAAGAGGGGGACAATTATACAAAACCTTTGTAATAGGAGGCAGGAAAATGGGAGACCATTTTAAAATTATACCTAATTTCTGCTTTATATTGTGCATTTTTAGTGTTTATACAATTGACTCTTTATTTGGAGTGATGAGGATGGGCATCCTTACCAGTTTGTTGATTTTAGGGGTAAAGTATTCAGCCTTTTAATATTAAGTAAGATGTTTGTTGAATGTTTTTCATAGATGCCCCTTCTTAAGTTGAGGTAATTCCCTTGTACTCCCACTTTGTTGAAAATTTTATTAGGAGTAGATGTAGGTTTTTGATAAGTGATATTGTTGCATCTGTTGCAAGGACCATATGGTTTTTCTTTCTTAATTTCTTAATATGGTGACTTACATTAATTGAATTGAATTTATAATGTTAAACCAACATTAATTAATTAATTAATTGAATTTATAATGTTAAACCAACCTTATTTTCCTTGGATGAACTCCAGTTCATTATGATATAATATTTTCACATATTACATTTGATTTATTAAAAGCTTATTTAAAAGTTTAAAATTCCCAGTCATAAAGAATACTGGTCTGTTCTCTTCTCATATAATGGCTTTGTCTGGTTTTGTTATTTTGAATTTCAAGTTACTTATATGGTGTGTTTCATATTAATAGAATAGAGTGAACCCTGCAATGATATCTAGGGTCTCTATAAATAAATGCATTTTGGCACAAACTGCACTTTGCGGTTGGCTGTCCACTATGGCCATGAACATGGCCAGCCAAAAAAGCCATGAACCTTCCTTAAACTTGAATAGATGATTCGATTAACTTTTGTCATGTTTGTTTTTTAGTTTTTATAGTGAACTAAGAAATCAATCCTTTACTTACAAATATCTGTCTACACTATGTCATTAAAATGTTTGCCTTGTATTTTATTTTTTAATATGTGCAGCATTTTCTGGCCTATCACATATAATGCTCATTAAACTTCATGACATAAGTATTACTACCTCTGTTTTACAGATAATGAAATTAAAGCTAGGGGACTTAGAACTATTTAATAGTTATTAGTAGGGCCAAAACTCCCTACTAGGGCTTTTGATATAAAATGTAATGCCTTGTGTTTATTTTGTATGGTTCAAAGTGATATTTGATGAGGTTCGTGGAAAAAATGGAGAAACATTTACTTGATCTGAGGACCCAGAAATGTGAACACATTCAGAAAGTCACACTGGAACACTTAGACCCTGGATTCCGTTAATTTGAAATTGTCATCTATACAACTTTGAGTAGTAGAATTTGATATCTATCATTCTAGCTTGAGGTAATTCTTATATATTTGCAAAGGGATACTTGTAGGTGAAAGGTGGTACTTGATGCAAATTGCAAAGGAAGAGAGATACAAAGGCCTCTTCTCGACCTTCCTGACAGCCCTCTTGTTCTGAATCCAGTGCCCCATGCAACTCCTGGTTATCCAGGACTCTTCACAGATGTAGCGACTAACCCCAAACTATACCTGTTTTTTTATAGCCATGTCAGGTAGGATATATTTTGGCTTTAAGTAACAGGGCATGCAACAAAAAGTGACTTATATAATAGATGTTTATTATCTCACATAACAAGGTATCTGTAGGAAATATTTTAGGGATGGTCAGTTAGTGGCTCAGTAATATTCCCAAGGTCCTAGACTCCCTACCATTTTAGTCAGCCTCCAGCTTTGGGTTTTGTTGTGTTCCTCAGCATCCAGAGATGGCTACTGCAGCCGCAGGTATCAGAGCCTCACATAACCTCTTCCAAAATTAGGACTAGGGAGAGTTTCTCTTGGAATTTTTTTAATTAGGGAAAAAAATCTTACCCAGAAGGCCACTCCATAGACATCCTATCAAGAATTTTTGGCTAGAACTGAGTCATCTTCCCACCACTAAACCAGTTACTCAAAGAAGCATTTGATTAGACTAACTGTGATTCATCTTCTGAGTCCATTGCTTTGAGTACTTTGCTGCCAAAATGTGAAAAAAATTGAGGTTTCATTAGAAAAGAGTAAGAGTAGAGAAAGGGCTATTGGGAACTCAAATCGTGTTGACATTATACCAAAGTTTCATTTTCCTCAGAATCATACGTAATGGTTAATCTAAACTGAGAATGAAATTCACAGTAACATATGCATGGATTTCATAGCCCACTTATTTTGTAAGTATAATCTTTTTGTATGTTTATCTGAATGATTACACACATACATACTGGTGAATATTTTTAGATATTTTGCAATGACTATCTACTCCAGATATCCTGCGTGTGCCTTGAGTTATTTTTTAACTTTCTACACTAATTGCTTGTGACTCTGACTACATTTCTTTGATTCTGCAGCTTGGCATATGGTCATTCAGAGCTGTGCGTAGCCGCTTTTGTGGCCTTGGGGTTAGATGTACTTAGCTAGATGTAGCTTGTATTATATTACAGTTTTGAAATACTTTGATTTTTTAGTCTAGTTTTTTCTCCTAAAGTAACACATGTTTTAGGGATTTTTCTAAATGATGACAGAAATATATACTTACATGGAATATTTTAAGGTAAGAAAAGATAGGCAAATATAAGTACTAAAGGTAAAGGTCTGTCATAGTGTATAGCTATGTTAATGAGTTCTATGTTTTGTGCTATTGAGAGGAAATGCCCCGTGATGTTAGAGAGGAGCATGAAGATTAAGAACCAGAAGGTAAGGTGGTGCCTGTGGCTCAAGGAGTAGGGCGCCAGCCCCATATACTGGAGGTGGCGGGTTCAAACCCGGCCCCAGAGAAAAACTGTCAAAAAAAAAAAAAGAACCAGAAGGTAATTCTTTCATTACATTCTGCAGTCGGATCTTTTGGAGCAGGAGTCATACATACCAGCTGTTTATCTTAAAATGTTTATTAATTATATAAATTTGAAATTTATCTGTCTAGGAAGGAGAAACAGGATGTTGTGATAACGCTGTTCTGGGTAATTTTGATAAAATAAAAACAAATGCTATACAAAATAGGTATGTCTTTCCTAAATTAAACACCAGAAATAGTTCCTCACGAAGTTGATAAGAAGATCGATAATAATGCAATGGGTGAGTTTAACACAAGGAATTATAATAATTTTGAGTTTAATATTATACTCTATGAAACATAAATGAATAATTTTTCTACTAATTTTGCGGTTAAACTACGTGTAAGTATTATTAATATTGAAAAGGATCTTGGATTCTTAAGGGAAAAAAGGAGTATATACATGTAATTGGGAAATTATACAATAAAGAGAATTTAAAATACATGATTAAATGTAATGATAAAAAATTCCTACTTAGTGCCAGACCATTTCTGAAGCCTAAAGTAAATTCATTCCTCACACACACACACATACACACACAGAGAAAACATTATTTTTCATTATTCTGATTTCATTTTATTTTTATTTTTATTTTTTTTTAGAGACAGAGTCTCGCTTTGCTGCCCTTGGTAGAGTGCCATAGCATCACAGCTCACAGCAACCTCCAACTCCTGGGCTTAAGTGATTCTCTTGCCTCAGCCTCCCAAGTAGCTGGGACTACAGGCACCCGCCACAACGCCCGGCTATGTTTTTGTTGCAGTTTGGCCAGGGCCTGGTTTGAACCCGCCACCCTCAGTATATGGGGCCGGTGCCCTACTCACTGAGCCACCGGTACCGCCCTTTCATTATTCTGATTTTTTATAAAAAAAATACTCCATTCATTGAAAATCGGGAAACTTGGGCTTAGAAGAAGCCATTATCTTTTTATACCACCAATTACTGTGAAAACACAATATATACAGGATAGCTAAATTTAGAAAATAAAAGATTTAATATTCTTCATCATAAATAGACACCTATGTAGAACAATTCTAGTAAGCAAGAACAGAAGAGAATAAGGGGTCTCGAGCTAGAACAATTATTTATATTTTGTTGGCAGGGGGTCCTATTTCCCTCTCTTTTCCTTTCTCTTTCCCTGCCTTCTCAGCTTGCAGGTTTTGTTTGTTGGTTTGTTCCACATAAAGGTGGTCTCTTACTCTGCTTTCTTAGGTAGTTACCTTCAACTGACTCTGGTCCTCTGCCAGTTTTCATTCTGATTCTCATAGTTCTCTTTTTTGCTCCCAAAGTCTTGATCGTTATCCATAAGAGAAGGACAGAAACAGTTTATTAGTAAATATTGTAATTATAAAACAAGTTTGACATGATATAAGCTTTGAAATAACTTTCGATAGTACAAAACTTTTAACAAATTAAAAATACCGTAGCCATGGAAATAACCACAGATGTTCCACCTTTAGTTTTACCTTTAGTGTAGGTGAGGAAATGGTGGTAAAACTACTTACAAAGAAGACTAATTTAATTTTAGAGTTCAAATAATGTGTGGGTTCAATGTGTTACGTCTTCCTCCTCCTCCTGTTTCTTCCACAACTCCGTTTTAGTCGCGTTGCCTTTCCTAGTGTTTTCTCACTGCACATTTGGATATGCTCTTATTTGTTTGATTTTTAGCTTTACCATGATATGCTTCCTCTCCTACTTATATGAACAGGTCAATCATAGAGCATTTTTTAGTTTTTGAACTTTACCCCCATTCTCTCTCCATTTATAACATTTTATCCTATAATCCTTATCCACATATTTTTATCTTATAGTTTCTTTGACTAAAAATATGTGGTGCTGGACAGCACCTGTGGCTCAAAGGAGTAGGGCGCCAGCCCCAGATGCCAGAGGTGGTGGTTCAAATCCAGCCCCGGCCAAAAACGGCAAAAAAAAAAAAAAAAAAAAAAATAATAATATGTAGTGCTTACTTTGAAGATTTCACAGCTATAACTTGATGTCTTTAGTAGTTTCCAAAAGGTGAACAATTTTACTAAGATCTTTTTTTTTAAATGATACATAACATTTGTATATATTTATGAGGCAAATGTGATATTTTTTGTACTCATGCATAGAATGTGTAATGGTCAAATCAGGTTATTTAGGGGATTCATCACCCAGAATATTTGTCATTGCTGTCTGTTGGGACCATTTCAAGCCCTCTCTTCTAGCTATTTTGAAATACACCATACGTAGTTCAATCATAGTCACCCTATGCTGCTGTCAAACACTGTATTGTGTTCCTTCTATTAACCAACCGCTCTTCATCCTTCATCCCAGCTCTGGTATTGATCATTCTACTCTGTACCTCCAGGAGAGCAGCGTTTTATCTCCTAAATTTGATATTTGTCATTCTGGGCCTGGCTTATTGCACTTAACATAATGATCTCCAGTTTCATCCATGTTGTTTCAAATGATGTGATTTTACTCTTTTTTTTTTTTTTTTTTGTAGAGACAGAGTCTCACTGTACCGCCCTCGGTAGAGTGCCGTGGTGTCACACAGCTCACAGCAACCTCTAACTCTTGGGCTTACGCGATTCTCTTGCCTCAGCCTCCCGAGCAGCTAGGACTACAGGCTCCTGCCACAACGCCTGGCTATTTTTTTGTTGCAGTTTGGCCGGAGCTGGGTCCGAACCCGCCACCCTCGGTATATGGGGCCGGCGCCCTACTCATAATGTTATTCTACTGTGCATATATACCAAGTTTTTTAAAATCCATTTGTTGGTTCCATATCTTGGCTATTGTGAATAGTGCTTCAGGAAATGAGGGTGCAGGTATCTTTTTGATATACTGATTGCTTTCTTCTTTTATTTTCTCTTTTTTTCTTCTCCCTCCCACTCTTTTTAAAATAAATACCCAGTAGTGGAATAGTAGAATTGCTGGATTGTATGGTTATTCTACTTTTAGTTTTTGGAGAAATCGTTATTTTTATTCATAGTAGCTGTACTTACATTTCTGTTAACAGTGTCTAGCATACACAAGGAACTCAAACAACTCAACAATAAAACAAATTATCTCATTAAAAAGTGTTCAAAGTACATATGTATCTCTCAAGAGAAGAAATAAACATGGCCACCAAGTATGTGAAAAAATACTCAGTACCCCTAATCATCGGGGAAATGCAAATCAAAACCACACCCAGACGCTGGAAGGATATGGAGAAAAAGGAACCAAGTTTTTACACGTTGAAAATTCTTGGTCTTCTGCCTTTGTACTTGAAGAAGTAGTTGACTGTATTTGAAATGCTGGGGATGTTTTTCCCTTGTGTATCTTGTAGTTACTGCATTTTTGTTTAATAGATGTGACAGGTCTGATGCCACTGAGCTTTTTTTTTTTTCCCCATCGTAGATTTTTTTGTCTGGCTTCTGAAAAGAGCCTTTCTTCATCATTGAAGTCAATACATTTTCTAGGTAAATAATCATTGTTGACACTTTTAAGTCAGATGGTGATATGATTTTGCTCTGCTGTTTCAATATATAGATTCAATTCTTTATATTGAATTATACCTTTTTGAATTATACTTTAAAATATTCATTTTGTTCCATTGTTATTTCCTTCTTTGGAAAATCTGTTTATGCAACTGTTGGTCTTTTCTGCCTGTGTTATATTCTTTCTAATTCCTTAATTTTCTTCATTTCTATCTTTTTTTTGTTTTTGATATTTATCGTCTATAACCTATACTGAATTTTCCATGCTGTATTAATTTCTTAGGGCTTATGTAACAAATTGGCACAGATTTGATGGCTTAAACCAACAGAAATTTATTCTCTCACAGTTACAGGGACTAGAAGTCTAAAATCAAAGTGTTTGCAGAGTTATAACCCATCAGAAGGTTCTAGAGAATAATCCTTTCTTCCTTTTTCTTAGTTTCTGATGATTCCCAGAAATCCTGGCCGTTCCTGGGCTTTTATCTGCCTTTCTTCAATCTCTGCCTCTGTTTCCACATAGTCTTTTTCTCTGTATATTTCTCTGTTTCTTCTCTTATTCTTTTATGGGACACCAGCCGTTAGATTTAGGGCCTAATCTAATCCGGTACAATCTCATCTTGAGATCCTTAATAATTACATTTGCAAAAACCCTACTTCTAAATAAGGTCAAGTTCACAGGTATGAGAGGTTAGGATTTAAACATACTGGGGGGGGGGGCTGCACAATTCAACACATTTCACATGCTGTCAGTTTTCTTTGTTCTCCCCCCCTTTTTAAAAATACTTTTTATTTGGAAACAATTTCAAACTTATAATATTCAAGAAGGTTACAAAACTTCCCATTGACCCTTCACACAAATTTTCTAACATTTTGTTCTGTTTGCTTTGTTTGTGCAATCTAATCTAATCTTATCTATTTATCTCACTAATCTAAGACGTATCTACTTACCCATCTATGGAGATAAATAGATACACTTTTTTTTTGAGCCATGTGACAGTAAGTTGCATAAATCATACTGCTTCATCCATAAATACCTCCACGTGTATGTTCTAAGAGAAGGAGAGTCTCTTACATTAACACAGCCAGGTTGTCACCTTCAGGATGCTTAATGTTGATAGAATACTTTAATCTGCCATCGCATTTCCAAACTTGTCAAATGATATACATCATGTATAGCACTTCTTCCAGTTCAGTGCGGAGCATTACGGTAGCGGCCGTGCCTCCGGGGTCTCCTCCCTGCGGTGTATTACGGTAGCGGCCGTGCCTCTGGGGTCTCCTCCGTCCTGTGTATTACGGTAGCGGCCGTGCCTCTGGGGTCTCCTCCGTCCTGTGTATTACGGTAGCGGCCGTGCCTCTGGGGTCTCCTCCGTCCTGTGTATTACGGTAGCGGCGTGCCTGGGGGTCTCCTCCCTGCGGTGTATTACGGTAGCGGCCGTGCCTGGGGGTCTCCTCCGTCCCGTGTATTACGGTAGCGGCCGTGCCTCCGGGGTCTCCTCCCTGCAGTGTATTACGGTAGCGGCCGTGCCTCTGGGGTCTCCTCCGTCCTGTGTATTACGGTAGCGGCCGTGCCTCTGGGGTCTCCTCCGTCCTGTGTATTACGGTAGCGGCGTGCCTGGGGGTCTCCTCCCTGCGGTGTATTACGGTAGCGGCCGTGCCTGGGGGTCTCCTCCGTCCTGTGTATTACGGTAGCGGCCGTGCCTCTGGGTCTCCTCCGTCCTGTGTATTACGGTAGCGGCCGTGCCTCTGGGGTCTCCTCCGTCCTGTGTATTACGGTAGCGGCCGTGCCTGGGGGTCTCCTCCCTGCGGTGTATTACGGTAGCGGCCGTGCCTGGGGGTCTCCTCCGTGCGGTGTATTACTGTAGCGGCCGTGCCTGGGGGGGGGAGGGTCTCCTCCGTCCCGTGTATTACGGTAGCGGCCGTGCCTGGGGGTCTCCTCCCTGCAGTGTATTACGGTAGCGGCCGTGCCTCTGGGGTCTCCTCCGTCCCGAGTATTACGGTAGCGGCCGTGCCTGGGGGTCTCCTCCGTGCGGTGTATTACGGTAGCCGCCGTGCCTGGGGGTCTCCTCCCTGCAGTGTATTACGGTAGCGGCCGTGCCTCTGGGGTCTCCTCCCTCCTGTGTATTACGGTAGCGGCCGTGCCTAGGGGTCTCCTCCGTGCGGTGTATTACGGTAGCGGCCGTGCCTGGGGGGTCTCCTCCGTCCCGTGTATTACGGTAGCGGCCGTGCCTAGGGGTCTCCTCTGTGCGGTGTATTACGGTAGCGGCCGTGCCTCGGGGGTCTCCTCCGTCCCGTGTATTACGGTAGCGGCCGTGCCTAGGGGGTCTCCTCCGTGCGGTGTATTACGGTAGCGGCCGTGCCTCCGGGGTCTCCTCCGTCCCGTGTATTACGGTAGCGGCCGTGCCTCTGGGGTCTCCTCCCTGCAGTGTATTACGGTAGCGGCCGTGCCTGGGGGGGTCTCCTCCCTGCAGTGTATTACGGTAGCGGCCGTGCCTGGGGGGTCTCCTCCCTCCTGTGTATTACGGTAGCGGCCGTGCCTCCGGGGTCTCCTCCGTCCCGTGTATTACGGTAGCGGCCGTGCCTCTGGGGTCTCCTCCCTGCAGTGTATTACGGTAGCGGCCGTGCCTGGGGGTCTCCTCCCTGCAGTGTATTACGGTAGCGGCCGTGCCTCCGGAGTCTTCTCCGTCCCGTGTATTACGGTAGCGGCCGTGCCTCGGGGGTCTCCTCCCTGCAGTGTATTACGGTAGCGGCCGTGCCTCCAGGGTCTCCTCCCTGCAGTGTATTACGGTAGCGGCCGTGCCTCCGGGATCTCCTCCCTGCAGTGTATTACGGTAGCGGCCGTGCCTCTGGGGTCTCCTCCCTGCAGTGTATTACGGTAGCGGCCTTGCCTCGGGGGGTCTCCTCCCTGCAGTGTATTACGGTAGCGGCCGTGCCTCCGGGGTCTCCTCCCTGCAGTGTATTACGGTAGCGGCCGTGCCTCCGGGATCTCCTCCCTGCAGTGTATTACGGTAGCGGCCGTGCCTCCGGGGTCTCCTCCCTGCAGTGTATTACGGTAGCGGCCGTGCCTCCGGGATCTCCTCCCTGCAGTGTATTACGGTAGCGGCCGTGCCTCCGGGGTCTCCTCCCTGCAGTGTATTACGGTAGCGGCCGTGCCTGGGGATCTCCTCCGTCCCGTGTATTACGGTAGCGGCCGTGCCTCCGGGGTCTCCTCCGTCTGGTGTATTACGGTAGCGGCCGTGCCTCGGGGGTCTCCTCCGTGCAGTGTATTACGGTAACCGCCGTGCCTAATCGGTGTCCTGTAATGAACTCCTCAGCTTTTTCTATTCTTTCCTGACTTGACATTTTGAAATATACAGGCCCTTTAAAAAAATAGGACAATCCTCAGTTTTATTTGGTCTGATGTTTCCTTACGGCTGTATTCAAGGTAAGCCTCCCTGGTGGGCGCTTGGCATTAGGGATTTTGTGTTCCCAGGACATTCTTCTTAGAGGCTCATGGCCCACGGTTCCTCACTGGAGATACCAACATTGATGCTTGGTTGGCATTGTTGAGTTTGTCCGCTGTACAGTTGCTCTTCTCCCCTTCCAATTTTTACTCTGACAGTTGAAAAGTTCTGATATTCCTGCTCCAATTTTCCTCCACCTTACCAGTCAACGTATTCCTGTGAGGAAAAGCCCTCCCTTTTCTCCTTGCTTATTTATTTACATATGAACTAACAAAATGGATTCATGGATTCTTATTTTTTCAAATTTTCTATTTTTATTTTCCATAATGTCTTTTTTCAGTACACAAATTCTCTCAGATTTGGCCAGTGGGAGTCCCTTCACCCTGGCTCGTTTGCCCTTTTAACAGGCTTCAATTTTTTTTTTAACTGTTTTTTTACTTTATGATTTAACAATATGTATGTTTTAGGATTAGTTTATATTTCCCATCCCAGCTTGAACCACCCATTTTTATGAGGAAACTTGGTTTGTTTTAGTGGAAAGTACAATGAGACACCAAAACCTACACATTCCCTGGGCTCATTGCCCCTAGGGTACAGCATCTTCCAATGTCTCAGGCTACAAAATCAACACCCATAAATCTGTAGCCTTTATATATACCAACAATAACCAAGCTGAAAAAACAGTCAAGCTCTCTATTCCTTTCACAGTAGTGCCAAAGAAGATGAAATATTTGGGAGTATACCTAACAAAGGACGTGAATGATCTCTACAAAGAGAACTTTGAAACTTTAAGAAAAGAAATGGCTGAAGATGTTAACAAATAGAAAAACATACCATGCTCATGGTTGGGAAAATCAACATTGTTAAAATGTCTATACTACCCAAAGCAATATACAATTTTAATGTAATTTTATTAAAGCTCCATTGTCATATTTTAAAGATCTTGTAAAAATAATACTTCATTTTATAGGGAATCAGAAAAAACCTCGAATAGCCAAAACATTACTTAACAATAAAAACAAAGCAGGAGGAATCACGCTACCAGACCTGAGACTTTACTATAAATCGATTGCGATCAAAACAGCATGGCACTGGCACAAAAACAGAGAAGTAGATGTCTAGAACATAATAGAGAACTAAGAGATGAATCCAACTACTTACCATTATTTGATCTTTGATAAGCCAATTAAAAACATCCAGTGGGCAAAAGATTTCCTATTTAATAAATGGTGCTGTGTGAACTGGCTGGCAACCTGTAGAAGACTGAAACTAGACCTACACCTTTCACCATTCACTAAGAAAGACTCTCACTGGATAAAAGATTTAAACTTAAGACATGAAACTATAAAAATACTTGAAGAAAGTGCAGGGAAATCTCATGAAGGAATCTGCCTGGGAGAATATTTTATGAGGAGGACTCCCCAGGCAATTGAAGCACCATCAAAAATATACTACTGGGACCTGATCAAACTAAAAAGCTTCTGCACAGCCAAGAACATAGTAAGTAAAGCAAGTAGACAGCCCTCAGAATGGGAGAAAATATTTGCAGGTTATACCTCTGATAAAGGTCTAATAACCAGAATCCATAGAGAAATCAAAAGTATTAGCAAGGAAAGAACATGTGACCCCATCTCAGGGTGGCCAAGGGACTTGAAGAGAAACTTCTCTAAAGAAGACAGATGCACAATGGACACACACATGAAAAAAAGCTCATCATCCTTAATCATCAGAGAAATGCAAATCAAAACTACTTTGAGATATCACCTAACCCCGGTCAGAATAGCCCACATAACAAAATCCCAAAACCAGAGATGTTGGCGTGGATGTAGAGAAAAGGACACACTTCTACACTGCTGGTGGGAATGCACACTAATACGCTCCTTCTGGAAGGATGTTTGGAGAATACTTAGAGACTAAGAATAGACCTGCCATTCGATCCTGTAATTCCTTTACTAGGTTTATACCCAGAAGACCAGAAGTCACAATATAACAAAGACATCTGTACCAGAATGTTTATTGCAGCCCAATTCATAATTGCTAAGTCATGGAAGAAGCCAAAGTGTCCATCGACCCACGAATGGACTAGCAAATTGTGGTACATGTATACCATGGAATATTATGCAGCCTTAAAGAAAGATGGAGACTTTACCTCTTTCATGTTTACATGGATGGAGATGGAACATATTTTTCCACTATTTTTTTTTTTTTTTTGTAGAGACAGAGTCTCACTTTATGGCCCTCTGTAGAGTGCTGTGGCCTCACACAGCTCACAGCAACCTCCAACTCCTGGGCTTAAGCGATTCTCCTGCCTCAGCCTCCCGAGCAGCTGGGACTACAGGCGCCCGCCACAACGCCCGGCTATTTTTTGGTTGCAGTTTGGCCGGGGCTGGGTTTGAACCCGCCACCCTCGGTATGTGGGGCCAACGCCTTACTGACTGAGCCACAGGTGCCGCCCGGAACATATTTTTCTTAGCAAAGTATCTCAGAAATGGAAGAAAGAGTATCCAATGTACTCAGCTCTACTATGAAGCTAAATTATAGCTTTTACATGAAGGCTATAACCCAACTATAGCACAAGACTATGAGGAAAGGGCCAAGGAAGTGGAAGGGGGTGGGAGGGTATGGTGGAGGGAGGGTAATGGGTGGGGCCACACCTACAGTGCATCTTAGAATGGGTACAGGCGAAACTTACTAAATGCAGAATACAAATGCCTACATACAGTGACTAAGAAAATGCCATGAAGGCTACATTTAACAGTTTGATGAGAATATTTCAGATTGTATATGAAACCAGCACATTGTACCCCTTGATTGCACTAATGTACACAGCTATGGTTTAACAATAAAAATAAATTAATTAATTAAAAAAGAAAGACCAAAAAGAGCACATGACATACTACCCACCCACACAAGACTCTGGAAAGGCAACCCAACCTATATGACGGCAAGTAGAGGAGCAGTTCCTTGGCATGAAGGAGCAGGGAGGGGCCCTAGGAAACTTTGCAGGGGGCAGTGACATGTTCCTTAACTGGATTGTGATGTTTTCACAGTAGACTATATACACCTACATCAAAACTTGCCAAATACATAGTCTATTGTATGTCAAGTAAATATTAATGAAGCTGCTTTTAAAAATGAAAAAAAAAAGAATGATAAAGAATGACAGCCATGTACAAGAGGCAGAAAATTACATTAGAAAAGCACAAGAGCAAGTGATAGACAGCTTATTCAAAGAAATTATAGAAGACTTTTCCAAACTTTAGAAAGATACAAATGTCCACATACAGAAAGGTTAGAAAACACCAGATTAATTCCAAATAAGACTACATCAAGGCATAATAATGAAACTCTCAAAGTTCAAGGCAAAAGAGAAAATCCTAAAAGCAGTTAGTTAAAGCAAATGAAATATACAGGAGCTCCAGGTCATCTGAATGCAACTTCTCAACAGAAATCAGGAATGAGTGAAAATGGCAATATAAGAATATTGTATTCAGCAAAATTGTCATTCAGATTTCACAGAGAAATAAGAGTTGAGAAAATTGATCATCATCAAATGCATCTTGCAGGAAATGTTAACGGGAATTCTTCAATTTGAAAGAGAAAAAACACTGAAAGGCAAAAGAGAATTTTTCAAAGTATAAAATCTACTGGTAAAATTAAGTACTTGGAAAAACCCAGAATACTCTATTATGTGGTGTGCAATCCATCTAAATGAAGAGCAAAAGATCTGTCAAAAAAAAAATAGCAACTGCAAACTTTTTAAGTGTTAGGTGATTCAAAATATGTAAATTGGGCGGCGCCTGTGGCTCAGTGAGTAAGGCACCAGCCCCATATACTGGAGGTGGCACGTTCAAACCCAGTCCCGGCCAAAAAAATAAAAAAAATTGACAAAATATGTAAATTGAAATATCTAAGTGTCAAAATGTAGGGAATGGGGATGGAGTTATAGTGTAGAATGTTTTTTCTGTTTTTTCCTTTTTTTTGCCTTTGTTCTATTATTTGTGTTCTAAGACAAGTTGTCATTTCTTTAAAATCTATGTAATTTCTTTGTAATATATGTAAAGTATTTTTTGTAAACTTCATGGTAACCACAATGCAAAAACCTATAATAGATTCACTAAAAATGAAAAGCAACAAGTTAAACATACTACCACAGATATTAACTATAAAGGAAGACAGAAAAAAAGAAAGAGAGCAATCTGAAACAAGCAACAACATGGTGGTAGTAAGTCCTTACTCGTCAATAATAACACTGGAAGTAAATCATCTTAATTTCCAAATAAAAGGCATAGAGTAATTGAATGGGTAAAGAAATAACACACAACCACATGCCAGCATCAAGAAACCCACATCACCTATAAAGACACAGAGACTGAATGTGAAGGAGTGAGGAAAGATATTCCATGCAACTGGAAACTAAAAAGAGCAGCAGTAAGTATACTTATGTCAGATAAAATAGACTATAAGTCAAAGACTGTAAAAAAAAAGACAAGGAATTTCTTTATATAATGATAAAGAGGTCAATTCAGCAAAAGGACATAACAAGCGTGAATATCTATGCACCTAATGCTGGAGTCTGGAGTTCCCAAATATATAAAGCAAACATTAATATACCTAAAGGGAAAGGTAGACTGCAATACAATAATACAGAGGACTTAAATGCCCCACTCTCAATAATGGACAGATCATCCAGTCAGAAAAACATCAAAGAAACAAAAGAGCTAAACTTCACATTAGACCCAATAGGCCTATCCTATTGTTTGGATACTGTCCCCCCCAAATCTCATGTTGAAATTCAGTCCACTGGGTTGGAGGTAGGACCTTTGTGGAAGGTACTTGGCCATGGGGAAGATCCCTCAGGAATACCTTTGTGTCTTCCCCATGATAATGAGTTCTTACTTTATTACTTCATGTGAGAGCTGGTTGTTTAAAGGACCCAGCACCACCTCTTCTCTCTCTTGTTCCTTCTCTCCCTTCACCTTCTGCCTTGATTGGAAGTTCCCTGAAATCCTCACCAGATGACACTGGCATCATCCTTCATGTACAGCCTGCAGAACGATGAGCCCAATAAACTTTTTGCCTTAATAATTTACCTACCCTCTGGTATTTCCTCTATAGTAACACAAAATGGACTGATGTAGCCCAATTTACAGAACATTTCACCCACCTGGTACGGAATACACATTCTTTTTATTAGCAAATGGAAGGATCTCCAGAATAGACAGTGTTAACAAGTGCAAAAAATCAAAATCTTTCCTGACTACAGTGGAATAAAGCTATAAATCAATAACAAGAGAAACTTTAGAGAAAACACAAAAACATGGGAATTAGGGATCATGATCTTGAATAATCAATATGTCAATAAAAAACCTAAGCATTTGTTGAAACAAATGAAAATTGAGCCAAGAGAGAAGTTTATAGCAATAAAAACCTATATTAAAAATGTAGAAAAACTTAAAATTAACAACCCAAGGATGTACCTTGAAGAACTAGAAAAGCAAGAATATCAATTCTAAAACTTGTAAAAGGAAGGAAATAGTAAAAATCAGGCCAAAAATAAATGAAATTGAGACTAAAACATTGAAGATAAAGGAAACAAAAAGTGATTTTTTTGGAAAAGATAAATGAAGAGAAGTCCCAACAAATAAAATCAGAAAAGAAAAAGTAGACTTAACAGCTGAAATGCAAACTCAGAAATACATAGACTCATTTCAGCCTATCATGAACTATACGCTTACCACGCGGAAAACCTAGACGAAGTTGATAAATTTGGGACACATACAACCTAACAAGAATAAACCATGAAAAAATAGAAAACCTCAACGAACCAATGAGTGATGAGATCGAAGCTATAATAAAATGGCTTTCATCAGGGAAAAGCCCAGGACCTCATGTATTCACTGCTGAATTCAACCAAACATTTAAAGAAGTAATAACAAGCTTTTCAAAAAATAGTGAAGAGGAGGGCATAGTTCCAAACTTGTTCTAAAAGGCCGGCATTATCCTGATACCAAGATAAAGACACAACAAAAAAATAAAACTATACACTAAATTCGTGTATCAACAGAGGTGCAAAGATCCCCCCAAATAGACAGTAGAACGTCTGCAAGTTGACCAACCCACGGTCTGTAACAAATTGGTCATCATATGGATGTGGTCAACTTAAGGAACTAGGCTTACTGTACTGATATGTACATGTACTTTGCTTTCTTTTATAGCTTTTATTAGAGATGCCATGTGAAATCATATGTAATCGAACGTAAAATCATGCATATTGTATTATAGAAAAATTAATGCATTTACCATTTTCTCATGGTTTAATCATCTTTCTGAAAAAAGAGTCAATCTTGGTCTGTTCCTTATTCTAATACGTGGAGACAGCACTCTCAATGCTGGCTATACCACTCAGCATATCTGGGCATTTTTCCACAGCAAATGACTTCAGCTGCATTATCAGATACCTGACATCCTCTTCTATGGCGGGGGGGGAGGTCTCTGCAACTACTGTGTCATCCTCACTTGCTTCTTCTACTTCATCTGCTTCATACACTTTTATGTTGCTCTGTACTTTGTTTAATATTGTTTGTAAAATTGATTCTGGTCCAGGTACATTACAGATTGCCACCTCATATCCATTGCAGCAAAACCCTCAAAATCTACTCCTTCAAATTCTGCCATGGGAGATGGACTGTCTGATGGAGCCAAAACAGTGTGCTTTGGGGTTGTGACAAAACCTTTTTTTCTTTTTTCTTTCTTTCTTTCTTTCTTTCTTTCTTTCTTTCTTTCTTTCTTTCTTTCTTTCTTTCTTTCTTTCTTTCTTTCTTTCTTTCTTTCTTTCTTTCTTTCTATTAAATCATAGCTGTGTACATTAATGCAATTGTGGGGTAAAATGCGCTAGTTTTATATACAATTTGAATTTTCATCAAACAGGTTAACATAGCCTTCAACCAAGAGCATTTTTTAGTTACTGTGTTAAGACATTTGTATTCTACATTTAGTAAATTTCACATGTACCCTTGTATTTCCCTCCCTCCCTCCTCTCCCTCCCTCTTTCCTTCTTTCCTTCCTTCTCTCTCTCTTTCTTGTTTCACTCTGTTGCCCTGGGTAGAGTGCCATGGTACCATCATAGCTCACAGCAACCTCAAACACTTCTGTATCATTTGTGGCTGACAGCATTCAGAATGTTAGTTGATGCAGCAGAAGAGAGTTCACATTCATCCATGCTAAAGATGTCATCATCTATGAAACCTCTGGTGAAGTCTGGGAACTTTCTCGTGTTGCCATTTAAATTTCTCAAGCCAACCACTTGATGCTTGGAAATCCACCACCCCAAATTCCTGTGAGTATTTTTTAGTAATTCCTTGGATCATCAACCTGGAGATTCTGGTGTTAACTGCCCTCTTTTGGTTGAACCATCTTACTGTGGATTCACTGACTTCATCAAGGAAAGTTTTCTTCCTTTTCTACTGTAGAAGTCTGCTTTTCTTACCATGTCTCTCCAAGTATGCATATTTCCATTTTTGGATGTTGCTAAGTATGTCTTGCTAACACCAACACATCCTGTGGTCTTTCTTTTGGTGCTATTTTCCAGAAAATGTAGAAGATCAACCTTTTTATTCAATGTCACTTCTTTGAGTTCTTTCCTATGGGCCATCATTTCTCTATTAACTGTAAAATTTTTCAGTAGTTGCAGGACATATGTACAATTCAGACCAGCCCTTCCTGTTGAAAAAATGTTCCACAACATGTGATAAACAATAGGACATTGGGCCTAATTCATCATGTGGTAATAATAAAAAATGAAAAAAGAACTTCTACTGAACAAAAAGGAATACAGCTAAGAAGCAAAGTCTATACTCTCTACCCCTTGGTGTAGAGTGGACTCAACTGGTCAAGTTATAGAAGGTAAGTTAATATTGTGTGTTACAGTCAAAGTGGTCAAGATACAATTTATAAAGGGGGTCAATATATAGAGGTCAGACTTCGATTGAGTACATGTGTTGCATGTCCAGTCTATGAAAATTAGGTCAACTTGACAAGGTGATCAATATAAGGAAGTGATCAATGATGGAGGTTCTACTGTATTAGCAAACTATTATAACACCACATAGTTTTAAATATATCATTAACTGGGTTTCATAACAGGTATACAGGATTTTTCAACATACACAAATGTACTGTATCACATTAACAGAACCAAGAGCAAAAACTATATGATTATTTCAATAGATGTTGAAAAAATATTTGATAAAACTCAACATCCTCTCATCCCCAAAACTCAACATCCCTTTATGATGAAAATTTTCATAAAAATTGGAACATACTGAAAAATAATAAGTCCTTCTTTTTAATAAAAAGAAGGAACATACTGAAAAATAATAAGTCCATCTATGAAAGATTGATTGCTGGAGTAGCCTTGAATGGGAAAAGTTGAAGACCTTTCCCCTAAAGGCTAGAAGAAGACAAAGTTGCTCACTTTTACCACTATTATTCAACATAAAACTGGAAGTCCTGTGCAGACAAAGTAGACCAGAAAAAGAAATAAAAGGTTTCTAAATTGGTAAAAAAGAACTCAAATTATCCTGTTTGCAGATGACATGATTATGTTCTGTGCTTAGAAAAACCTGAAGACTACACCAAAACATTTTAGAATTGATAAACAAATCCAGGAAAGTTTCAGGATATAAAAGCAACATAGAAAAATCAGAAACATTTATGTGTGTTAATAGCAGGCCATCTGAAAAAAGAAGTGAAGAAAGCAATCCCATTAGCAAAAATAAAATAAAATAACTAGGAATTAATCTAACCAAAGAAATTAAAGATCTTTAAAAGGAAAACTATGAAACTCTAATGAAAGAAATAGAAGAAATAGAAGAACAGATAAACTCATGGATTGAAATAATTAATATTGATAAAATAGCAATAGTATTCAAAGCAATTTACAGATTCAGTGCAGTCCCTATTAACATAACAATGACATTCTTCACAGAAGTAGAAAAAAATTCTAAAATCACGTGGCATCATGAAAGACCCTGAATAGTCAAAGCAATCCTGAGCAAAAAGGATAAAGTTGGACGCATCACACTATTTGACTTCAAAATTTACTGGAAAGTCATAGTAGCCAAAACAACATGTTATTCACATGAAAACAGAAATGTGGACCAGAGAATCCAGATATAAATCCACACATTTATAACTGACTCATCTTTGACAAAGGTGCCTAAAGTTAAAATACGGAAGACATTCTTTTCAGTACATGGTGCTGGGAAGACTGGATAAGTACAGACAGAAGGAATCTAGGCTTCCATCTCTAACTGTATCCCCAAATCAAATCCAAATGTATTAAAGATTTGAATCTAAGACATAAAATTATGAAACTACCATAAGAACACATTGGCAAACACTCTAAGACATTAGTCTGGGTAAAGGTTTCTTGTGTTATGTCCTGAAAATCACAGGCAACAAAGCAAACACAGGCAGATGGAATTCTATCAAGCCAAAAAAGCTTTTGCACAACAAAGGAAAAAATCAACAAAGTGAAAAGACAACCCACAGAATAGGAGAAAATATTCACCAATGATCTCTGTGACAAGGGACTAATAACCACAATACATAAGGACCTAAAACAGGTCAATGGGAAAAAAAAATTATTTGCTTTGGAAATATTTCTATTCTTCAGTTTTTTTTTGAAGAGTTTGAGTAGAATTGACTTTAGTTTTCTTTTTTTTTTTTTTTTTTAATATGGTGGGATTCAGCAGTGAATCCATCAGGTACTGGGCTTTGATAGGAGACTTTTTATTATGGCTTCAGTTGTTACTTATTACTGGTTCACTGAGGGTTTTTACTTTTTCATGGTTCAATCTAGGTTGTGCGTGTCCAGAAATGTATTCAGATTTTTTCGTTTTCCACTTGGTTGAAATATAGTTGTCATAATAATCTCTAATGACTCATTGCATTTTTGTGGTCTCTGTTGTTATATCTCTTTTTCATTTCTGATGTTGATTTTGGTCTTTTTTCTTTCTTAATCTAACTGCAGTTTGTTGATTTTGTATATCTTTTTTAAAAACCCAATTTTTTATTTCATCGATTTTTCTGTATTATTTTTTAGTGTTAATTTGATTTCTCCTGTGGTCTTTATTATTTATTTTCTTCTACTAATTTTGAGTTTCTTATATTTATGCTTTTCTATATCTTTGAAGTATATTATTAGATTGTTTACTTGAAATATTTCTACTTTTCTGACATGGGGTTTATTGCTATATGCCTCCCCTTCGTACTTCTTATTCTGTGTTCCAAGGATTTGGGTATGTTGTACTTCCATTTTGATTTGTTTCAAACAATTTGTTAATTTTCTTCTTAATTTTTTCATTCACTAGTCATTCAGTAGTATGTTATTTAATTTCTGTAAGTTTAGAAGTTCCCCTTGTTACCGATTTCTAGTTTCATTCTATTGGGGTCAGAAAAGATACTTCACTTGATGTGACACATTTCAGGAAGGTCAAGGTATGTTTGTCTATTAAGCAGGCTGAGGAGAGATTCAGGCTCCCAATCCTGCAGACTTTGAGGGCAAAGAAGTCAGCAGAGGTTTCCAGTCTTCTTAGTATTTGAAGAACAATTTTAGAAAATGTGGTATTCTTGGGTGACAGTTTTTTTCTTGTAGCATTTTGAAATTGTTCTTCCAATTAATCCTGTCCTATATAGTTTTCATTAAGAAAACTATTACTGCACAAATTGGAGCTCCTTTAAAAGCTATTTACTTTTATTCTCTTGCTGCTTTGGGGATTCTCTGGGTCCACCTTTAAAAGTCTGAGTATTATATGCCTTGGGATAATCTTATTTGGGTGAAATTTGTTTGATGTTCTCTGACCTTCCTGTAACTTGGTATTTATATCTTTCTCAAGTTTTCCTTATTATTTCTTTGATTAAACTTGTGCCCCCTGCTATTGCTCAGCTCCCTCTTGAACATCAGTAATTCTTAGATTTGGTCTTTTGAGATAGTTTTCTATATCTTGAAGGCAATCTTTGTTGCTTTTCATTCCTTTTTTATTTTTATCTTCTGACTAATTCTTAAATAGCCTGTGATTGTGCTTACTGGTTTTTTCATCTGCTTGATCCATTCTGTTCTTAAGAGCCTCTCATGAATTTTTCAATTCAGCCAATGTATTTCTCAGTTCTAAGATTTGATTTATTTTTATTATTTAATCTCTCTGTTTAATTTCTCTTGTAAATTTCTAAATTGCTTTTATGGCTTAGCTTGGAGATTACTGAGTTTCCATAAAACTATTAATTTGAATTCTTGGCCAAAGAACTCACACATTGCTATCCCATTAGGATTGGCTACTGCTTCTTTTTTGCTAGGTCAATTTTGGGAGATCATAGTTTCCTGTTTGCTCTTATTCTTGTGTATGTACCTTCTGTGTCTTTGCATTGAATGATTAGTTATTTATTTCATTCTTTTCTCTCTGGTTTGCTTTGGTTTTTATCAGATACATCATCTTGGAGGTTCTTTACTGCTAGGTTGCTGCCTCTCTTCAGCTCTTACCAGAGCCTGAAGCCCAGCTGCACTTCTGTGCTACTAAATGATTAGAACACTACCCTTCACAAATGAGGGAGGATCGGAAAGAGACTTTCCAACAGTGTTAGTAGAGTGCCTCAGGTTTGTGCTCAAGGGACGTCTGGGACAAACCTCCTACAGTGTAGTGCTACTGAAAGCCACTCTGATCTGGGGTCTCTTAAGGAGTTACAGAGCAGAATTTCCAGGGCTGGAGATGCTTGTCCGCTGTCCCCAGCCACTGTGCTTCTGCCTGTCTTCAAGCGTATTCTCCCTTCAGGCACTCATCTTGCTTCCTGGGGGTTAAGGCAAGGATAGGTCTCCTGCCAGGTAGTGTAAGATAATAGGAAAGGTGATTGTTTATCTTGATCTTACTTTTTCCAGGGCAGAAAGTGGTCTGGGGGAAATTTTTCACATGCTTGGTGCCAAGCAGAACGAGGGGAGTGGCATTGCAGATGAAATCTACTGAAAATTCAATTCTTT
The DNA here is from genome assembly GCF_027406575.1 of Nycticebus coucang. NCBI lineage: Eukaryota > Metazoa > Chordata > Mammalia > Primates > Lorisidae > Nycticebus > Nycticebus coucang. The sequence goes on from NC_069793.1 coordinate 91,906,551, forward strand.
TACACTTTGCTCAGAGATTTTTTCCCTTCTCTGTGGCCTCGGGAACTATATCATCTTCATATTTGAGTTATTGGATATTTCTGGTGATAATCCAGGTACAATATATTTGTTTTTGTTTTCTGTGTGTGGGAGTGAAGCCAGCTTGTTTCTACACTGCTGTTTTGGAACCACTGTCCTGTTGTTTTTAATATGCCTATATCATATTTGAAATGAGTATTTTGTAGAGAGCATAAACTTTTGTCTTTTTTGAATTTTGTTTTTATCCTTAAAATTTATATATTTGAGTTAGTGCTTTTACACCAAATATAAATTTATATATATGTTTTGAGTTTACATCAACCATTTATTATTTTTTTCTGATTGCTACTTCTTCTTTTTTACCTTTATTTCCTCTTTCTGCCTTTAAAAAATTTCGTACGTTTTTGGCATTCCAACTTCATTAACATAGTGTATTTTTGACTATATCTCTGAGTCTAACTTTTAAAGGGATGCTCTAGGGATTAAAATAAAGTCACTTAAGTTTTGCCAGTCTACTTAGAATATATATCTTACCTCTTCAAGTAAAACATGAAAACCTTACGACTATATGTGTCCTTTAGCCCTCTCTCCTTAATTTTTGTTGTCTTATGTATTACATATACACACATTTAAAATCTCATTGGAAAAATGTAACAGTGTTTGTTTTAGCCACCAAACATAATTTAGAGAACTGAAGATGATAAAAGTAGACCATTTTATTTAAACAGGTATTTACTATTCATTTCCGTTCCTTCATTCCTGATGTCCATGTTCCCCTGCTCATATCATTTTTCTTCTCTCTGAAGAATGTCCTTTAGCAATTCTTTCTGACAAGATCTACTGGCATGAATTTTCTTGGTTTTGTTTTTCTGCTGAGACTGTCTGTATTTAATTCTTCATTTCTGACGGTACATTTAGTAAGTATAAAATTCTGGATTGACAGTTCATTTCTTTCCATATTTTAAAAATGTTGTTCTATTTCCTTCTCTCCTCCATGGTCTCTTATGAGAAATTTACTTATTGCTTTTAAGATATTTTTCTTTGTCTTTAGTTTTCAGCAGTTTGATTATTCTGTCTCTTAATGTTGATTTTTTGGAGTGAGTTTATCCTATTTACTGTTCACGGATATTCTTCAACTATGTAGGTTTATATTTTTTACCAAATTTGGGAAGTTTCGGGCATTATTTATTCTAATATTTTTTCTACTCCATCCTCTTTATTCTTGCCTTTGGGCATTCTGTTGACATGAATGTTAGATACTGTTTACTCACAAGTTTCTGAGTCTCTGTTAATTTCTTTCAATCTCTTTCTCTTTGTTGGTCAATGTGGATGATTTATTTTGATCTATTTTCAAATTTATTGATGTCTTCTTCTGCCAATTTTATTTCTCTATTGAGCCCTCCTAGTTTTACATATACATATGCATATACACACACATATATGATATGCTGTATATAAACACATATATGTTATATATGTGTGTGTATAAATATATAGAGGGTACCAAAAATGTATGTATTTTAAGAAAAGAGAAAACTATTAAAATTGTAATACTCAGTATATATAATAAAAAAGGGTGAGCACAAGTCACATTAAATATCTCTTATAAATTGCAGAAGTCAAATGTGCCTTGAGTATTACAACTTTAATGCAGTTTTTCCTTTTGTAAAATGTGTACACATTTTTTTGGCACCTGCTATCTATATAATATAAATTAGTTCTCATATCCTGTATTTCTAGAACTTTATTTATTTATTTTTATTTTTTTTTATGGTTAAATCATAGCTGTGTACATTTTTGCAATCAAGGGGTACAATGTGCTGGTTTCATATACAATCTGAAATATTCTCATCAAACTGTTCAACATAGCCTTCATGGCTTTTTCTTAGTTATTGTATGTAGACATTTGTATTCTGCATTTAGTAGGTTTCGCCTGTACCCATCCTAAGATGCACCGTAGGTGTGGCCCCACCCATTACCCTCCCTCCACTCCGACTTCCCCTTCTTCCCCTTCCTTGGCCCTTTCCCCATATTCTTGTGGTATAGGTGGGTTATAGCCTTCATATGAAACCTATAAATTAGCTTCATAGTAGGGCTGAGTACATTGGATACTTTTTCTTCTGTTCTTAAGATACTTTGCTAACAAGAATATGTTCCAGCTCCATCCATGTAAACAAGAAAGAGGTAAAGTCTCTATCTTTCTTTAAGGCTGCATAATATTCCATGGTATACACGTACCAAAATTTGCTAGTCCATTCGTGGGTCAATGGGCACTTGGGCTTCTTCCATGACTCAGCAAATATGAATTGGGCTGCAATAAACATTCTGGTACAGACGTCTTTGTTATATTGGATTTTTGGTCTTCTGGGTATATACCTAGTAAAGGAATTATAGGATCGACTGGCAGGTCTATTTTTAGATCTCTAAGTATTCTCCAAACATCCTTCCAAAAGGAATGTATTAGTGTGCATTCCCACCAGTAGTGTAGAACCCTTTTCTCTGCATCCACGGCAACATCTCTGGTTTTGGGATTTTGTTATGTGGGCTACTCTTACTGGGGTTAGGTGATATCTCAAAGTAGTTTTGATTTGCATTTCTCTGATGATTAAGGATGATGAGCTTTTTTCCATGTGTCTGTAGATCATGTGTCTGTCTTCTTTACAGAAGTTTCTCTTCAAGTCCTTTGCCCACCCTGCGATGGGATCACTTGTTCTTTTGTTGCTAATACGTTTGAGTTCTCTGTGGATACTGGTTATTAAACCTTTATTGGAGGTATAACCGGCAAATATTTTCTCCAATTCTGAGGGCTGTCTGCTTGCTTTACTTACTATGTTCTTGGCTGTGCAGAAGCTTTTTAGTTTGATCAGGTCCCAGTAATGTATTTTTGATACTGCTTCAATTGCCTGGGGAGTCCTCGTCATAAAATATTCACCCAGGCCGATTCCTTCAAGAGTTTTCCCTGCACTTTCTTCAAGTATTTTTATAGTTTCATGTCTTAAGTTTAAATCTTTTATCCAGTAAGAGTCTATCTTAGTTAATGGTGAAAGGTGTGGGTCTAGTTTCAGTCTTTTACAGATCACCAGCCAGTTCACACAGCACCACTTGTTAAATAGGGAATCTTTTCCCCATGAATGTTTTTAATTGGCTTGTCAAAGATCAAATAATAGTAAGTAGCTGGATTTATCTCTTGGTTCTCTATTCTGTTCTAGACATCTACTTCTCTGTTTTTGTGCCAGTACCATGCTGTTTTGATCACTATCAATTTATAGTACAGGTCAGGTCTGGTAGCATAATTCCTCCTGCTTTATTTTTATTTCTCAGTAATGTTTTGGCTATTCAAGGTTTTTTCTGATTCCATATAGAACGAAGTATTATTTTTTCAAGATCTTTAAAATATGACAATGGAGCTTTTATAGGAATTGCATTAAAATTGTATATTGCTTTGGGTAGTATAGACATTTTAACGATGTTGATTTTTCCCACCCATGAGCATGGTATGTTTTTCCATTTGTTAATATCTTCAGCTATTTCTTTTTTTAAAGTTTCATAGTTCTCTTTATAGAGATCTTTCACGTCCTTTGTTAGATAAACTCCCAAATATTTCATCTTCTTTGGCACTACTGTGAAAGGAATAGAGTCCTTGACTGTTTTTTTATCTTGGCTATTGTTGGTATATATAAAGACTACAGATTTATGGGTGTTGATTTTGTAGCCTGAGACATTGTTGTATTCCTTGATCACTTCTAAAAGTTTTGTAGTAGAATCCCTAGTTTTTTCCAGATATACCATCATGTCATCTGCGAAGAGTGAAAGTTTGATCTCTTCTGACCCTATGTGGATACCCTTGATCGCCTTTTCTTCCCTAATTGCAGTGGCTAAAACTTCCATTACAATGTTAAAGAGCAATGGAGACAATGGGCAACCTTGCCTGGTTCCTGATCTAAGTGGAAATGATTTCAATTTAACTCCATTCAATACGATATTGGCTGTGGGTTTGCTGTCGATGGCCTCTATTAGTTTAAGAAATGTCCCTTCTATACCAATTTTCTTAAGTGTTCTGATCATGAAGGGATGCTGGGAAATTACCAAAAGCTTTTTCTGCATCAGTTGAGAGAATCATATGGTCTTTGTTTTTTAATTTGTTTATGTGCTGAATTATACTTATAGATTTACGTATATTGAACCAGCCTTGAGACCCTGGGATAAAATCAACTTGGTCATGATGTATAATTTGTTTGATGTGTTGCTGGATTCTGTTTGTTAGGATCTTTTTGACTATTTGTGCATCTATATTCATTAGTGATATTGGTCTATAATTTTCTTTTCTTGTTGGGTCTTTTCCTGGTTTGGGGATCAGGGTGATGTTTGCTTCATAGAACGTGTTGGGTAGTCTTCCTTCTTTTTCTACAATTTGAACCATGTTGAGTAATACAGGTACTAGTTCCTCTTTAAATGTTTGGTAGAATTCTGACGTGAAGCCATCTGGTCCCGGGCTTTTCTTTTTAGGGAGGTTTTGTATGGTTGATGCTGTTTCAGAACTTAATATGGGCCTGTTCAACATTCCCACTTGATTCTGCTTAAGTCTTAGAAGGTAACATGCTTCCAAGTAATGGTCAATTTCTTTTAGATTTTCATATTTCTGAGAATAAAGTTTCTTGTAATATTCATTAAGGATTTTTTGAATTTCTGAGGAGTCTGTTGTTACTTCATCTTTGTCATTTCTGATCGATGAGATTAGAGATTTTACTCTTTTTTTCGTAGTTAGGTTAGCCAAAGGTTTATCTATTTTATTGACCTTTTCAAAAAACCAACTTTTTGATTTATTGATCTGTTGTATAATTCTTTTGTTTTCAATTTCATTTAATTCTGCTCTAATTTTTGTTATTTCTTTTCTTCTACTGGGTTTGGGGTTGGAATGTTCTTTCTTTTCTGGTTGCTTGAGATGTCCCATTAAGTTGTTAACTTCCTGTCTTTCCATTCTCTTGAGGAAGGCTTGCCGTGCTATAAATTTCCCTCTTAGGACTGCCTTTGTGGTATCCCAGAGGTTCTGATAATTTGTGTCTTCATTGTCGTTTTGTTCCAAAAATTTGGCAATTTCCTTCTTAATCTCATCTCTGACCCAGCTATTATTAATCATAAGGTTATTTAACTTCCATGTTTTTGTATGAGTATGCAGATTCCTGTTGTTACTGAGTTCAACTTTTATTCCATGGTGGTCCGAGAAGATGCAAGGAATAAATTTCTATTTCTTTAAATTTACTGAGGTTAGACTTGTGACCTTAGATGTGATCGATTTTGGAGTGTCTTCTATGGGCTGATGAGAAGTATGTGTATTCAGTTTTGTTGGGATGGAATGTTCTGTAGATGTCTGCTAAATCCAAATGTTGGATGGTTAGGTTTAAATCTAAAATTTCTTTGCTCAGCTTCTTATTGGAGTATCTATCCAACACTACCAAAGGAGTGTTGAAATCTCTGACTATTATGGAGCTGGAGGAACTCAAGTTGCTCCATGTCTGTTAGAGTTTCTCTTATAAATTGAGGTGCATTCTGGTTGGGTGCATAAATATTCATAATTGAAATATCATCATATTGAGTATTACCCTTAACAAATATGAAGTGACCATTCTCATCCTTCCTTACTTTTGTTGTTTTAAAGCCTATTGTGTTTGCAAATAGAATTGCAACACCTGCTTTTTTCTGATTACCATTTGCCTGAAATATGGACGACCATCCTTTCACCCTGAATCTATATTTATCTTTTAAGGTAAGATGTAACTCTTGTATGCAGCAAATATCTGGCCTGAGTTTTTGTATCCAGTCAGCTAACCTGTGCCTCTTTAGAGGACAATTTAAGCTGTTCACATTAATGGAGAATATTGACAAGTCTGGTCAAATTTTGGGTATCGATTTTTTCTAAAGTCCAGTGGACCTTTTTAATCATTTTGCCACTGTAGAAGTTGGAGTTTGATCAAAGTTTTTGAGTGATTTCACTTTTGTGGTAGAGGATTGGGCTGGTCATTATGGAGGATAGGTCTGAGAATATCCTGAAGAGCTGGTTTGGTTATGGCAAATTTCTTCAACATATGAATGTCATTAAGGTATTTAATTTCTCCATCATAAGTGAAACTCAATTTAGCTGGATACAGGATCCGGGCTTGAAAGTTATTTTGCTTTAGGAGATTAAAAGTCGATGACCACCCTCTTCTGGCTTGAAAAGTTTCAGCAAAGAGATCTGCAGTCATTCTAATATTCTTCCCTTTGTAGGTAATGGATTTCTTACATCTGGCTGCTTTCAGAATTTTCTCCTTCATATTAACTTTAGTGAAGTTAATTATGATATGCCTGGGGGATGTCTTAGTGGGATTGAGTCATGCTGGGGTTCTGAAACTGTCTGCTATCTGAATTTCAGAATCTCTTGGCATGTCTGGAAAATTCTCTCTCATAATTTCATGGAGAAGGGCCTCTGTGCCTTGTGAGGCCACTTCATCACTTTCAGGGATTCCAATGAGGCAGATATTTGCCACCTTCAAATTTTCCCAGAACTGAGAGAATGACCCGTTTTTTCTCTCCATTTCTCTTCTTCTTTGAGAGTTTGGGAGCGTTCAAAGGCTTTGTCTTCAATGTCAGAAATCCTTTCTTCTGTATTTTTCAGATCTTTGAGGGCTGCAAATTCTTGCTTCAGTGCATCAAAATCTTTGGTGGTTTTGTCTTTAAATTCGTTAAATTCTTGAGACAACTTTTGAATATCTCCTCAAATTTCTAATTCCAAATGTTCCTGCTTTCTATTAATTTTGTTTTCAATCCAAATTCTGAATTCGATTTCTGACATCTTGGCCAGCTGTTTATGAATGGGATCTTCAGGTACATCTGCCATATCTTTCCTTGGGGGTGGGGGGTTGATCTATTCTGGTTATTCATGTTACCAGAGTTTTTCCGTGGATTCTGCCCCATGATTATTTTACACTGTTTGATTTTTCCCTTGGATTTATGGCCTGAGAAACTGGGGACCTGTTTGTTGTGGTGGGGCTAAGTGGTTCTGTCTTGTTTTTAGCTGGTCTGTGTCCAACCTAGTGAAACAGTTACTCTGGGTTGAAGTCTCAGCTGTGGAGAAATACCAGCAATTAAGTCACCCTGCCCCCCACAGGCAACAATTGGAAAAGGAAAATCGAACCTTCCTACAACCACACATCCAGGGCACCACTTGAATAGTCCTTGGGCGATTGGCTCAGTTCAAAAGGTCCAAAACAATTGTCTCAGTCAGCAACTGTCTCAGGTGGGAGAGTTTAAAAGGTCTCTGGCAACTGGATCGCAGGGGTCTGGTGACAACTCAGATATGACTTGCTCTGGTGCTCCATGAAGTTAGGAGGATCCACCCAGCAAATAGATCAGTCTGGGAAGGTTGATGCCTCCTTCCCCACCTTACACCTCTGTCACACTCAGTCACTGATAGCTCTGCAGGGCTGTGACCCAGTTGCCTCTAGTGAACAGATACTTCAGGGGTTTGCACTTGCCTGAATCACAAGGAAATCTATATCTGCTCAGCTAGGCTGCTGTGCTCTGCCTCTATCCAGCAGGGGGAGGTGAGGCCTGACAACCTCGGGTGCTTGATGCAAGCTGGGAGATGTTCACTCAGTTCCAGCCCCGCCCCTGATTGATGTTACTGACAGAATAGAACAGAACAACTTTTTGGGAATTTGTTTCTGACCCTGCTAAATTCCCCTGCAGAAGAGAAGCTGTTTTGAGTTCCCAGAGCCTGCACCTCAGGCCCTGTCTTTGCTCCTGCAGGTTTGTATTCAGTTAGCTGTCAGTTCTAGCCTCTTGCCTTCCTTTGTCTATAGGCTGATGATCCCCTGGGGTCTGGGTGCGTCTTAGGCTCAGTAAAGCGGTCCTCTGGGTCAGCCCTGCCCTGGGAATTACCCGGCTCTGCGCGTGCATTTTCTAGTCCCCACGCTCCACCCAGGCCAGTACCACCTCAGGCAAACCTCACGGGGCCTGCATTTCTGTTCTGCGGTGGTTGCTACCTGAGAAGGTGCTGGCCTCCTGTGGTTGCCCAGGGAGACAGAGGGTGTGGCTTCGGAATATCTGGGAGTGAGCCCTATTGTTGCCAAAAAAGGATGCTGCTCTGTGCCTTGGGGCACTGCCACTCTGGTGTGGTTGCTTCTCAGCCAACCATCCTCTCCTCACTCCCATGCTGCAGAGTCAGCACTGACCAGCTGTAGTCTAGGCCCTGTCCACACCCCTTGAGAAATCACCCAAGAATCTGGACTCCTGGGGTACAGGGCTGCAGACCTCAGAGTGAGAGTCGTGGGGAGTGCTGGGAGCTCAAAATTGCAGGTAGAGAATATATACAGTTTTAGACAGTTTATGCCTGGCAGGAGAATGCCATGGCACCCTAGTAGGGGAGGTAAGTCCAGTTTTTAGAGGGTCTCTCCCATGGAGTGTAGTGGGAGGACCTTTGAACTCTGTTTATTTGTTCGTGGGGCACTCCAAGCTGTTCTCATGGGGGAGGGGACTCCCATCCACTTGGTGATGGATTTTGTACCTTTTGTTTGTATCCTTGGGGTCTCAGCTCGCCTCAGTGGGGTTGATGTGTGTTCTTCTCTCTCCTCTCTTGGTGCAGCTCTAATCCACCAGGTTACTTGCTAAATTTCTGTCCTTTAACTCTCCTTCTGGACGGGAGCCTCTGTGGAAAGCTGGCTTCAGTCAGCCATCTTGTCTCTGTCCCTCTGAAGAGTTTTATTTTGACTGCCTGATAGGTCACTAAGTGAGGCAGGACCAAAGCCATGTGTGTTAGAGGTTAGCAGTGTGGCCCCGGGGGATGTTGGTAATAGTAAGATGTGTACAATCTCAAAGCATGTTTATCAGACAACAGTGAGAGTGCTTAAGGAGTGGTGGGATGTGGAACTGAGGCCAAGGGTGAGACAGAAGGCTGCTCGGTTCTGCAGGTGTTGACTTGTACAAGGGAAGCTGCCTGGGAGATGAGCAGGTGTGAAAATCTTCAGCTCACCCATTTGTGCGCTGTGCTGTGGCCTGTGTCTACCAGGAGGAAGGGGGATCACTTCTCAGTCACACAAGGATGATGACGGGCTGTAGGTGGCCTTGGGGTATATCAACCTTAACGCCCAGCTGTCTGGTTTGGGCAATGGGAGAGAAAAATAAGGAATGCAGTTTGTACTTGAACCCTACTAGACACCCATGTGATGAAAGGGATGGAGTCTTAGAGAGGTAAGTGCCTTTCTTGAGGATATTTACTTAGTAAATGATGAAGTGGAATTGAAATCTTTATATTATACTACATTTTTCATTCCTTTTTCTAAAAAGTAAAGAAAAAGTCACATTAACATGTTTTAAGGACTAATCCATTATGAAAATATATATGATTTCAATTGGAAATAAATAATGATTAAGTCATTTCTTCATTTAACTTTTAAGTATGTGGAAACTGTCAATTTCCAGAAATATCTTCACCTACAAATTTTCTTTTCCCTATTCCACTCATCATTCTTGATGTTCTACCAACCTTCTCTCTTTTCTCTTATGCCTTTTCTCTTCTCTGTCTTTGAAGCTCCAACTGGGGGCTTACCTCCTCCAAGAAATGATTTTCAACACCTTGTGTGATATGAACGTTCCTCTCCTGAGCGCCCTGGCCATCTGGTACACATGTACCTCTTCCATTTGAATCATTACTCTGTTCTATTAAAAAGTTAGTTTACTTTTAGTTTCATAGTCCTAGTACCTTTCACATAGTTAGTATTTAGTCAAGAGTATTTGATAGAATATCGTGAGCGTGAACTACTTCGGAAGGTGCACATCTTCTAATAAACCCTCATTGATTTATCCCTTCTATGCCATAGTCCTATGACATTCTGAATGGCCAAACATAAAACCAAACTGGGATTTTTAAAAATACAGATTTTGAGACTCCAGTCCAGACCTGTTGCATCTGATCAAGGCCAATGTGACTCTACTGCTGTAGCCCACCAGCACAGTCTAATACAACCCTCTTACCAGTGTGCGCTTGTAGTTGTTATATTTTATATGTTTATATATTTTTTATATCTTCACTAAAGAATTTGTGGTAATTACCAGTACTAAACCTTTTGATATAATGCCAGACATGAAGCAGGGAGGCATATGCACTTGTTCATAGTCAGGGAGATATTTCCCTGTGTCTCACATCTAAAATTGATCAACTCACTTATAGTTCTTTCATTTCTTAGGGCGTTGCCTGCCACACTTTGTGTGCTAATTGAAATCTATGTAAACATCACACATGAGGCAGGTATAGTTTCTACTTGTGGGTAAAACATATATTTTTATATGATTATGTTACTATTTAGAAAATATAAAAAAAATTATCTTGCCATCTGTTACGTACTTTAGAAATCTGGCCAGCACAGAACCCATCTGGGTTGAGGCCAGCAGAACTGTTTCACTTTTGCCTTGTTTGTGCATTGACAACACAGCTAATGTCAACATGGCTTTATTTGCTCTTGTTCCAAAAGAGCTGACCAGAATACGTGTAGATGGTTTGTATATCATCTACATTTCTTCTACACCATTAAGAAAGTATTGACGGTTTTAAAAGGAAGGTGTTTTTCAGACTATGGCAATGCTAACATCAAACATCAAAATCATATTCAAGCGAACATTACTCATTTTTCTAAAATCCTATGTGCCAGGTACCCCTTTCCTTTTTCAACAAGCATGGTTGAATTAAATGAGAAAATTGGCTCGAGTTAACCTCCTACGTCAGTCTCTTGACATTTTGCCATGGAAACATATATTATCACTCTTTGGACATGTTTTCTGTTTTTTTGGCCTCATTTCCTCTATTAGTAATCTAGAAACTCTGGCATTTCTTGATGTAATAAATGTCTTTGAATCAATAATGTAAGCATACATTTGTGATAATTCCTCAACACTTCAGCCAATGTGATGTCATTTCAGATGGTCTTACAAAATTTTTTTTTACAAAATTAATACTCTCATTATATTTTCAGATCTAAAGTTTAGCACTTGCCTCCCCCTACCCCCCTTTTTTTGAGGCAGAGTCTCAGTCACCCTGGGTAGAGTGCTGTGGCATCATATCTCACAGCAACCTCACACTCCTGGGTTTACGTGATCCTCTTGCTCCTGTTCTAGCCTCCCCAGTAGCCTGGATTCCAGGCACTTGCCACAACACCAGGCTAGTTTTTCTATTTTTTGTAGAGACCTCGGTCTCACTCTTGCTCAGGCTGGTCTTGGACTCCTGAACTCAGGTGATCCTCCCACCCGGCCTCCCAGAGGTTTGGGATCACAGGCGTGAGCCACCACACCAAACCCACTTGTCTTTCTTCTACAAGTGCTCTGCTTCCTAGAGCTGAGTCCTCTGAGCCAGTTCATAATAACTTCAGCATCTCTAGAATTGACTGTGCCTTCCTTATGCAGGAGCATCTCTCAATAATGGTATTTCCAAATAACCTCACAGAAGCTCCTTAAAATGCAAGTACACTTCTAGAATAGGTTCCTTGCTGCTGTTTACCCATTGTTTGAGGGTCTGTCCTATGTGCAGTCACTGCACCTGTTCCCACAGCACTGTCCTGTCGTGTCTTGATTCTGTCATTCAGTTGCCTATATCACAACATTGATGTCCCTGCCCTCATTCTTCCTGATTCCATTCCATGATAATTTCTTCAAGCATCATGTTTGGGTAATTAATTCTCTTGCAAATTCTATAGGAATGTCTTCTTTGACTTTGAATTGAATCTGAATTTCTCAGTCTGCACTGTGGAGCTGTCCCCCAGGAGGCCACCTCAGGCCTAGTCCTCCCTTTATTTTTGACCATCAGGAGTTCTGGGTTCCTACCTGGTACATTTTTCTTTATGTTTCTGAACTTGCTCCCCTTCATAGCATCTCTCCTGTTCAGTGCATTCCATTTTAATCACCTCCTTGTTCTGTGTTCCTTTGTTGCAGGAAGACAAGGCCCAATGGAGAGAAAGAGCACCCAAATACCATGTTTATAAGAGGAAGGGCTTTATTCACCAGCCAGGAGCTTACGGCATAGAAGAATTCCAAGTGGCTGCACTCCCCAACTGCTTTGGGCTTTCCCTTTTTATTGACAGTCAAAAAGTTCCACCCCACAGGTACCCTTCTCATTGGCCAGTTTGAATCAAGTGGGAGATGCTATTCCCGCCCCTACAGAAGTACAGGATTTCACAGAACTTGGAAATTTCCAAGTTTCAGGAAGTTAGGTTTCCAAATTCCCAAGAGCTGAGTCACCGTGGAGAGGACCCTGCAGGTGTATCCTTGTGGTCTCATTGAGAAGACCTGTTCTTCTAGACCTCACCCTTCTAGGGTATCCTCTCTCACCTTCAACGATTATATTTAGCAATAGCTAAGGGAGAGTTAAATATTTGTGGGACTCTAAAATTAGCAATGCAAATCACATTTTGAATTCACTAGAGGGAGCATAATGTTTAAAATAACCTTCCTATAAATTGCTCTGTATAAGAAATAAAAGATTCCTTTTAAAAAGTGAAAAATTATCTGGTGCTTCTTTCTTTCTGTTAACTCATGGTTTTGTTTTATGAGTTTTCTTGTGAATGAAGTTCACAGACTAATAAAAGTTTAGTCTCAGGAGATCACTTAGTCTTAAGCACTAATTTTAAAGTACCTGTCATTGCATTTATATTGTATTACATGTTACTTGTATGTTGCCTTGGGCTATGGAATTAATATTTGTTGTCTCCCCAGAACTTGTATGTTGAAATTTAATCACCAATGTTATGGTATTAGGAGGTCGGGTTTTGGGGAGGTGATTAGATCACAAGGACAGATCCCTTAAGAATAGCATTAGTGCCCTTATAAAAGAGAACCCAGGGAGCTGAGTTGCCTCTTCTACCACTAGAGGGCACAATGAGAAGGTTTTGTGAGAAAGTGAGCCCTCCTCAGATATGAAATAAATCTCTGCCTTGATCTTGCACTTGCCAGCCTCCAGAACTATAAGAAATAAATTTCTGCTGTTTATAAAATACCAAGTTTATGGTATTTTTGTTACAGCAGCCTGAATGAACTAAGATAGTTTGTAACTGACTTTTAAACCTTGTCTGTCTTGTTTCCCTACTTACACTTCCTGTGTTTTTTTCCTTAGTAAATGGCACTTTCATCAATTCAGTGGTCCAGGCTAGCAACCTAGAAATCATGAATGCCTCATTCCTTTGCTCTACTCCACACTGTAATTTCTCCCATTAGATTGTGATCCCTTTGAGAATAGGAATAGCACTTATTCAACATCCTTTCTCTTCTACCAAGAGAGGTACTTGGAATATAGAAGGTAAACAATAAATATTTGAATTAATGAAGGAGGCTGACCCTTCTCTCCTTCCCATATCTCACCATTGTCAAGTACTTCTGATTTTACCCCCTAAATAGTTACTAGCCTGTTCTCTCTTCTCACCCTTGTTCTCTTCAGGCAATTATTATCTCTTATCTAGATTCATTGTATTAGCACAACATTCAAGACCTAAGAACTAGATTGAGCCACAAGAGGGGAAACCAGAAATGCCAGATATGTATCTTTAGCCTCTTATCTAGGTGAATGTTGTGCTAATTCAATAAGGAATGAATAATAATTTTCCCCCTCGGTAGATGCGGTGAGAATGACTGATACTTTTAACTCTTTGCCAATAATACTATCATATGGATGAATTGCAAAAAATAAGTTTACTTAGGTGTATTGTAATGATTAATGGATAGGTTTTCCCTCAAGCATGGAATCAATCTAAGGAAAATCTTAAAGCTTTTTACATTCGCGTCAGTATCATCATAGAAGTTCTTTTTTTATATAGAATTGATGTTTACCCATAAAGCAATAATGCTTCCCTGCGAGAGGTTTAACACATTCTTAACAACCTTTCTAACCAACTTAGAAGCGCTGCTGGATACGTGTGTTCCAGATGATGTGGTTTCAACACTGAAAGGTTCTTCAAGGTGGCAAATGACAAAAATTATAAGTAGCACTGAAAGTCCCTGGTTTGATTTATCAAGGAGCTTTTGAGTAACCTCGATGCCATCCACATAAACAGCACAGATACCATTTATAGCTCTCCTTTGTGGCTTGTCATTCAACATAGATTAGATTTTAAACTTATTAGCTAAATTGTGAATTCCAAGAACATATCCAAATGATATATTTGCTTCTCTTTCACAATAAGTACTTTATTTAATATCTAATATGATCAGCTTACATTATCGTTTCAGTTTCATATTTGCAATATCCAAAAAGAATTCTTTAATAAAGTCTTTCAATTCTTATTCAATACTTCCTGAATTACACTTTTATTTAAATAGTTTCATGCTTTTAATTTATTTACCCAGGAAATATGTTGAATCATTTAACACTGTCTGTTTTTCTTCATGGGGAAAGCAAGCGTATCTAGCCACATCACTACATAACAAATAAAATACATGAAGAAATCAGCAGCAAGAGTGAGCTATCAAGATGTGGAAGAAAGGTGAAAGATAACCTACATATATTCACAGGTGGGCATCAGAAGCCAAACAGGCAAAGACACAGAGTAATTGTTAACTAGATGTCAGCAAAAGACAAGAGGTCCAAAATTGGAGAATGAAATCCAGAGCCAGGTTACTAGGGTTACTGACTGTTACCTTAACCAAGAAAAAGGAAGGCGCCAGGAATCCAGTTACACTGAGGACTATATGTTATAAAATGATCAATAAAATATTATTTCATCTGATTGAAGAGTAACGAATCATGGATCAGAAAATAAGGGAATTGAAATCACAGGAAACGCAATTTTCTACCATGACACTATCACTGCTATCACCGGTATGTCAGCCCTTATCAAGATGTATGTTCACTGGAAAGCACACAAGGGAATAGCTGGATTTTTGATGAAATTGTTCTGTGTACCTGCTTTGCATGACAAAAGCACTCGTCAGGCCCAGGCACCTGCCACTGTAAACTACCAAAGTTTTCTCAGCATTTTCTTTGTATTCGACATTCTTTAAAGCAGCAATTTTATTATTATATCAATGTTATCATTATTATTATTACAGTTAGTTAATTGAAGTAGAAGCCTCTGGACACAGAAGAGTCTCAGCGTATTTACGCTGAAAAAGAAGAGTAGCAGAAAAGAGAGAATATGTGCATTTAGAAACAGGGAAAGGAGAGAGACGAGAAGGCAAGAAAGAGGGAAGGCCTCAGAGTTGGAGAGAGACACAGTCGTCCTGAAACCAAGAGAATGGCTTTTAAACAGAGGAAGAAAATCTGTGAACATAGTGCTTATTCTATCCAATGCTATAGAGGAAAGAAGAATAGTGAATTTGGTGGTTAAGAAGACATTGGTGACTTTGGGGAAATCTTATTCATGTCTGTTGAGTACCTGCTACATGGCAGCCATTATTTTAAGAACTTTATATATAACATCTACATTAATCTTTTTTTTTATTTTTTTTTTATTGTTAAATCATAGCTGTGTACATTAGCGCAATCAAGGGGTACAATGTGCGGGTTTCATATACAATCTGAAATATTCTCATCAAACTGTTCAACGTAGCCTTCATGGCATTTTCTTAGTTATTGTATGTAGGCATTTGTATTCTGCATTTAGTAAGTTTTGCCTGTACCCATTCTAAGATGCATGGTAGATGTGGCCCCACCCATTACCTTCCCTCCACCAAAACCTCCCACCTCCCTTCCCCTTCCTTGGCCCTTTCCCCATAGTCTTGTGCTATAGTTGGGTTATAGCCTTCATGTGAAAGCTATAATTTAGCTTCATAGCAGAGCTGAGTACAAAGGATACTTTTTCTTCCATTCCTGAGATACTTTGCTAAGAAGAATATGTTCCAGCTCCATCCATGTAAACATGAAAGAGGTAAAGTCTCCATCTTTCTTTAAGGCTGCATAATATTCCATGGTATACATGTACCACTATTTGCTAGTCCATTCATGGGTCGATGGACACTTGGGCTTCTTCCATGACTTAGCAATTATGAATTGGGCTGCAATAAACATTCTGGTACAGATGTCTTTGTTATATTGTGACTTTTGGTCTTTGGGGTATAAACCTAGTAAAGGAATTATAGGATCGAATGGCAGGTCTATTTTTAGGTCTGTAAGTACTCTCCAAACATCCCTCCAGAAGGAACGTATTAGTGTGCATTCCCACCAGTAGTGTAGAAGTGTGCCCTTTTCTCCACATCCACGCCAACATCTCTGGTTTTGGAATTTTGTTATGTGGGCTACTCTTACTGGGGTTAGGTGGTATCTCAAAGTAGTTTTGATTTGCATTTCTCTGATGATTAAGGATGATGAGCTTTTTTTCATATGTTTGTAGATTGTGCATCTGTCTTCTTTAGAGAAGTTTCTCTTCAAGTCCCTTTCCCACCCTCAGATGGGATCACATGTTCTTTTCTTGCTAATATGTTTGAGTTCTCTGTGGATTCTGGTTATTAGACCTTTATCGGAGGTATAACCTGCAAATATTTTCTCCCATTCTGAGGGCTGTCTGCTTGCTTTATTTACTATGTTCTTGGCTGTGCAGAAGCTTTTTAGTTTGATCAGGTCCCAGTAGTGTATTTTTGATACTGCTTCAATTGCCTGGGGAATCCTCCTCATAAAATATTCACCCAGGCCAATTCCTTCAAGAGTTTTCCCTGCACTTTCTTCAAGTATTTTTATAGTTTCATGTCTTAAGTTTAAATCTTTTATCCAGTGACAGTCTATCTTAGTTAATGGTGAAAGGTGTGGGTCCAGTTTCAATCTTCTACAGGTTGCCAGCCAGTTTACCCAGCACCATTTGTTGAATAGGGAATCTTAATAACAAAATTGACAAATTTAGGAAGTAGGTACCAGGACTACTCTCATTTTATACATAAAATAATTGAAGCACATAGAGGTTGGCTTACTTATAGGTGAGTATGACAATGCTCACAGTCTAGCTTAGAACCTCAAATTTAAATGGAGGTTGATTTGAATTAGGTTGAATTTGAATTGGGTGCTAAAGTCCTTGAGAAAATGTGAGCATGAGCTAGAGATGCAGGAGAAGGTGGCCTGGTAAATGAGGAGAGATTCTTACAACCTAAGAGCGTGAGCAGCTCCCTACAAGTGCTAGCAGGGAGCAAGGGCAGGCAGATTTTCTTGCCTTTAAGAATGAATGGCTTGGCCTGACGGGGTTAGGAAGAAATTATGATTCTCAAAGAAAACAAATGATTCAATTAAGATGAAGAGGAAAAGATGATTAAAGATAAAAAAGCATTTGTTTTGGAGGGTATGGCGATTAGGCTTGCCAAAAATACCAACAGAGCCAGATCTTACAGACATGATATTTTAAAGTAATAATCTCAATCCCATGATGTAATGATGCTTGCTATTTGCAATGTATCCCTCTTTTTAAAATTTTTAGTTCTTTTTTTTTTTTTTTTTAGACCAAGTCTCACTGACAAGCAACCTCAAACTCTCGGGCTCAAGCGATCCTCTTGCCTCAGCTGCCCAGGTAGTTAGAACCATAGGTACCTGCCACAATGCCCAGCTGGTTTTTCTGTTTTTAGTAGAGATGGGGGCTCTCACTCTTGGCTCAGGCTGGTCTCAAACTCCTGAGCTCAGGCAATCCACTTGCATCAGCTTCCCAGAGTGCTGGTGTTACAGGCATGAGTCACCACGCTGGCCTTGCCTTCTTTGTTTTTGTATTTTTTTTTTTTAATTTCAAAATATTAAGGGGGTACAAATGTTTTTGTTACATGGATACTTTTATAATGCTTAAGTCAAGGCCGTCAGCATGCCCATCAAAAGTGTTCCTTGTACTTATTAGGTAGGTTTTTACCTTTTCTGTCCTCCCTCCTCCCCTCTTCTTGATTTTCAATGACTTTTACTTTTCAATTAGCTTCAATGTTAGTGGGTACAGGGGAGAAGTCCTTTATAAGTCTGGCAGAAACTTAGAATTCTTAATGAAAAAGACTTTACAATGAAATTAAATTTAAAATAATACCAAATTACAAAAAATCCTTACTATAAGCAAAGTTAAAAGATAAACTCAGCAAATATTGGCAATTTTTATCACCAACAAGGAATAATTTTCCTAATACATTAAGAGTTTGCATAACTAAGTAAAAGGCCGAAAGATCGAGAGAACAGTGATCAAAAGACACAGATGTTCATGTTCAGAGGTGACAAAAGGGAAGCGGTTTTAAACATAGGGAAGACGTTCAGCCTTAGCCAAAGAGAATTGGGAAGTGAAACCACAACCAGATATCATTTTTTTTCTTATTAGCTTAACAAAGATAAAATATTTGATAATTCTCTATGTTGGTAAAGATATGCAAAAAAAGAAACTTTCATACATTATTGATGAAAATTTAAATTTTGCCAATGTATTTGGAAATATTTAAAATTACTATTGTGCCACACCTTTTGTTCAAGCCACTTGACTTCCGGGAATTTCTTCCACCTGTATAGTTGTACATATGAAAGCTGACATATAATAAGTTATACTAGTACCATTCATTCAAATATTAGTTGTCATTGTAAAACATTATAATGATCTCAGTGGCACCAATTGGGGAGTGGAGAAATAAACTATGGTAAATGGTATGCACTTTAAACAATAAAAGAAAAAAGGGAGGGAGGGTGAGGGGAGAATGGGAGAAGGAAGAGGAAGCTGTGTGTAAATGCCAGTGAGAAGCAATCCACTAGGGGAAAACCAGAGAGGTGTAGTGTAAATAGTGTAAATATAGGCAATGCAACAGGAATGTGAGTTTATTATTGTCACATGGCATATATTTGGAAAAAAACACATACATGTAAAAACATGGCATATTTCCCTGGTTGCCTCCTATAGTCTGGGTGGCCTGGGGGATGTTTGCCCATCGTGTCTTTTAGGCCTTTTGTATTTACCTGTGAGTTGTCTTATGGTTGGGATTCTCTGGTTTAGGATAAGGGACAGGGCCAAGAGAATTGTAATGTTTAAAAACAAAACTTGATCGGTCATAGGTCCCCAGCACAGACCTTAAATAACGCGGATGTGGAAGCTTAAGGGTAAGTTTATGAGAGCCTTAAATTCTAAGTCAAGGCTTGTGTATTTTACTATGAAGGCAGTGAGAAACTGATCAAGGAATTTGATCAGAGAATGGTGCATATAGACTGTTGTTTGGAAGGATTCATCATGAATTCACATGCAAGTAGACTGGAGAAGAGAAGTGTCAACAGGTAAAAAGACCAATTAATTACAACACTATTGAAATACTGTGTATTACATATATTTCACGTATTATAATAATATAGAGAAAGTATAAACACTTTAAAAAATGTCATTTACCTCTAATTCCCTTCCTCCTTTCATTCTTACTCAATGGTCCAGAAAACAGTTGAAACTGTCAAGACCTTGCTGCCTAACTTCCAAATTACACTTTTCTCCCCTGTCATTGGCACTTTAATATCCACCCCCCGAAAATACCAGCTGCAAAGATAAATTAGTGATGTCTTTGGAAAAATTAGTTATAATAATTTGTGTTCATTTGCTTGACTGTTTTAACTATGTCCTTTTATTTGAGCTAAACATAAATTTGAAAGACTAGTCTTTATATACTTGAGTTTAAAAGGTTAAGATTATTAAGATTAAGATTTTTAGACTGAGAAGGGGAATTTGAATAGGAATCGCATAAAATTTTTTAAAGTAATATCTGGAATTTCCTGTGGAATGTTACCATTTATGACTAGATATGAGTTAGTGATGACCTTGATGAAGTATATGACAAGGAAAATGGAGGGGGAGTGATACATCTGAGAGGAAACTTTGAACTTGTGGACTAAGAGGATTTCAGAAAGTACAGGAAAGCAATGGTAACTTTTGAACCTGCAAGATTAGAAGAATGATATTGGCTCTGTTAAAAAAAAAAAAAAAAACAGTTGAGGGAGGAAGAGTTGTGGAAAGACAGGCATTTCATAGAATTGCTATTTTTTTTTTTGTTTCTAATAAATAAAATTTGATTTGGCAATGGACATCAAAGTGGAAGTAGCCACACAACAGACCTTGAGCTCAGGCAGGAGATTAAGATTGGTCATGCAGATTAGGGAATCTTTTCTAAAGCAACAGGCATGTTTTCTGAGGCTATAGAGAATTAAAGGAATTTATATCTTGAAGGATATGCTGCTGACCATTTCAAAATCTGTAGCAAAATTGTTCAGCTGGTGTTTGAATTGGCGCATGAAGTCACCCTGATAATGATGGAATTTGTGTAATTGTTTTTCACATGAAAACAGACACTAAGATAAGCTGTTGTATGTAGCATGCATCATAGTGATTCTGCCGACACGTATCTGTCCAGAAAGCTAGGATTTGGAAACAATCATGAAACTGTTCAATGTGTGCTGTATGCTTCCACAGCTGCGTTCTACAGATGAGGTCAGCGTAAGTGTAGTTAGATAAATCCACTTCAAAATATTTATCTCATTGTAACACAAAATACAGATTCAAGAAAATCAACTACTCTTATTCATGAAAACACCAAATTCAGCTGTGTAATTTTTGTAGTTATGCGTCAGAATAATAGGAAAACAAAAGGCAAAATTATTTCTTAATGTGTGTACAAATAGCACACAGCCCAAGCCCTCTGATTCACTATCATACAATTTCGAAATTGCCCTTCTTGCTATATTTTTGTATTTCCTTATACCTTAACAGAAATAGTGTGATACCTATTTTTCTTAAAATATAAATCAATTGAAATCTATGATTGCTCATTAAATATTTTCATTCTTTTTTAAAGCAAATTTTAGCAGTGTTAGTCATCATGTATTTAAATAATTTGAAATGTGAGAACTTTAATATGACAGCATTTTCTTTTATTTATTTATTTACTTATTTATTCATTTATTGTAGTTTTTGGCCAGGTTTGAACCCACCACCTCCAGTATATGGGGCTGGTGCCCTACTCCTTGAGCCACAGGCGCCACCCATGACAATATATTATTATTTTTATTTATTATTAAATCATAGCTGTGTACATTATGCAATCATGTGGCACCATAAACAGGTTTTATAGACCATTTGACATATTTTCATCACACTGGTTAAAATAGCCTTCGTGGCATTTTCTTAGTTATTATGTTGAGACATTTACATTCTATATTTAGTAAGTTTCACATCTACCCTTGTAAGATGCACCGTATATATTCTTAAACAGAATTATACCTTGGCTACTTTTAAGAAGAAAATTTGTAAGTTTCCCTATAAGAATTATTTTTTACATATCTGATTTAAGTGTACTATAAATGAAAAATTTTCCATTTTAGTAAGTGAATCATCGTGTAATCACAGTTAAGTATTACTTAAAAGTTATCACATTATTAATAGGTATAGTTTAGAAAATTAAGAGTTAATAGTAGGTTAAACCTAAGTCCTGTATTAATGTGTAGGAAAACTAGATCACGTATTACTAAGAATGAACACTAATGCAAATTTCCACAGTACTATGCAATTTCTTGGTGTTCTGCCTTGTACTAGAGCAGACTTTTTGTCTAACCTTGATTTAATTGTACTCTGTGCATAAGCATTAACCTTACTTGGGTCATGAATGTGAATCAATAGAGTAAAAAGTACCACATGTGCCCTTGCCATAAAGGCAAAACTTTAGATATTCAATATTTCATTCCTTATTCAATGTGCTCATTTCATTTGGCGATAACATAACTATCTTCATCTTTAAAAACACAAATGAATAATGAATTATACCAAAATAAGCATTTTGAATCATCTTAGATTTTAATGGCCTTAAGATTGAATTAAATAGAAACAATGTGAGTAAATTACACTGACATAAAGAGTAAATTTATGGTGCAGATTTAACTACATTCTGTTACAAATTGTGCCTGGAGAGTTTTATAGTTTTGTTTTTGAGGAGGTACAATTAATAGGAATTGCATCAGGAAAACCAAGTGTTATGAGGATGAGGAATCTCAGATTACTGCTGGGACTCTGCTACCTTGCAATGACCAGATATTCAAGTAAAGACCCCACTAAGTAAGACCTAAGCATTGTCATTAATGGAGCTTAACATGACTGTCAGTATGAATGGGTCTTTCAAAATGCAAACACCCACTTTGGTTTCATTAAAAAGAAAGAAAATAGGTTTGAAGCAGGTGAGTGAATACTCTTCTTGAACCATGTTCTGGTCTAACCCACGTCTCTTGTTTTGTTCAGTCTGGTGAGTTGGTGAGTTCAGAGTTGGGCTGATGAGCTTCAGAAATTGTCTAATCGGAAAGTCACACATAAAAAAATGACTTCTGATATCACTCATAAAGAAGAAGTGATGGAACCAAAAGAAAAACCAACAGGAAGCAGATGTGCTTCATGAACCATCATCTCTGCCTTGAAAACAAACGCAGGCTTCTGAGCTTCGGTCCTTGGAAAGTTTAAAAAAGCTGAATGAATCCATTTCAGGAAAGTCGTGTATCAGATTTTGCATTCAATAGGAATTCGAGCTGGCATATAAATCACACGCAATCTAAAGGTTCTCTAATTATTTGGATATATACCTATACGTGGGTCATTACAAAAGTTTTGAGATACACTAAAAGGAAGAAATGTAAAATCCTTGTCAATGGAAACAAATGAAGCCTTCCCAGAACACCAGTGAGCTGGGAGATTTGAAACCAGCACGAGTGTATCCAAAAGGACTCTGGACTGTGCTCCTTGGAAGTGAGATAATGGGCCCTAACATAGTCGGTCTCCAAACTTTTGTAGTGATCTCTGTATATGCACAGAGATAGTGTTTATTGTTCATTAAATTTTGTTTAAAAGTATAAATTCAACCTTATTTCATCTCATTTAAATAGTGATTCCTCTCTTCAGTGCACATTGCATCTTAGAAACTTCTCCTGGGTCATTTCTGATCCTCCTGGCAGTTTTGTGTATTATTCCATTTTACGAACAGTGGCTTCAGAGATGAGAACCAAGGTCTCAGAGGAACCAAGGTCAAACTGGAGACTGGAAGACCATCTGTTTCACTACAAGGCTGTTTTTCTTACACTTCCTCCTGTGTTTCCCTTGTCATATGCATGTTAGAGTAATAAAACAGTTTGATTTCTTTTCCTTTTCAAATTGTTTGGCATAATAGAGTTGTAATCCTATTTAAGCATACTATTTCTAATTTTACGGTAAACAGAAGTGACAATTACACATTCAAAGAGCTGTAAAGCCTTATTATGACTGAGATTTATAACATATTGATTGATCTTACCCTGTCATACGCACCAAGTGATAATTTAAGAAATTTCATTCGTTGAAGAGATTTGGCTGCAGCGCCATAGATAAGCATACCCAAACAACTCAGTCTCTTCTGGAGATAGATTTTCCTGGTTAGATCCAAAACTTCATATCGATCTCTATACTCAGAAAGAAGCATCAGAAAGAAGTGTTATGAATTTGGTTTTATAATTGTAGGAAATATGTATAACAAGCCATGAATCAGCAGAGCTGTCTTTAAGGCAGTTTTCTCATCCTGAATACACCATTGTCAGCTTTGAAAAATAAGCTCCTGCTTCTGAAAAAAAAATAATTTACTCAATCTTTATCATCAGAGACATTCAGTAAGCTTTGCTAGCTCTCATTCAATGTGAAAGCCACCTTAAAAATGTCCCCATTTACTTTCCTTTGAGTACAATAGGAGGGGAAGGGAGAACCCCTGCTTTGCTTTTGTCTTGGCTATTCCATGGCTGCAGGGGCTGGAAGAAGAATTAGAAAACAGTGGTACTGACATAGGGTCCTGTTTTTCCCCAATCACAGACCCACTCCAAATGCATATTCATAATCAATAACGTCTTCCAGGTTCCTAGACAACATGTGTTCATGGGAAGCTCAGAGAAAAGTTCTTTCCTGGTATGTAAAATATTACAAACTGCCCACCACCAGCTGTGTATCACCATGAACTCATGTATTAGTTGCCCACTTATTAGCTCATTTAAAAAATGTGTTATAAAGTATAAAATTAATTCTAATAATCGATCTTAAATGTCAGGCATACATTACTATAGGACTATCAATAGTGCACCATTTCCTTCAATCAGAATACCAATTTGAAATAATATTGCCCATTAGGGAATACATTATTTTGTTGTTGTTGTTTTGAGACAGAGCCTCAAGCTGTCGTCCTTGGTAGAGTGCTGTGGCATCACAGCTCACAGCAACCTCCAACTCCTGGGCTTAAGTGATTCTCTTGCCTCAGCCTCCCAAGTAGCTGGGACTACAGGCGCCAGCCACTACGCCTGGCCATTTTTTGGTTGTAGTTGTCATTGCTGTTTGGCAGGCTTAGGCTGGATTTGAACCCACCAGCTCTGGTGTATATGGCTGACGCCTTAGCCACCACTTGAGCTACAGGCTCTGAGCTGGGAATAAATATTTTTTAATAGATGCCTCTGAAGATAATATTAGGCAATTTTCTCTTGCCTAATGATATGTGTATGGGAAGGGGAAGACAGAGAGAGAGAAATAGATAATTTCTATCTGTTCAGACAGACAGATGAGATAGATCAATGCATATATATGTATTTATATACTAGAAGCATATCCTATTTAAAACAGACATTATATATATATATATGTAAACCTATATGCATATGTTTCTGCGAGAGAAAAACACATAAATATTTTGAAACAGCCCAGATCATAAATTTAGGTTTTATATTGATCGATATTATCCATTAGAAGAATTTTTGAGGATGAACAAAACTTAAGTACAAACAAAAACATCCGTTTGTTTCATTCATACAAACATGTTTACGTGTGTATCATAGTAACTTTATTCCCCTGAATGGGACTTCCTGGCTCCAACACTGGCCCTGTTAGGTGCTGGGATGTGTCTGTGTACACACTCATCCATGTGCATGTAGATATATGCACACATGCTTGTGTATATATGACTAGAACGGTTTATTAATACAGTTGAAATTTACCCTCAAATTCATATTTTTCATGGATCCTTAGTGTAAAAAAGGACATCCTTGGAAGATAAACATGAGTTGAAATCTTGATCCTAACACATGTCAACTGTCCAGTCTTAGGAGTCTGGGACTCTCCATAAGACTCCTTCCGTCTTCTTGAGAAAGTAGAAATAAATAGTAGTGCCCATTTTCAGGGTTATTATACGGGTCAGACATGTATATGTAAGCTGCCTCATACAGTAGTTGAATGTTCTTGAAAGCTTATATCAAGTCATTTAAAAAACAATCATCTTCTATATACGACAGCAAATAGATCTTTTTACTGAATTTATTATCAACTCATATAATTACTAGATACATAGCATGTATGTAATAAAATGTGTAAAGCTCACGTCAGAATGTACCTTCCGAAATCTCAGTTTATAATCTTTTGTCTGTCACTTTACGGTTTCATGCATTTAAAGTTTCTGGTGTGATTTTAGTTTAATTTATAAAAATGTATTGAGCAAGTGTTATTGGCCAGTGGCTATGCTGAAATCCTAGCATATTACCATGTGCAGGGATATTGTTATTGTATACTAGAAAAAGGCCTTGTACTATAGTTCCCACAAGTAATGATTGCTTTCCCATAGAATCTGTAGTTTTATGCTATGAAAATCTCATAGAATCTGTACTTTTATACTAAGAATCTATCTTTTTATACTTAATAAATTAGTTTGATAACTTTACTTGCTTATGAAGAAAACCCTTGTCTTCTTTGCTGTCAAATAATTCCTTTTATACTTCTTTCAATGAAAGATTTTGATAATAAAATTTCTCCTCCGATTGCCTGAGGCCAGGAGTCCAAGACCAGGCTGAGAAACAAAGCCAGAACCCCAGCTCTATTAAAAAAAAAATAGACAAATTATCTAGGCATAATGGTGTATGTCTGTTGTTGTAACTACCCAGGAAGCGGGGGGAGGGAGATGACTCAGGAGTGGAAGTTGCAGTGAGCTTTAAGGACGCTACTACATAGTAGCCTGGGGCACAAAGAAGCCCCTCTCTCTCTCTCAAAAAAAAAAAAAAAATTCTCCTCCTCTTTCTTTATTCTGAGGACTCAGGTTGTATTGATGATGAAAATTATAGTTAATTTGTAACTCTATTTCTTCCTCCTTTCTTTGTTGTTGAGTTCCTATTCTATCTTTTGCATTGTGTAGTTTCATGCTTAATTTTCTATCTTGTTCTCTTTTGTTTCCATACAAAGCCTTTTGTAGAGACTTTTCATACCCAATTAATCTACTTTCTCCCATGAGCACCCCATTATTTTTTCTTTAAGATGTTTCTTGAATTAAAAATGCATGCAATACAAATTTATTGTCATTATTCACTTTGTCCATGTAGACTCAAATCACCCAAGAGCAGATGTTTCCATTTTGAAAATTTGTCTGTCCCTATCCGTTTCTACAGTTAACCTTTGAGCTTTAATTTCTCACTGGTCCCTGGTTCCCTCCATCCCCAGCCTCATGCCATTTAAACTAAGGCCAAAGTTGATGTTCTTACTCATCCTAATTCTTCCTTAAGAGGCCCCACGTTACTTTTCTTTAAGACAAAGTCCATAGTCCAACTTCTTCTTCAAGAAATTTTGGCTAAGTGTTCCTTCTTCAAAGCTGATAGTATGAAATTTGCTCTACATTTTTCATTCTGTATACTTTTATAGTCCAGCAGTTACGTATTGCTGAGGATTACTATCTCTTCTCATCCCAGTATGTCAGTTTCTCTCTTCTACATGAAACTTAATTTTTCTTTCCATCTAAGGCTAATCTACCTGTGCCTCTGGATCTTGAGATGGTTTTAGGATATGTCTTCAAATGTTTTCAGAATTCTTCACAAGAATAGAGGGGTTGGATCCTCTCCCCTTGAATTAGGGGCCAGTCTTGGTGGCTCCCTTCTAATGTATGGATGAGAAGGTCCCTAACATCTCAGGCCAGGTTAGGGATGGCAGTTCATCTCTGCCAGTTTCCCTGTCCTGAAACACACATCTTGGGAGCCTGTCTAAAGACACACATCTTGGGAGCCCTCAGGTGAAGTATGAGAATTCTGCCTATCCTACATCTCCATGATACAGAGACCACCTACAGAGCCCACCCAGAGATGCAGACACCCAGGGAAGCCCGTCTGCCTATCCTACATCTGCATGCTGCAGAGACCACCTACAGAGCCCACCCAGAGATGAAGACACCCAGGGAAGCCCGTCTGCCTATCCTACATCTGCATGCTGCAGAGACCACCTACAGAGCCCACCCAGAGATGCAGACACCCAGGGAAGCCCGTCTGCCTATCCTACATCTGCATGCTGCAGAGACCACATACAGAGCCCACCCAGAGATGAAGACACCCAGGGAAGCCCGTCTGCCTATCCTACATCTGCATGCTGCAGAGACCACCTACAGAGCCCACCCAGAGATGAAGACACCCAGGGAAGCCCGTCTGCCTATCCTACATCTGCATGCTGCAGAGACCACATACAGAGCCCACCCAGAGATGAAGACACCCAGGGAAGCCCGTCTGCCTATCCTACGTCTGCATGCTGCAGAGACAATATACAGAGGCCACCCAGAGATGAAGACACCCAGGGAAGCCCGTCTGCCTATCCTACATCTGCATGCTGCAGAGACCACCTACAGAGCCCACCCAGAGATGAAGACACCTAGGGAAGCCCGTCTGCCTATCCTACATCTGCATGCTGCAGAGACCACCTACAGAGCCCACCCAGAGATGAAGACACCTAGGGAAGCCCGTCTGCCTATCCTACATCTGCATGCTGCAGAGACAATATACAGAGGCCACCCAGAGATGAAGACACCCAGGGAAGCCTGTCTGCCTATCCTACATCTGCATGCTGCAGAGACCACCTACAGAGGCCACCCAGAGATGAAGACACCCAGGGAAGCCCGTCTGCCTATCCTACATCTGCATGCTGCAGAGACCACATACAGAGCCCACCCAGAGATGAAGACACCCAGGGAAGCCCGTCTGCCTATCCTACATCTGCATGCTGCAGAGACAATATACAGAGGCCACCCAGAGATGAAGACACCCAGGGAAGCCTGTCTGCCTATCCTACATCTCCATGCTGCAGAGACCACCTACGGAGCCCACCCAGAGATGAAGACACCCAGGGAAGCCCGTCTGCCTATCCTACATCTGCATGCTGCAGAGACCACATACAGAGCCCACCCAGAGATGAAGACACCCAGGGAAGCCCGTCTGCCTATCCTACGTCTGCATGCTGCAGAGACAATATACAGAGGCCACCCAGAGATGAAGACACCCAGGGAAGCCCGTCTGCCTATCCTACATCTGCATGCTGCAGAGACCACATACAGAGCCCACCCAGAGATGAAGACACCCAGGAAAGCCCGTCTGCCTATCCTAAATCTCCATGCTGCAGAGACCACAAACAGAGCCCACCCAGAAAGAAGATAGCCAGGGAAGCCCGGCCTCCCACAGTTTGAATCTTTCCAGTATCACCCATAAGGCACATAAGTGAACAAAACTTAGATGATTTTAGCCCATCTAAAATCTGAGCTAAAATTTGGGCAGCTAAAACTGCTAAAATTGGGGCAGCTCAGAAGAAATTTTAGATTTGGCTTCTGAGCTGCCCCAGGTTACTGAGTGGGACAGAAACTTAGTATACCTACTGAATCCTGCCCAAATTGCAGATTTGTGAGAACAGTCACATAGCCTGTGATGTCCTGTTTCGGTTGCTGTGAGTTCCCTCCAGTGCTTGGCGTCTCAGCTCAGAGAGATTCCTCTGCTCTACTTGACTTCACCTCTCAGCTCCACAATCTGAATGTGCCGCTCAGAGAATGTCCAAGCAAAGATGGTTCTCGTGGGCCTCTGCTTCTCACAAATCATACCCAGGCACATTTTAGTTGTTGCTTATGGAAACAGTGAACTCACTACCAGTTCCATCATCATGACAAGAAGTGGGGCCTTCTTTTTATTTTATTTTTTTGAGATAATCTCATTTCGTTGACCCTGTTGAGTGCCGTGGTGTCAGCCTAGCTCATAGCAACCTCAAAATCCTGGGGAAAACGATCCTCTTGCCTCACCCTACCAAGTAGCTGGGACTACAGCTACTTGGTACATCACAACACCCAGCTAATATTTTGTATTTTTAGTACGGAGAAGTCTTGCTCTTGCTCAAGCTGATCTCAAACCCCTGAGCTCAAACAATCCATCCACCTCAGCCTCTTTGAGTGTTAGGATAATAGGAAAGAGCCACCCTACCCAGCCAGAAGTGGACCTTTTATTAAGGCAAATAAAGCAACATAAAAACAAGATAAAGATAAAATTCAAAGGCAGAAATCCCTTGCTGTGGAGAAGAATGTTTATACCATACAGTCTTGTTAATTGTCGTGGAAGATTATGAAAGAGTTCTTAGTAGTTTGAACTACATAAAAATGACTTCATTTTGTTTTCCTTTCTTCATTTTGATTTCACCCCTTTAAATAAGTGGGAATAAATAATATCTGAAAATTAATTTTCCTCCTTAAGAGATACGGAATTTCTATTTTGAGAGTTTACTAACATGTGCAGGGCATCTCAGCCTTTTATGCACTCTTTAACACTTTATAATCTTTTCATGTAAAATTTTAAGCTATAATTTTTTTAGCTTTTTAGATAAGAGCAGTGAAACAAAGAAATTATAGATACTATGTCATTTTTCTACAAGATGTTTAAAAACATCATGTGAAGCTTTCCCATTTTACATACATCTCAAGTACAGTTATTACTTAGCTTTCTTTGGAATGGCTTTTTGAATTTAATTTCCTCTAAACTAATATTGCTTTTCAAACTGTTTTGTTGTTGTAATTATAACATATTGGTTATACCACTAAAGGAAAATTTAGTAGTTATATAATGCTGAATCTAAATTAATCTTCTTCAAGGTATTAATCAATTCTCCATATTGAAAAAACCAGGCAAAGAGTTTAACATGATTTTTAATTTATTGGAATGATAACACACAGCTTTGGGAGAGTATCTCTTTAGTAATTATTACCAGCATATCAAGGCATTTTGAAAAGTAGTATAAATGCCCTAAAAAGGAAACAAAAAGTGCAAAACAAAATAAACAACAGAGATAGTCACAATCATGTGAAAAATAAGAACCTTTTTAATAAAAATATAATTCCAGACAATGCAAAGAATAAAATCTAAAAAAATTACATAATGATGAACCTCCTGTTGGTACTCAAATGTGTGGGAACGCTGCCTCTGTGATGTGTAGGCTGGGAAGGAGGTTTCTTCTGCGAGTGAAGAGGAGTAGCTTACCATGGCCCCTGAAGGGCTCTACCTCTACCAGAAGGGCTGAAATTCTGATCTTTACATTTTTGCTTCTAAGAGTAAGGTAAAATTTCAAGGCATTTTTGTTATAAATCGACTATATTCTAATTCTAAGGCACTGTTAAACTCACAGGAGTTAAGGAAAATCTTTACTATGAATAGTAGTTACCCCCTACTCAACAAAGAAATAGGCAGATTAATATGTGAGCTTAAGCTGGAGTAGGACCAGTGACCAGTAACTGGAGAACAAGCTGGAAAAGTGAAGGAGCCTCAAAGGAAAGTGCTAATGTTAGTGAAGCAGCAAGAGGCGGAGCTGTCCATCAGTTGCAAGATGGGAAACCTGACTAAGATCTTTAAAATAAACTCCAGTGATTCTAGGCTGACAGCAACCCCTGGGTCTGGCAGGAGCCAAAGCGAATCCCCTCTAGAAGACAGCAACTTAAATTTAAGCTGTAAGATTTTTACAGATTAAGCACAAACAAATTTAACTCCCAGTAAAGACCAGTAGAATCACTGAAACAAAACCTTCATGACTGGAATTTAGCAAAAACAATGAGAAAGATTTCCCCAAGGACTTCAGATGTGGAAATTGACAAAAGAAACCCACAGAACTATAAATTAGATGTTTAAAAATATGAAAAGCGGAACCAAAAATGCAAAAGCATAGACCTAAAAAATGACCATGAATATTAGAAAAATATATCTAGATATATAGAATAAAGATTTAAAGAATGTGGAATATAGATAGATATATATAGAATAAAATTATTTTTAAAAAACCAATGTAGAGTCTAAACACCAAATCAGACACAGATGAAGAAAGAATTATTGAATTAAAAGATAAATCCAAATAAATTCTATAGTACAGGGAGAAGACAAAAAGAAAGTTTTAGAAATATGGAAGAAAGAATAAAGTTCAATATAAGTTGAAGGAACTACCAACAAATCAGACTAGAAGAAATGAAAGGGGAAATATTTGTAGAGATAATGGCTAAAAATAAAAGAAGAGCATGAATCCACAGGTAAGAGAAGCTAAGTAAGTGTACCAAGCAGGATTAATTAGGAGGAAAAAAAAAAAAACCTTCACGCTTTGTGTAAAACCAAAGAGAAGCTCTTAAACACAGCCACAGAGGCAAGGCAGATTGGTCCTCTATAAAGAGGCTACAACAACGAAAGCTGTAAGATAAAAGAACAGAAGCAGGGGAGTCTGATCTGCGACTGGCCCGTGGGCCAAATGTTGAATTTATGAGCACTTTTTTGCTTATCTGTGACTTCAGATGTCACAAAAAGTACAGACAGACCTTTGTTTGCTGATCAACTTTAGTTGGTGTTTGTGCATTTGAGGTGTGGTCCAAGACCAGTCTTAATCTTACAATGTGCAGCGGGGAAAAGTAAAGGTTGAACACCCAAGAGAAAGAAAACGACCATAGAAGGTAGGCGATGGAAGGAGCTAGAAGAAGAAATGGTGCTCACATAAAATGGGAAATATCGTAAAAACATTGTCTTTATGAGGTAATAAAGAGAGGATGTCTTATTTATAGGTTAAAAAGAGAATGGAACTGGTACAGTGTTCTAGAACAGTGCATCACACGCTAGGCACTTGTGTATTCTCATTCAGTGGGTTGTGTAGCTGCTCTAAAGATGTAGGCTGGGTCCCTGCCCAATATTTGGTTCAAATGTCAAGACTGAGCATGACGGACCCCTCGCATATACACATACACAAAGAGGGTGTGAAAAAGTTCATTACTCATATACTGAGGCCTCCTAGGAAAAGCAGGGAAGCTCCCCAGCATTCCAAAATAGGCTGAAGAGGGCTAGAAAAGGAAACGGGCTTGAAGTTTCTACGTTGGTCAGGGTGGGGCTGGGTCTTCTGTGTGGTTCTAAAGTTCCGTAGGCACTGAGGGAAAGAGGGAGACCCTGGGCGTTCTTACTCTGCTGGTTAGGTATGTGCAGAGAGGGAACAGAGAGTGAGGCTGAAATGTTGTCAGCAGCCAAACACCGAAAAAAAGTGGAGTCAGGTTTGTAGTACAACTCACTCCTCCTATATGACTGATAACTAAAACATGCCAAATGTAATTTGATTTTGAACTTAAGCCATTATGGCGTCCGTGAGCCCTACAGTCTGAGGCCAGTGGGGAAGGTGAAAGTTTCGTTTACTGAAGAGCCTGACATGCATGCTGAGGAGTAAGGTAAGTGCCTTGGTTATTGCTGTGGTGTGAAAGTTCCTGTCTCTTCCAGATTTCATGTCAAAGGCAATTCCCAGTGCCACCATATTAAGAGGTGTGGCCTTTGGGAGGTGATTACCTCATAAGGGCTGTGCACTCAGGAGCAGGGTTTGCACACCAAGTTCACGGTTAAAGGCGTGCCCTCCTTTTGAGGGTCCACCCTGTGAGGACTGTGTTCCCTCCCCCGGAGGATGAGAGAGCTGCAAGGTACCATCTGGAACAGAGCAGCCTCACCAGACACCAGTGCTGGCACCTTGATTTTGGACTTCCTGGCCTCTAGAACTGTAAGAAATAAATTTCTATTTCTTATCAATGACCCAGTCTGAGGCGTTTTGATAGAGCAGCGTGAATGGACTTTAACAGCCGGGATGCACTATCAGCCTGCCCATTTCTTCTGCCTCTTGTGCGATTGCCCAGGGTCTGGCTGTCTGGACCGACCTATAGAGAAACTATTCTTTTTTTTTTTTTTATTGTTGGGGATTCATTGAGGGTACAATATGCCAGTTACACTGATTACAATTGTTAGGTAAAGTCCCTCTTGCAATCATGTCTTGCCCCCATAAAGTGTGAAACACACTAAGGCCCCACCCCCCTCCCTCCATCCCTCTTTCTGCTTCCCCCCCCATAACCTTAATTGTCATTAATTGTCCTCATATCAAGATTGAGTACATAGGATTCATGCTTCTCCATTCTTGTGATGCTTTACTAAGAATAATGTCTTCCACTTCCTTTGTATAAGATTGGGCTCTTTTGGGTAAAGAACACTGGGAATCTCTTGTCTCATAGAGACGATATAAATAAGTCGTACAGAGGTTGTCTGTGAGACTACAAATTCAAGGTCAAGGTTCATCCAGTAGGGTTGCTCCCGAGGCCTTTCTTGCTTTCATCCTCCATAGGTGTGTCACCTACATCCTAATTTCTTCTTATAAGGACACCTGCCATGTTACATTAGGGCTCACTCACATGACCTCATTGTATACCTTCATTACCTCTTTAAAGGTACTATCTCCAATACAGATGTACGCTAGGTACTGAGGGTTAGGAATTCAATATGAGAATTTTGGGGAAACAGAATGTGGCCCCCCAAAATGTACTGTGTCACTTTGAAGATAAAGGAAAATTGTGGTGAGAAGCTGTTGAAATAGACCCTGAACATCAGGCAAGTCTATAATATCAGTTGCTGATCGGATAGAGCCAGTGATTTCAATAATATTGGGTATGAGAGCCATAATGGGTGGGATTACAGGTTTAAGATTGTGGTCAAAGACTGTGAGGCACCATCCATTTTCCCCAACTTTAAGAATAGGACAAATAGGGCTAAATAGGGGAAGCAGTATGGATAACACTTTTTCTCTAAATAGGTCTTACATAATGGTTTTAATTCCTAAAGTCCTGTTTTAATTTACATTAGCCACTATTAATTATTTTCACCTCGGAGAGCTGGCCCATTGGCTTCTATTTTACCAATCCAGTTTGTAAGGGCCACAGATTTAATTTAATTTTAATTTATTACCCACTGTGTTACAGTGTCCATGCCCAGTATAGGATATTGTAAGGCAGGGGGTCTGTGATCATGGGA
The DNA here is from genome assembly GCF_027406575.1 of Nycticebus coucang. Lineage (NCBI taxonomy): Eukaryota > Metazoa > Chordata > Mammalia > Primates > Lorisidae > Nycticebus > Nycticebus coucang. The sequence goes on from NC_069793.1 coordinate 91,940,641, forward strand.
ATCTAAAGAAGGCAAAAATTCTGATAATGAAGGTGAGGCATACTTCTTTGTGCTCTATTATATGTTCAAGAACTCCCCTAAGATTATCGGGAATACGTTTTGTAAATTTAGTGGTATAACTGTAATTTGGGTCACAGTACCGATGAAGGCCCTGAGGTTTACCTCAGCAGATATTAAAGTGAACTTAGAACCTCTATTATGGAGGTGCAACAGCTGGTTGGCACCCTTTCATTCTGTATGTACAGATGTTTTTAGTAACTTTGGATTTACAGTTAGGTCCAACTGTGGACTTCTGCTTCCTGTTTTGTTTCCTCCTGTATCTGGGTTTCTTTCTTTCTTTTCTCTCTCTCTTTTGCTCTTCCCTCATTCCCTCCTTTCATTCCTTCTTTCTTTCAGCCTGCCTGTCTTCTTGGTGTTAAAGCTTTCCTTGTGGGTACCCTGCTCCTAGTTTTCAGTTTCTTCTACAAACAGCCTAAAATCAGTGCCATCAGGGTTGGGGCCTCTCTCGTGGCACTGGGGGAGTCAGCCTTGGCCACCCCACAGCCAGTGAGGACATTCTCCCCCGACCCTGAGGATGAGGATGGTCTTTGGTGAAGGAGGCATGAGCAGCCTCGGAGGCACCAATGACCCGTCTGCATCTCTAAAAGTGTGACCGCAGCGAGCTAGGCAGTGGCCACCCCAGGGGCTGATATCTTGCACAGGGACGTGTTTTTCAACCTTTTTTATTTCATGGCATGCTTGAACCTACAGTTAAACTCTCACGGAACATTTTAATTATGTTGATCAAAAAGAAGAAAAGAGTGAAGAAAGAATATACTTACTGTGCTTTGAACTTCTTTTAAAAGAATTTAATTGACCTTTGGAAATTTTCGCAGCACCCCTAAGATCCTCTCATAGCACACTAGCGTGCCACGGCCTATGGTATCAGTGTTTCTTCTAAGAGCTTCATCAAATGGAGCTAATACCTGCTAGGGGCATAAAACCAGTGGGTCCAGAATAAGAGTCATTCTCCTGAGCCTGGTATCAAACGTGGTTCATGCCAGAATCAAGACACACAATTCAATCTGAGATACAGGTCTGGGATAACACAGTAAGAGCAACGGTCCCTTAACAAGCAATACAACCCACCTGCCTCTAAATCCCAGTTGTAACTTCTGACTTAGGTCTGTTACCTCTATAACAATGGCTTGGTAGAACTCAGCAAACACAGCACAAACAGGAACAGCTTGAAAGCTGGGCAGCAGGCTGCAGATCCAGCTAACAAACCAAAGTTATAGTAGAAAGACTTCCAGTGCTGGTGATTGTGGTTAATACCTTCTGCTCACAGAGCCAATAGTTGTGCCACCACCCTCCCCAGTAAAGCTCTGCGCTGGTGTCTCTGTAGCCATTTTGGAACTTATTTTGGATACATTCGACTTTCTCCAGTAAGCTTAATTATATGAGTAATAAACTTTTTTATTTGTGTATGTATGCACACATATGCATGGAATCATCAGACTCAACACCCAAACCACATTGTGGATGGAGTCCATCCTTTTGCGACAGGAGGGCTATGACACTGATCTAGAGTAAGTGTGAGGATGGGCAAGCCTTCACGTAAGGCCACTGGGGTAGCAAGATTCTGGAGTTCTTTTATTGTTTGAGGATTTAAGATACTGAATCATGTTAGCATTTTAAAATATAAATATGCATCGCATAATTCTTAGGGTAACCACAAAAGAAAAAGTTTATCACAGCCAGAATTATTCAATGAAAATGAAACTGAGAAATAAGTCTATAAAAAAGCAAGGTAAGTAGAAACAAAAGAGAAAGCTGTATCTCAAAAATGCATATATTTGTGTAACGAACTCAAGTGCGTCAATGATCTCAGTAAACATAAAAAAAGTAAAAAATAGAATTTGTTTATCTGTCCTTTTTATATATCTCAGAAATAAGCAAAAGTAAACATAATGTTTAGGGACATATACACACTTGAAAATCTTAACCATTTAAAAATCAAGGGAAAATACATCCTAAAATTAGTCGAGTGTTTTCCTAGGGTAGCGGGAGGATTAGAGAAGGGATGAACATTTAAGTAGATGCTAATGTATTTATTATGTTATTATTCTTAGTCGTCATGGTGAATTCTTTTCATGAATTGAAATAATTATTTTTATGCATAACATATGTTACATATACACTCATATGAATCTGATATTATAAAAATTTAATTTAAATATATGAAAAATATATGAGAGGTATGTATGTGTATATGTCTGTTAGCTCATGCCTCACATATAGCAAACAACAAAAAATTCTAGCTTTGGCTGTTGTTATAAAGAAAAATCTGGGCGGCGCCTGTGGCCTCAGGGAGTAGGGCGCCGGTCCCATATGCCGGAGGTGACGGGTTCAAACCTAGCCCCAGCCAAAAACCAAAACAAAAAAACAAAAAAAAAGAAAAATCTTTGCCTGTAATCCCAGCTTTTGGGAGGCCGAGGCAGGTGGATTGCCTGCTCATAGGTTCAAGAGTAGCCTGAGCCATAGTGAGACCCCCGTCCCTAAAAAATAGCTGGGTAGCTACTCGGGAGGCTGAGGCAAGAGAATTGCGTAAGCCCAAGAGTTAGAGGTTGCTGTGAGCCGTGTGACGCCACGACACTCTACCTGAGGGCGGTACAGTGAGACTCTGTCTCTACAAAAAAAAAAAAAAAAATAGCTGGGTGTTGTGGTGGGCGCCTGTAGTCCCAGCTACTTGTGAGGCTGAGGCAAGAGGATCCCTTGAGCCCAAGAGTTTGAGGTTACTGTGAGCAAAGACGCCATGGCACTCTACCAAGGGTGACCAAGGGAGACTCTGTCTCGGAAGAAAAAAAAAAAAGAAAAATATTGTGAGAATTAAAATTAATAATTACTCACATTGGAGAAAAATTAGGCTTTAGTAACCAGTAACTATAGGAGTCCAGAGCACGTGAGGGCGTCGGGAGCCTACTGGGGCTGTGAGAGGAATGACAAATAGGGGTAGGGGTGGGTAATGGGCACTAAAGGGACACGAGGGGGTCCTGGATGCAAAGAACGTGCCGTTTCCCACCATGTCTGGCTTGTAGCACCACCTTCATAAGATGTTCAAACATCTTTGGGAAATGCTTAAACAATTTTGGGGGATGTTCAAACACCTTTGGGAGATTTTAGAAATGCCACTTTTACCATTGATTCTGCCCTATTTATTTCCCAGTTCACAATCTATATTAACATTTTATTAACAATGTACATTATCATTTGTGAAAAACCCCTCTATCCATTAGCAAACAAAACCCCCAAACCCATTTAGCTTTATGTAACTAAGCAGTGCCCTGTTTGATCATGAGATTCTCTTCTCTCTTTTTAAGAGTTAATGTCTTATGGAGCTGATTGTTCCTTAGACCTCACATTAGGGGCAGGCGTACTTAATTTTATGTGAAGCAGAGATACGGGGCCATGTGTCAGCCAGAGATCTGAGATGAGTCGAGACAACGAACAACAAGGGAAGAGCGTAAAAAATTTAAAACCTGGATGTTAAATCGAGCTTTGGCATCGTTGCCATGTTTGTTTACCTATTAAAATTCCTCTTCGTACATGTCCTTGTGGCAATACAGACTCAGTCTTTGCTTCTGAAGGAATTGTGTGCATGCATGGTTGGGGGTGTGTACGTGTGAGCGTGTGGGTCGCCTCGGTTTTTCTGCTACCGGAATTGACAGCACTATGTGGCCAGCCATATCATTTCTCAGTCCAAGTTTGGGAGTTTAAATTATTAAGGAGTTTGATGACCTGGAACAAGCAGTTCAGCTGGCCAAGGATTTGGAGGACTGAAGCCAAAGAGAAACCCAAAAAAGACCGTCTTCCTGTGATGTGTGGTAAATGGAACATTTTAAGCTGCTAATTTAAACTCCTCATATTTGGGGCACATCATAGTCCACTGAAAATCATTTGAGCCTTCTTCTAACGTACTTTCCAATCTTCAATTTTTCTGTGTTATTTATTTGTGTGAAGTAAGTTAGGAAGAGCAATGGCTTCAAACCAAAAAGGCTGATGATTTTTTAAAACAGAAATGGCCTAAAATATTTCTGTCTTTTGATGCCCCGGGTCATGGTGTTCTGTTGAGGAAGTTTGGGCACACTAAACTTACACACTGTTTCCTTTCCCCCCTTTTTTCAGACCTAGACTCTGGCAAAAACATTTTTTCACCCTTAGTTAATTACATACAACCTATTTTTAAAGCTTAGTGGTAACCCATAACTTATCTTACCCCAGGGAACTTGCATCTACACTAACAGAAGAATAGAAGACTGTGAATGAACAAGCCTAATTAATATTCTTTGTTTATCTTAATTTTTTCCTGAAACTGCTTTAAAGACTTATAGATGTGCCAATATGAACATTTCCTTCCCTGACTACATTCTGTAACCATACGTTGATTAGGCGCCCATTCTGGATACCCAAAATGTTACTGCAGTGATAGGTAATGATGATTTAGTTAGAAAGCAGTATCACACATCAGTAGGGGGAGCTTGAATTTTGCGAAAAACAAAGAAAAGTATGGAGAAAAACTGTGCCGATACTATTGATACCAGCACTAGGTAACTGAAAGGCAAATTATGTATGTCGAACTGTCCTCCATGTTCATTTCAAGTTCTCTTTCATCATCACAGGCCTGGTTATTCCTAACTACCATGCTTTTATTTGTTTAAACAAAGAAGTAGACAGATCTCATCTAGGTGATATTTTTTGTGCTCTTGTTATTCATTTCTCCCTGTCCTTGATGTCTGCTGGTTGGTCTCTGCACAGCTCCTTGGGCGTCTCTCCCATTATTATAGTCACAGAGCCTTGCACCAACTGGAGTTAAAGAAGTGCAGGTTGAGTTCATAAAACTGTTGACTTCATATGCTGGGATAATCATCTTTTATTTTTAAAATTTATTTACCAAAACACTCTGATTTTTAGCATCTGCATTTCCTCAAAGTTCATTTTAGACACTTTATTTGTTTCATTAGTAGGAACATTTGCTCTCTTCACCCCACTCTGCGTGAATACCTGGCATCCCTCGCTGAGAAGCGGCATTCTTCCCTGTTCCAACGGCACCCTCTGACATCAGTGCTCTCTGCAGCCCACCCCATCAGCATTCTTTATTCTACATCCGGCCTTGGGAGTTGCTTTTGTTGGTGGGAAAAGTAACTTTATTATTAAAGTTTGAACTGAAAATAGATCTCTCCAAATTCAGGACAAGTCTGAATGCTCTGACGCTTCCTGGATAACATTAAATATTTCCCATTATTTTTTGGACATTTTTGCATCCAGGGCTACCTTTTCACATTCACTGCCTATTTTAACCTTCATACCATCCAAGATAAACTCAATATTAATACTGTTTTAAATTTAATGAAACTCAGACAGAAAGATATTTTATGAATGATTTAAGCTGCCACAACTGCTGAATGTCAGCCCCTGGATTGTAATTCTTCCCATCACAGCACATTGAACTTGCAGTGGTGCTGCCTCTTTTTTTTTTTTTTTTTGGCCAGGGCTGGGTTTGAACCCACCACCTCAGGCATCTGGGACCGGCACCCTACACCTTGAGCCACAGGCGCAACCGTGCTGCCTCTTATACAACGTGTGCGTAGTTATACACACACAGAGTCTATGTGCTCACTTCTCTGACACTGTATTTCCTGTTTAGCAAAACATGTGTCATGGTAAAAGTCCTTGATCTGTCTTTTTAGGTTCTTAAATTTCAGAGCAGCTTGCTCTCTGTCCCTTGTTCTCTCTCTTTGTCACAAAGATTTGCCTTCATTTTGTTAAGCAATGGCAGTGGGGAAAGGTCAGATGTATTTTCAAAGAGACCTGCATATTTCAGGTGTGTTTGAAGGATGAATGAAATTCTGCCAGGTGAAGGGAGAAGGATGAACTCGCCACGGAGAGGGCAAGAAAAATATAAAGGCATTGGTGTGTGGAAGTATGTGACATGTTCAGGGATAGAGAAAGTGTCTAAACACAGGAAACTTTTTGAAGCATTTCTCAGACTTTCTGGTATAGATTCTGACTGATAATTTGATAAACTATTTAAAATAAGTATACAGGAATTCCCATTGTGAGACATTGAATTGAAGCCCTCAAGATCGATTGGTCTTAGTTAATGTTTAAACGGAATCCAACATTCCATTTTGAAACTCAAAATCCTTGTGATTCAGTTTCTGGGTTTCTGATATAGCTGGATTTTATCTGAATGGGGTTAAGCAAAAGATTACATATACAGAACCTCCATAGGTGACCATCTCCCTCCATTCACCCCTCCTTCACAGACCAGACATGGATCACAGGTACATCTCAGTACAATAGGACTAGTTCAACATAGTTCCCTATATTAACCACCTCCATATGTGGCCCAGTTTGTTACAGTCCCCTAGGTGGTCAACCTACAGACGTTCCACTATAATTATTTGTTGGAACTAATATCTAGTTGTATATGGGAAGCCAAGAAGTAAAAGGACATGTATTTCAAGCCCTGTCTTCCAGCAGTTGTTTTAAAATATCCTCAAATGATGACCACTTATGTCTTTTAAAAAATATCTCTATAACTTTCCTATGTATACTATTAGAGATTAATTCATGGTCAATAAATTCTTATTTCTAATTAAATTCAGAACCCTCCTAAAAAGGCCTCACTAGTGTCCACAGTGATTTATTACATATTAGAATCTGTGCTTCTCTCAAATCACACAAAATTGTCATGAAGACAGGAGCCTCAGCTCTTTTTCAGGTCTCACTCCTTTACCTGGACATACTTTTACAGGAAAAATAAACTTGCATATGTGATCTTACCTAAGGAATTTGTTAAAATACAGATTATTAGGTGGTACTTGCAGACTATTGATTTGGAATCTCTGATCTAGATCCTTTAAGTCACTTGATTTTTTTGAATCAAGCATGATTCTTGTCTGGAGACAGGTTTGGAAATGATTGCTCAAACAAAATGAGAATGGTCAGTGCTTTCATTCATTCATTCATTCATTCATTGATTCATTCAAGAAACAGTCATGAAGAGCCCCCTATGTGTCAGAAGTTGGGGAAATAAAACATAATTCCTCATCCTAAGGAGCACCAGTCTCTCTCTCTATAAATATATATTTTTTAAAAACTACTTATTGGGATAACTGTTACAATAGAAAGATAGACAAATTTCTGTGAAAGACTTAAATTTAAAGGACTCTAAAAAAGCTTCACAGTGAAGAATCTGGGATTTGGAAGATAGGTAAGAAGAGTTGCCAGGCAAAGAAGAGCTGAAGCTATCCAGAGAAAAGGGATTATTAGTCCTAAGAGGAGGAAATCTGTGACGGGTTTAGGGAGTAGCAGGAAATTGAGGGTCTCTAAATTATGGGAAGATGAGTAGGGAAGTGGTAGCAGAAGTTAATTTTGGAAAGATAATTAGAAAACAGAAGTTCTATGGTGTGAATTTTCCTTTTTAACCTTTATTGGGGAGTCAACCAACCTTCTTAAAGGATATTTAAACGTGAACAATTTGTTTTAAAAATGGTAATTCTCCTAGCAGTATGGGAGGGGGACTCAAGAGCAAGACACTGTTGAAAAGAAAGTCAGCTTGTTCTCCTTACTTTCTCATTCTTTTTCTTTCTTTTGTTTTCTTTTCCCCCCTTCCTTTCATTTACCATTTCTTTCTCTCTCTGTCCTTTTCTTTTTCTTTCTTCTCTCTTTTGTCTCCCCTTCTCTCCTTCCCTTTATTGCCCTCTTCTTCCTCCCTTCCAACAAATATCTGTTGAATATTTACCATGTGCTAGACCCATTATCAGGCTTCCAGGTTACAAAAATGAGTAAAAGATGGCCCCTGGCCAAAAGAACCCCTCTCCAGAAGGGCAACCAGACAAGTCAACCTGCCATTATAGTGTGGTAAAAGTTTTAAAGATTGGAAAAGTGTTGTCAAGTATGAAATGATGAAGGCCTGCAGTAATGCAATGGTAATGGGTGAAGTCAGTAGGGTGGGAGCCAGTAGATCATCCTGTAAGGTTTGATAATAATGCCCATAATAGAAAAGGGTTATATTGTGCCCAGCACACAACCGTTCTAAGATGTGTGTGTGTGTAATCCTCACAAACACACAAACATCCTGTGAAATAGTATATTCAAGACTTATTTTATTGATAAGGAAATGGAATTACAGAGAGGTTCAGTGACTTTTCTGGGGTCTCATGGCTAATAAGTAGCACAGCTAAGATTAATTCAAACCATTGATTCCATTCTAGAATCAGTGCTCTAAAATGGATGGAAGATATGAGGGATGGGGAGAAGTATATGAAGACTATCATATTTTTGACTCAAGAAATTGGGTAGAAGATAATTCTACTCCTTGAGAGAGGAAAGACGTGGGGAGTGGGGAAGAAAGATAATGAACTTAATTTAGTAAATATTAACTCTGAGGTATGTATAATGTTAATCATCTTCTGGAAATATGGGTCTGGAGCTTAGGGAAAATATGTAGGCTGAGAAAGAGGAGAACAAGATTGGATGGAATTCTAGATGGGATTCTGGGCAACATCCTTCTTGAAGAAGAGGACAAGAGGAATCCTCTATGGTCCAATAGCTTCAGTTACTTTAATTCATTCATGTGAGTCCAATTATTTATCCTATGAGTATTTCTGAATTGTATCACTACTGCTATTCATGATGATTTATTCTGTATTCTTAGTGACCTGTAGTGCCTTTACACGTGCACATGCACACATAGTTTCATTTGATCTTTGTGATAATCTTTGAAGGGAGATGGGAAGAGCTGAGATTTAGAAACATTCATGATTTTCATAGAGTCGCACATGTGTCTGAACATGCATTGAACCCATGATTTACTTCAGTTTTAGTACCCTTCCACCAACACGTGAACCTTTTCCTATATCTCAGTGAATCTATTCTTGTTGTTCTTCCCACAGTGTGTAATTCATCTTGAGTACTAGGCATCTGATCATTTTCAAGGGATCAAAATTTAGCTGAAACAAGATTTTACAATTTAGAACTCCAAAATTATTATACTTACAGCTGCTCCTAAATTATAATCTAGCATTTAATTGAGCTTTGTTCGTGTTGTCATATCCGTTCTTCCCATATAAAGTTTAGGAAATGTGGAAGAACCGAGGCACAGTATTTTCTCACAGTTTTGATTCAACATAAAAATGTTTTTAACCACTGATTGGAAAAAGAATTTCTTTTTCTTCTGAGATTTTACATTTGGAGTAAAGGCTGAAGTTCTTAAAATGATCCACAACACTCCATGCCTTCTGGTTCTCCATTATTGCAATGGCGTATCTATCTTATTTTGCTGAAGGTTTTTCTTTCTTTATTTTATTTATTTATTCTTTTTTGCCAGTCCTTAACCCCTCCACATACAGTTTTGCCTCAGAGTTGTTGCTCTCCCTGTTGCTTTACTCTGAACTGCATCCTAAAGGTCTCTCCCAGACCCTGCCTTCTACTTTATTCACGTGTCTTCCCACACCCTAGCCAGGAATATAGGAAGGAGGTTATTTTCCTTTCTTGTTTTCGTTTTTCATTCTGGAGTAATTACTACTTTTTAACTTACTACATATTTATGCTTTTATCTTTATTATATATTTATCTTCCCACACCAAAGTCTGTTGTGTTCTCTGCTGATACTCTACCCTTCACATGGAGAAGAGTACCAGGCAAGCAGCAGGCATTCGTTGAGTAGTTGCTGAAGGAATGAATAAAATCTGGAGGTTGAGTTGTCCATAACTGCACAGCTTGTGGGTGAAAAAACATGTAGCAAACGGAGAAGAATGTAATGTACTAGTGAGTATTGCTTGGTAGACTAAATATTTTGAAGATAAATTAACATATATGTCATAGTCCTGAGAATTAGAATGCTTTCCATTCAGTACTATGTTTCCTAATGCTGAAATACTGCCATAGTCTCCCCAGGGCATCCTCAGCTTTGGGTGGGACCAAAGATGAGAGCAATTAGAGAGAAAATGCCAGGTTTCCTGTTGGCTCTTCATCTAAAGCCCATAGCACATTTTCAGTCTTGGTCAAATCACTTAACACCTTGGATTCTCAATTTCTAAGTGCATAAAATGAGGTACCTTGCCTACAGTCTCATGGATACTGTTAGGAATAAATAAGGGAGATAAGAGGAAGTACTTTGTAAATTGAAATGCATTATAGAAATGCATCTTAGGAGTACTATTTTGCTAATATTACTTAGCAAAGGCTTAAATGATTGGATACTAGAAAAACTATGTTATCTTCAGCTTCATCAGATACGTACATTCTCAAAAGAACCATGGAAGGGCCAGGATTAGATATAATCATCATTTGATTTAAAGAATATTATAATAAACACTCATAATTTGGATTTGATTCAACTTACTAATATTTTAATTATACTTTTCTTTTCCTCAAGATTCTGATTTTATAGATCAGTAAAAACAAGGTTTGAGCTTAGTGTTCAAAATAATCAGTGCTGTGTATCTGGATTTTAATTTAGCATTAGATTTCTTTCAGTTGCATTTTTTTTTATATTTTTCCAGGTAAAAAATCTGAATTTTTATATTTTTTCAAATTATAAAAGAGTCTCTGGAAAATTTTGATTTTTTTCACACTCTAAAAATAATTCCCAAGATATATCACATGCTCCTTTGAAAAAGGTATGAAAAATATTCTTCATCCTTAGATAGGTATTTTTAGTAGGACTCTGCCATTATTTATGCTACAATAGTTTCCTAATAAAAGAATTTTGGTCTTTGGAAGATCTAGTGTTATTATCTTCAGTAAAGCAAATTAGATTGGCTAAAGCAGGTTATAGATTTTAGGAGAAAAGAGAAAATAGATCAGAGCAGAAGTGGCTCAGAGGTATGGTAAGTACGTGGCAGCACTCAAATAATAATAAATAAGAGTAATGACGTTTTCATCTCACTTGCTGGCTAACTGATGTTCTTGGTTCACCAGTCTCAGAATGGATAATAACCATGTCTAAATAAGGCATGGTGAGCCTAACCACAATGCTAAGATTTGCAATGGCAAATATATTTAGTTTAATTTCAGAATATTCACCTTCTAACTCTAGCTATCTAATCTACTTCTAGATCCCAATGTAGAACTGCAAACTTATTCCATATTTTCATGGTATAACTGCTCACATACATTGTTTAATAGCTATTGTATGTATTTCTCCACTTTTATATTTCAAGGGGACTAGAAATTCATCGGGCATCAGAGAGGTCCACTGAAAAGCTCTATGGTATTTAATATCAAGATGTTGGGTCTAATTTGATATTTACTTATAAGAAAAGTTAGTGTAATTTTAAGTTTTGAAGAGTCATTTCTAAGGTAGTAAAACAGGAAATAAATTTGTAAGCCAGAAATCTTCAACTCATCCTTGATTTTTAAACAAGTCTTTAAAACATGTAAAAGTGATTACTTTAAAAACCTCACCTGTAATAGTGGGAAGATAAAAATCAATGAAAATCTGTGTCGTGGACAAGGATTTTTTTTCTGGGAGAGAAGTCATGGATCATAGAATTAGAAGAATACTCTTTGTTTCTGGGGCATTGTGCTCCTCAAACCACAGTAATTAAATTGATCAAGAATATAAATCTTTCGCTTTCTTCACTCTTACTCTGTCTCTTTAGATCCTAGTTACTTTTTTATAGTTTTATTTTCACTATTGAGGCATATGTTCAATGAGCAATTAAAATTTCTCTAGTAATTGATTCATCACCTAATATCATCAAAATGTGTAATAAATCCATAGTATTATAGATATCATATTTATCGATTCACTATAATTAAAATTACAATGCATAACTACAAGAAGTTTAAGAACCTTTTAAATATTGTTCTTAGCAAAGTATCTCAAGAATGGAAGAAAAAGTATCCAATGTACTCAGCCCTACTATGAAACTAATTTATAGCTTTCCTATGAAAGCAATAACCCAATTATAACCTAAAAATATGGGGAAAGGGAGGGGAGGGGAGAGGAAGATGAGTGGAGGGAGGGTAATCGGTGGGGACACACCTATGGTGTATCTTATAAAGGTACATGTGAAACTTACTAAATGTAGAATATAAATGTCTCAACATAATAACTAAGAAGATGCCATGAAGGCTATGTTAACCAGTGTGATGAAAATATTTCAAGCTATGTATAAAACGAGTGCATGGTTGCCCCATGATTGCATTAATGTACCAGCTATGATTTAATAAAAAAAAAAAGAGAACCTTTTAAATATAACAAATGAGAAATAAGTGATGTGCACACCCCTCCGACATCCATAATGGCCATTGATAATTGGTTACAGAGCTCTTTCTTGCTGACCTAGAATATCACCTAATTGCATTTAGTATTCTTTCAACAATCAAGAGATCTAAAATATAATCTTTAACTATTTGAATTTATCAAACCTATTTGCATTTAGTATTCTTTCAACAATAAAACCTATTTGCATTTAGTATTCTTTATCAAACCTATTTGCATTTAGTATTCTTTCAACAATCAAGAGATCTAAAATGTAATCTTTAACTATTTGAATCTTTCAACATAAAATGATTATTTCTTTTATCTTTTTTGACTGGATTAACAGAATAAAGTAGAAACCGAATCAATATTTTAAAAACAACCAGTTAATGCCATAAGTTTATGATTAATTTGCTCATGGTGGATGTAGGTCTTGGAATATTTGGTTGCTCTGATAAATGAGCCAGCATTACGAGTCTGTGATGATGTGATTGGTTGTGGTAGACTGGATAACACACTAGACTGGATACAGCACTCACTATCCATTGTCTGAAGAGTGAAGCAAGACTGTTTAACCATAGTAGTTTAATCGTGCAGGTGAGTCAAAGATTAAGAAGCTGGCATTCTCTTTCCATATAGCCATGAGCCTCTACCATGCCCTTAGAGTACTAGAGAGTCTCTCAGGGAGGGCATGCTGGCATTTGGAGGACAATTCTTGTGATCCAGGACTTTTCCTCATGTTGCAGAATGTTTCAGCTCCTCAGCTCCTATTATCTAAGTTCCATCCCTCTAAGTATCAGTGTCTGTGAAAACCAAAAACCAATCTACTTTCATTTCTAGGTTGTAGGCATAATAATAATAATAATAATAATAAAGAATATATTTTTTTGTCAATTACTGTACTCTTTAATAAATGTATCAGGTACCTCATGAAACAGATAATACATGTAGCCAAATAGTTTTTGAAATCAGGGCTATAGGGACAAAAGCAAGCACCCTTCTGGGTAGATGGTAGATAAAGCTGGTTTCTCTGTGGATAAAGCCAGCTGATAACCAAAAATGAATTCAAATTTATTTTTAAACAGAATCTTCCAAATTCAAGATAGATAGATAAGTCTTTCTATGGCAAATTTTGATAGATAAGTCTTTCGCATGCCTAAATTGGTTTGCTTGTTTAATTGTTTTTAAACCGACTCCATAGATTCACGGTGTTTTCTTATCAAAGATGCTTAATGCTGCGGTGTGTTAGAGTGAAAATCTACGATGAGGAGAGACAATGGTGTTCTATGAGGTTAATTCTAAAGTATGGTGAGACATATTTTGATTGAAAAAGGATGTAGAGGGGGAAAAAGCCTTCATGATAGAACATATTCAGTATCCCTTTTTAAAATTCACATTTTTCTGAAAGAGCAAAGCAGATTGAAAGCACTCCTCCTTTCTCTGGGAAGCTAAGTAGTCAATTATTCCTTGTCAGACTCAGGAGATTGCTGGTTACAACGATAAAATGACATACGTGTGACATGTATATGTGGGACTCTCAGTTGAGCCCTTTCTCTTTGATCTTCTGTGACTTTGGTCTGGCCGCCCTCCAGGGGGCAGCCGCAGGTTTGGTTCTGCCTCAGCCTTGATGCAGAACTCAGGGCTTTTACAGCGTTTCTCGCAAAAGCAAACCTGCACCGTGAAACACTGAACAAGAGAGAATGTAATAAAGATTTCACGCGGGACTGAGAAGAAAATCTACATCTCACACGACACAGCCGAGCAAACAACTTCATACAATTCCCCATTTGATGTTTTCTGTTTTTGTTCCAAGTTCCTTCTTTTTTTTTTTTTTTATTTTTATTAAACCATAGCTGTGTACATTAGTATGATCATGGGGCACCATACACTTGGTTCATAGATCGTTTGACACATTTTCATCACATTAGTTAACATAGCTTTTGTAGCATTTTCTTAGTTATTTTGCCAAGACCTTTACATTCCACATTTACTAGGATTCACATATACCCTTGTAAGATGCACCGCAGGTGTAATCCCATTAATCCCTTCTTTAACAGCAGCTGTCAAGGTTTCTTTCTTTCTCCCTGTCACAGCTCCACTGTTGTGTCAGAAACCCAGCTCTGGCTGTAAATGTCTACAGAGTGTTATGCAAAACAAGAAGCCCTATAGTCAATGGGGTTCTTCTTCTTTATAAAGCACCACCTACTCTTTTACCCCACAGTCCATCCTTGCACACATACCCTTCAGTTTATCCAAACACTCATGACTACTCCAGACAAGCTCAGATATTCCAGGAGTGGAAGAGTGGAAAATTTAGAACCAGTCCTGGGTCCTAGCTGTGTTAACAGGGCTGTGGATTTACTCAAGACTTGTCTGAGCTTCAGTTTCTTCATTTAAAAGCTAAGAAAAAATGTATGTGTGTATGTGAACAACATTAAGCTCCACCAAACTGCTTGGTATCTTCTTTACCTCGTTTGATCCTTGCAGAAACCTTAGCAGAAAGGCAGGAAGTATATTGGCTCAGTTTCCAAATTAGAAGATCAGCGAAGTATAGGAACTAGCTCCAAGACACACAGCTGCTGCCTACAGTGGGATTTGATCTCAGATATTCTGAGTTTCTGAGTTTCTGGTGCTCCTATTACTCTGTATTGTGTTGCTTTATTTATAAGATGAAAGTAAATTTTGTTTTAAATGTCTGTTTTAAAACAACGTTAGAAGTAAATGCCCCACTCTAAGAAAAATGCGAGAAAGCCCTTATTTTAGACTTAAAACTTAACTGAAAACAAATTTTGTATAATAGTAAGAGACTCACAGTCAACAAGTTCATCGGATTAAACATTCCTCCCCATTATTAATGCCCATAATTTTATGCAGGGGAGAGCACTTTTTATCTAGACTGTTTTTGCCATTCATTACCAAGGTTTTAGTACGTTTTCATTATATCATTACTTACAATGGCAATCACTTATATAATTTTTCTCAGTAGGCATTGAATGCCCTCAACCAGGAGACACAGTTCAGTTTCCTGTCACCATTAATAACCTGGCCTCTGAAATGGAGCCTGGAGGAGGATAGCCTTATAAACAGCAGCCTAAAACATCGTACAGACACAAAGACAAGAAAATGAAAAGAGCATTTAGGGTTCTTTTTTTTGTAGAGACAGAGTCTCACTGTACCACCCTTGGTAGAGTGCCATGACATCACACAGCTCACAGCAACCTCTAACTCTTGGGCTTACGCGATTCTCTTGCCTCAGCCTCCCAAGCGCTGGGACTACAGGCGCCCGCCACAACGCCCGGCTATTAGGGTTCTTTTATATAGATTTCTAGGAATAAAAACAGGATCCATTAGTTCTCCCATTTTATTCCAAACTTAGTGAGACAGTCTAGTAAAGCCATAAACCTGTACCACAGTGGAATCGATCTTATGTCAAGATCACTTTTCCTACCATCTGTATCAACTCCATGGTCACTAGTTATAGATTATGGAAAAAACCTGATTTGATGAATAGGAAAAAAATGTTTGAAAGAGAAATAAATCCCATAATAATAATTAATCTTTAGGAGGCATTTTTAATATGCGGTTTGTTAAAGGATGCGTAACACTCTGAAAAGACTCTTGGAAATGTATTTCTTCTTTGCTCTAGGGAAGGATTTATAGTTTTCATTAGATTCTCAGACAAACTCATAATCCAAAGAAAGGAAAAACAATTCAGTCTAAGAACTGTTTGAGAACCTGGGTCAGCTGACCGAAAACTTCACTTCTTATTTGTAAATTTGCACCCTACCCTATCCCCCATTTAACCACATCCCTTTCTTGAAGATGGCACGGTAAAAAAGCATGATAAGCGTGTCTCATTCCTTCTCAAAGGCATGAAACTTTGTGCCCAGACCTTGAAAATTCTCTGCTCAGAGTCTTTCCACATTTTGTTTTGTTTTTTGGCTCCTATGGCTTTATCCGTGAAAAACTCCTAGAGTTATTCTTCCATTGGAAAAATCTTGTCTAGTTTTGCACTTGTTATATGTAATTTTCTACTGGATATCTCAGCTTAGGTTGCACGTAGACATTTCAAATTTAACATTCTACACCAAACTCCACTGCAGTACCATGACTCCCATGTTTGGGGTTGCTACATCCCTGCCAATACTTAGTGTTCTAATTTTTGCAAACTCGATGGGTATGAGTCTTGTTTAGTTGACATTTCTCTAATTACTATTTAGTTTGCACATCTATTTCCCAATTATACTGTAAATTCTCTTCAAATTGGCCCCAGTAGATCTCATTTTCATTTCCTCAGTTTCCAGAATAGAATGTACAACATGTTCAAGATCAATAACTACCTGTTTAATAACTGAGGAGCTCATCAGAATCTCAGAGATTGCTGAAGGAGGACTCTTTAGTTACATTGAAATGGGCTAGATATATTAAATTCAGGTTTCAGCAAAGCAAAATATAAAAATTGGCACAATTTACTTTTAAAAAGTTATAAATGAGGTTAGTTTTGACACCCCTTTGCCTAAGTCTGAATAAAGTCAATTTTCTTCTCAGTATGTGGCACAGCGGAAAGAGAATGGTTTTGAGTCAGGCATATTTGTTTTTGCACCACAGCTCTGACCTGTACTAAATGTGTAGCCGAAGGCAAGCAATTTAAACTGTGTTGGAAAATACTCCATATTTCACAGTGCTAATTTATAAATTGAGTTTGAACAGGACAGTGTGTTGGGAGTATATATCCTTGTGTTTGGTATGTGGTATACTAAGTAGTAGATAAACAGTAACTGTTATTATTTTTGTTGTAGGGACTGCATAAAGCTTCAAAGTGCTGTTTCAATTGAATTCCCATTCTCTTCTCTATGAATGACCGTAAAAGAGAAACATACTACCATCCTCCGTGTGTTCTGTGGTGCCATTATTGATCATTTCCATTTTCGGGATGACGGACTTATTGATGGTTAAACAGCTTTACTGAGGTGCTAGGTTTTGAATCAATATTTCCTGATATGAAAACAAATCTGAAAATTGTATATGTTGTTTATACCATTTTCCTTACTAAAAAAAAAAAAAAAACTGAAGAAATGAAAGCTTTGAGGGAACATAATTAACACTAGTATGATTATTCTTGTGATGACGTATTTAAGTCAAATTTTATACAATTTATTAAGCATGTGTTAATAAATTGAGTGTACCATGTTTAGTATTACAATATGTTTGTGTATCTATCACTCTGAAGAACCATTCATTGACTAGTTGGATAGTTTAGAGATAGGCTTTGGAAAGGCGAATTTATCAGGTTAGATGGAAATTAGAAAAACATGGAACTATTCAGCCAACTCAAGACGTCCTCACAATAATTAAAGTAAGAGGTAGTAAGGACCGGCCTGAATTGGGGATGAGGATACAGGTATGGCGGACACAACCAGAAAGAATAAACAACCTCTTGGCAACCTGTCAGGTATGTGCAAGTGGGGAAAGAAAGGAGCCAAACGTCACTCCAATATTGTTCAGGAATATCTAGAAAGATCGTAGTACCATTAATTAATATAAAATGGGCAGGAAGAAGAGCTAGAGTGAGGGAGAAAGAATGCCTTCTGTCCTTCATGCTTTATATTTGAGGAGAAAACTATTTGAAATGCCTGACATAGAAAATATTGACAGTAGGTTATAGATTAGGACACATCCTCAATTTCTTTCATGCTAACGGAGTAGTAACTAGGCGATGTGGTAATACATTTCGCAGGCCGCTTAGAATTACCTCACATGACTAAATTCCCCCAAATGATATGTGAACCAAAGTAATGTTTGTCTCTTGTAGATGTCTATGTGTCACCTCCATGCTCTTCCACCCTGGAAGTCACATGCTGAAGATGGAAAAGATACTGTCAACTGCCAATTCACCAGAAACACCCACCCCCAAATGTTTCATGTGAAAAAATAAACTTCCATAGTCCTTAAGCTATTGAATTATTTTGATTCTTTCGTTATTACCAATGTAGACCACCCTTAGTATTATAGCAGTTGGTACCTTATAGATTCTGCCATAAAAGAAACTCAAACTATGTGATGTTAGGTTGGCAGTTAAACTTGAAACCTGGAATCTTTGGGTGCTATGGCAAAACATTTTGGGAAGTCAATTGTCTGTGTTAAGTTGAAAAACAAGGTGAGTGTTTACCAGGCCTAAAGCTATATGGGAAGTATTTGGAAAAAGTCAAAATCTCCTGTGTTGGCTGTTCCTTATTACTTTTATCAAGGCATAGCAAACAAAACAAGAAAATAAAACAAAAATTTCTAGCCAAGAATTCAGGAGTCGATAGGTTTGCTAGCAGAGATGGAAGGAAAAGAAGTACAGAAATTTTGGACCATGTCTCCTCCTTTCTGTTTCAGAAAAGTTTCTGTATCTCAAATAGCAAGAGATAAGACTTTGTTGCTCAGATGCCTCCCATGAAGACAAAGGGACCCAGCCCTGCTCCAAAACAGAAGATTGCAGTGTGGACTTACCAGTCCATCCTATATGGCTCCATTGAGGCCAGTTAAGGTAAATGAGAGGGATAAGGGCAAGACAGCAAGGAAACAAGGCAAGTTTACATGTTAAGCCTCGTAAAGTGATTATGGGTGAGATAAAACAGATATTTTTTATATCTGATAAAAAAAATATCTGTTTCTGGAGTTTAGTAATTTTTGAGTAAATTATATTGCCAAAGCAACCACGAGTCTAGTCTGAAAAAGTTTATGACTGTTCAAATCATAAACAAACTTCAGACCTCCAAACTTGCCCCCAAGATTAATATCCCTTAGGAAAGCCATAGTCCCTAGTGGTCATGTCAGATGTAACATGAAGGGTGATAGTCTGTGAAGAGCCTATCTGTATCAGACAGCCAAGTCAAGGTCCCTGGAAAACAACGGGTGAGGGAGTTCTTCCCAGAAAGTGCCCTGAGGGTTTACTTGAAAAACTTCCTCCACAGCCAGGGCAGGGGTCCTTACAGCGCTGCCCCAGTATGAATCCATCCTACATCTTTGTTCCCACTGCCTACTCCTGTTATTACTATTCTCCTCTTTATTTTTCACTGGAATTTACACTCTCCACTTCCAATTAATAAATCTCTTGCATGCTTAATTTCATTTTGGTATCTGCCTCTTGGAGAGCTTTATCGATGGTATCATAGTGGTCCGACAAAACATGTTTTAAGATAGGCTTAAGGACAGCTCACTCACTGCCCAGCTGGGAGGAGGAACCCCATATCATGTAGAATTGGGGCATGGATAGTCCATGGCATGATGTGGCAGGACAACGGCTAAACTTTCACCAGCGTTAATCTGGTAAAAAGTCCTAGTGGGCAGGAATCCCCTTAATAGTGAGATGATTCAGGCACTTTCAAGGTATGGGCAGGGAAATATCTATAGGGGATCTATATCTATAGGGGAGTTGTCTGGTGATTTATAAGTCATATTGCCACAGCACAGGGATTATGAAAAATTAGAGCAGCTAATAAATGTGAAGACGATATATGAGAGCCAGCAGACCTCTTTGGGCTTTCTTAATGCAATAAAAAAGTGGGCACAGCTGAGGAGTGTGTTCAGGCCTTAATGCTTAGGACTATAGAGCTCCTGAGAATTTTAGCTGCTTAGCCCAGAAGGTCTTTTATGCTAGGGCAGTGTTTTATATCAAAGCACATGTGAACCTATAGTTAAACTTCCATGGCACACTTAAGTTATGTTGGCCAATAAAAAGAGCAAAAAATATACTTAACTGTACTTTGAACTTCTTTTAAAAATAATTTCATTAGTGGTCTTTAAAATTGTTTGCGGCACACTTAAGATCTTCTCATAGAACGTCAGTGTGCCATGGCTGAAAATCACTGTCCTAGGGTCAAGACCTGGACTGGGAATATCTGGGACCACTAAAATGCAGTATGTGAGGGCTCTACGGACTCCCATGAACCCAGAGCTTGATGAGGTAGCTGACCCCTCCCTAACAAGAGCTAGAACTTCCCCAGTATGGGACAACAATGCAGACTCCTTTCTGCTGCCTATTAACAGGCGATCCCTCAAGTTTTTCCACCATATCTACTCCTGTATGCCAGGTCTATACTTAGGATGGAATCTCAATATAACCTGGCTGGGGATTAGCTGGAGCCTGATAAGGTAAGGGAATATTATATTCCTAAAGCAGCTCCAAGAGTAGGCTATACCATCATGCCTAGCAGGTATGATAGGGAATGCCTGTAGCTTGAGGGTGCTTGATTAGGGGGTTATAAAATAAGACTGAATAAGCAAGAATTCAATGACTTGAAAGTGCTTTCTCAAGACACAGAGTTTAACTTTGTCAAGGACGCTAGGAAATGAGGCAAATTTACTTTCTAGGGTGGCTCTTAGAATTTTGAGAATGTG
This sequence comes from Nycticebus coucang, assembly GCF_027406575.1. Classification (NCBI taxonomy): domain Eukaryota; kingdom Metazoa; phylum Chordata; class Mammalia; order Primates; family Lorisidae; genus Nycticebus; species Nycticebus coucang. The sequence goes on from NC_069793.1 coordinate 91,961,282, forward strand.
ATGGTCCATACTGAGTAAAGTAAAAATGCCTGAGTTGTCCTGGCAGATACTAGAGAAAGTAATAAAAAGGTTCTGGGAGTGGACTTTCTGGCATGGTTGTATTTTATGAGGCCAATGGGCTCACCATAGAATGATGTTCCATAGGTGGATCTGGAGGATACGACACTCACCAAGGCCATCGGGTATGTGCTGATGTAAAGGCACAGGCATCTTTGGTATGTTCTGTGGTGGATTTTCCCCTATAGACTAGGGATGATGGTAGGAAAAGCAGTTATAGAGCTAGTAGATTCATTAATAGCCACAGGGATGATAAAGCCTCCCAAAATAGAAGACAGTTGGCAGTGCTTACTCAGAAGAAGCCAGGCAGCCATAATTACCATAAGAATGGGTAATGTCAAAGTGTAGACATGAGGGCTTGACCTACAGAGAGTTGTGGAGATTCTTAATCAGTGTCCCTAGGGGCAGCCAATATGGATGCTACATAATATCTAAAATCAGAAGGCAGCAAAAATGGAGAAACAAGAGGCTGAGAGCTTGGCCCAGTTCCTGAACTTGAGCCAAATTGAAATTCAGAGCCCCATGATTAAAGAGATGGTTGAGTTGTCAGGGAAAGGACCCTATCACATGGTGGCATTTTAGCTAGTAGTATGCTGGAGGTGACTCTTGCCTGGTTCAGAGAGTTAAGTGTGCATCTCTTTCCAGTTTTTTTGATGAAAGCCTGAAATTGGTAATGATGGGAAAATTTACACTATGGAAGGAGATATTTCTCCTGCATTCTGCACCCACTGAGAGATGTTTGTTAAAATACTCACCAGCACACCACTGTCTATAGCCACTTACCCAGGTAAACTGGGAAAAGGAAGATATTGAGACATTTTGTCAAATAGGACACAGATTCTGGGTTAATATTGGCATCCAGAATCCCAGGAGAGGAAAAATCTTCCCAAAGCACAGATCTGTGAGTGGTACTCCTACTTATTCAATTAGTGTAAAAGGCAAAGTTGCGTGAGGTGAGACTACAAACAGATTCCTGGGCAGTGGACAAAAGCCAGGCCATCTGAGCAGGAGCCTTGAGGAAAATGACAGGAAAATCAGAGACAAAGTTTGGGGTATACACATGTGGATGGACATATGGAAGTATGTAGAAGGCCAACAAGTATAAAGAAGTATGTATCAAATGCTGACATTCACAGGGTAGACCAAGTGACAGAGGGGCACTGCACTGACCAAGTTGACAAAATGACTTAACCAGTTGATATTAGCCATCCTTGGTCACTGGCCACTCTGTAATTAGCACAATGGGTGTGAGTTGAGTGGCCATGGTGATGGTGATGGAGGTAACATTTGGACCCAACAGCACGCATTTCTAGTTATCAAGGTTACCTAGCTACCACCATCTACAACTGTCCTATCTGCCAATAACAGAGACCACTACTAAGCTACCAAGTTGGCATCATTCTTTAGAAAAAGCTTATCACCCATTTAATGGCTAGTCAACATTATGACCCCTTCTATCCTGGATAGACCTGAGATTCATTCTTATATGGATAGATCTTGTAGGCATGGTTTTATTATTTTTGCCACAGAGCCTCAACCAGCATGCATATCAAGAACTCATAGAATTTCAAAATGACAGGTCCAGCATTCCTTATAACATTGCCTTCAGTAAGGGGATGAGAAAAGAGTCATGTTCATGAGGGGAGACACTATTTGTATTATATATCACATCTTCTATATCTCATTCTTCAGCCAGCTGATGGACAGTAGGATGGCCTACTGAATGCACAGCTGAAATACCAGATTAATTGCAATACTTGAAGAAGATGTTATCTTGTACTCCTCAGCATATGTATTAATCATAGACCTCTATATACAGTGCTGTGTCTACAAGAGGAAGTATACGTGGGCGTGAAAACTAAGAAATGGAAACAGTATTGACTTAATTGACCACCACTCTCAGTGACCCACAGGGATACTTCATGCTTCCTGTCCCCAAAAGTCTAGGCTATACAGATTTAGTGGTCCTGAACCCGAAGGGGGCACATTCTTTCCAGGAGACACAATGATCCCATTAAAGGACTAGCAAATTGTGGTACATGTATACCATGGAATATTATGCAGCCTTAATGAAAGATGGAGACTTTACCTCTTTCATGTTTACATGGATGGAGCTGGAACATATTCTTCTTAGCAAAGTATCTCAAGAATGGAAGAAAAAGTATCCAATGTACTCAACCCTACTATGAAGCTAATTTATAGCTTTCATATGAAGGCTATAACCCACATATAACACAAGAATATGCGGAAAGGGCCAAGGGAGGGTAAGGGAGGGGCGAGGTTGGGGTGGAGGAGGGTAATGGGTGGGGCCACACCTACAGTGCATCTTGGAATGGGTACATGTGAAACTTACTAAACGCAGAATACAAATGTCTACATACAATAACTAAGAAAATGCCATGAAGGCTATGTTGAACAGTTTGATGAGAATATTTCAGATTGTATATGAAACCAGCACATTGTACCCCTTGATTGCACTAATGTACACAGCTATTATTTAATAATAAAAAAAGCTTTAAAAAAATAAAATAAAATACAAACATGAGTGCACTTCGTGTTCCTTGTGTTCAGAGACCACCAGATGAGGACAGTCATCATTTTTGGAGAAGTAATTGCTTCTAGTCAATAGTATGAGATAGGGCTTCTTTTACATAATGGGAGGGGGTAATACATGTGGGGACCCAGATGACCCAGCCAGACATCTCTTGATTCTTTCAGGCCAACTGTAACTGTAATTAACATGTAGCAACCCTTTCCTAGGAAGGGTATGATTATCAAGGGCTCAGACCACTCAAGAATGAAAGTTTGGGGTCACATCGCTTGGTAAATTTCCAAGATCTTCAGAAGTGATAGTAAGGAGAGGAATTTAGAATGGATAGTGGAGAAAGGGGAAGATGAGTGCCTGTCGTGGCCCTGAGTCCAACTGCAGCAATGGGGGTTGTAGTATATCCCATGAACTTCCCTCTTCTAATTTCCCCTCAAGTGAAGAAATCCATAAGAACCATGAAGGCTCCTGAATGTGTGGAGGGAGATAAAGGAGTGAATTTTGGAAGCCAATGAAGGTGCATCACTGAGAGAACCTCCAGCAAGAAAGGTTGTTAGAGGACAGTCTCCACGCCTTCAGAACATTATAGTGTTAAAGCTGAATTATGACCTCTCTGGGAATGCTGCTAGTTAGTGACTGAACCCAGTGGGGAGATTGCAGTGAGGCCATTCCTGTCTGTTGCAGGCTTCTCTGATGAGCAGTCTTTACTCTGGGGTCGGCCTGGACATTCTCAGACTGTCACTGTGGAGGCTCCTCCTGCTCAATCCTTCCTTCTCCACACTCTCCTTTTACAGAGGTCTGAAAACCTCTTCTATTCCTGCTGTTCCCTCTCCTCTTTATTTTTAACAGGATTTCCTCAGCAACTCTCTCAAATGTCTGATTTTATCTTGGTGTTTGCTTCCCAGAGAACCACATCTGTAACTATCTCTGAGAAAATGAAAGGATTCCAGTTAAGCTCTTTGACTGGAAAGCAGGTGTACCTCTTGATGTCCTGAATCATGGATTCTCATGGCACTTCATTTTACAATTCTCAATTCAAATAAAAATGGAAAACTTCCATGACCTTCTTAGGTAAAGTTATGTGTGTCTTCTTCTGAGTTCCAGTTGTGCCTTCTGACTTCTGGTATAGTACCCTGCAACATTCTAACAAATGTTAAAAAAGTAAAACTTGTCTAAAAATGAAAATAACTACTATTGCCATTTTGATGTGTTTTCTCAGTCTTTGCATTTTGATGTATTTTTCTTGTTTTTTTGTACATACAAATTTTACAAAACATTTTAAAGTCAAGTTTACTATCTGACATCTACAACTTTGCACCATGCTGGCTTTCACTTAACATTGTATAGTGAACATTTTGCTGTTCATTGTTTTCTGCTTCAAAATTCTTTTGAATTTACTGAAGAAGTTGTAGTTATTCCCTTTAAGGGCAACCAGAGAGAAACTTTGATAGCAACAAGGGTAATTAAAAGGAAGCAGGAGAAATATTTTAAAACTGTAAAACAAGATGGAGAATAGGTAAGGATTGAAATGGAACAGGCTACAATAGTGTTGGTGTTGGTGCTCTGAGGAGACAAGACCTTAAGAGGATGGCCCTATCATGTACCTAGGGATGTTGGACCATGTGTTTCACCCTTCCCAGTCTTGATAAAGATTATTGTATCAAACACACAGTCCAGAGCAAAGATTCTCTGGCCTTTGAGAACCTATGGGCTTTGACAGTGAGGGTGTTCATGGTATCTGTAATGGACTATAGACTGGAATTCTTTTCTCTGTATTTTAGGCACTATGGACCAGGCACCTCTTTAACTCTGGTACTACCTTGGGAAATACAAATAAAACTAAATCAATTAAATAAGATAGAATTGGATTAAAAGAAAATACAGAAAGGGACCTGACACATTTGCTTTTATTTAGAGACCAGAATTTATACCCACTATAATTATAATCTCTAAACCTATCCCACAGACTCCTCCCACTACCTCCAATCTGTTCTCATACCCTGAAAAATGTATGCTCTTATGTTCTGTAAGTTACATTTCACCTATCCTCTTCACAACCCTTCACAAGTCAATTTGTGAATATTTTCATTATTAAATAAAAGATAAGCTACCTAAACTTAGTTGATCATGTTCTTTTTAATGCATTAGATTTTCTAGAATTATGTGTGTTGATTGAGGGTGATGGGAAGGGAGAAATCAACTTCATTTTCTACCTTTGGGATAAATTTATTTCTCACATTGATCTTCCTTTTAGCTACAAGTAAGAGAACCACTGTCCCAAAGCGATGGCTTACTGAAGTTTCATAAAATGATCAGAAAACTTGGGATGAACAAGAGCCTTCCTCCTGGGACTACACTTGGGCAGCACATGTAGTTCTGATTCAGTCTGTGCCTTAGATGGGCACGAATGTTCTCTGATACCATGCTGGGGGAATATAGCTCTTTTTCCTTGGGGAACACCATACACACCATTTCTAAGACTTTACCTGCTAAAGCACATGTGAAATTTAGTCAACTTTCCCAACCATAGAGGCAGGGGGTAGAGACAAAGAGAGAACAAGGGTTGAAGCTAGACAAATCTAGGCAGAATATTTTGCTGTAAAACATAGACTTGCTACTGATGAGCTCTCAACTTCAGTAACTTTATTTGTAAGATGAAAATAATAGTGTTTAATTTTCAGGATTGAATAATTGAAAATGAAACACATCGACAATGTACCAAGTATAGTGCATTGTATATAGATAAGAAGTAAATATTACTACATATACAAGGGGTAGAGTAACAAGCTAGCCACCTAGACATGAGTAATATATGACTCTCCATGGAAAGGACCCAGAATAGGAAGCAGATACTTATATTTCAAACAGATTTCCTAGGAGAAAATGCTAGGATTCACCAGAGAAATAATTGGAAGCACTAGGACTTCACACTGCAAAATGGGTTTTACAATCCTGGCTATGGTAGAATTCCTAGACACATGTGGTCCTCAGGCCTAATGTAGGGAGCTTCCTAAACATTGCACAGAGATGTTGCTCCAGAAAAAGAACCAAAATGAAATCCCAAGCCTACAGCAACTTCAACTAGGCACCATTCTGAGAGCCTGAATACTGGGAACCTGTAGATGCAGCTGTCTAAGCTCTCCTATGCACATCTGGTACAATACTCACCTTCCTGCAACAGGCTGCTGTAAGACCAAGATACAAGTGTACCACAGATTTCTGCCTATGCTACTTGTTTCGGAAGGGAACCATTGTCCTGTTCACAGGCACTAAGGCTGAGCTCAGGCTGACAAGGCAGCAGTTGCTGCTTAATCAAGGAAGGAGAGAAAAACCAGGCTTTCCTAATTGTACCACGGATAATACCCACTGCCTTGCAATGGGCTGCTGTGATGAGACTTGAACTTACTGCAGTCTCCACAGTTTCTTGCCCACACTGCTCACCTGAAATGGATCCTACCTTCTCTGATCATAGGCCTACAGTGGGTGCCATTTTGAGAGTTTAATGCTGGACTGTGCCTTGCCTTGAATTTGAGGTAAAATAGTTGCAGCCTTCACCTGACTGGAGAGGGACAGGAGAGACCAAACACTCATAGCACGTTTATGGCAATACATAGCACCTTACTATGGACGGCTGTGGGACTAATGACTAGCCCAACACATTACAGCAGCAAAAACACCAACTTAAATTCCTTGGGTCTCGGTGGGCTGCTCCACCATTGCTACCGACACCACCCACATCACACCAGCTTTCCAGGGGCCTGAGAACACACTCACACACCTTGGCTACTGGTGCCAGTACTATCTTCTAAGCAAGTCATTTGGAGGCCTGAGAATTGACTCTCCAGGAACCACTAACACTTGTGCGAGAGTGTGCTACTTTGGGGTCCAAAAACACTCAGCTAGCCCACTACTGCTACCACTGGGGCCCAAAGACTGGTTCAACGGGTATCCAAGTTTCCAGTAAAACTTCACCACATTCTCAACTAATAACTACCCTCAGCTACTGAGGAAATTACAGATATCACTAACACTATGCACTGCCAAAGAAATAATACAAAGATCACACTATGACAGGTATTCAAAATCAAAGCCAAAGTGTCCTACTTAACCAACAGTGTATATATATCTTCAGGAAAAAAATTTCCACTGTGAAAGCAATTTCAAAAAATTAAGTTGCACAGATATCAATGAAAGACACAGGAAACATGAAAAAGCAAGGCAATGTATCAACAAAGTACCACAATAATTATGTAGCAACAGATCACAATCAAAAAGAATTCCTTGACTATCCCCAACTATCCCTCCCACCTCCTCCCTTTCCCTCTCCCTCCCTGTCCCTCCTTCTCCCTAGGCTAAAGTTGTGTTTCATTTTTCATATGCAAGCATGAGTTATTATAAATTGGTTTCACAGTAGTACTGAGTACATTGGATACTTTTTTTTTGATCACAACTATGGAGCACATTGCAAGTACAAGTTGGATCTATCATGTGTAGAACACAAATGTCCTAATGTTATAATTGGGTAAACGAGGTGAAAGCTATGTTGATTAGTATGATGTAAGCACTCCAATTTGTACAAATAATCAACACACTTAAATTGGCATTACTTATGATCTATGTACAAAAGACTTAATAAAAAAATATATAGAATGTTTGGAAAAAAAAAAAAAAAAGAAAAGCCAGATAAAAAACTTCAAAAGTACTTATTTTAAAGGAACTCAATGAGATGCAAGAGAACTCTGAAAACCAATACAATGAAATTACAAGATCTATTCAGGATATAAGATAAATATTTTTCAAGGCGATATCTTAAAAAAAAAAAGATATCTTAAAAAGAAATTCTAGAGAAATCCATTGAAGGAAATACAAAATAAATTTGAAAGCATCAGTGATAGACTAGTACAACCAGAGAAAATATCTCAGAACTTGAAGACAGTTATTTTGAAATACTTAAGTCAGCCAAAAATAAGGAGAAAAGAATAAAAAGATGAACAAAGACCTTGAGATGGTGGCACCTGTAGCTCAAGCAGCTAAGGAGCGAGCCACCTATACCAGAGCTGGCAGGTTTGAATCTGGCACAGGCCTGCCAAACAATGACAACTACAACTAAAAAATAGCTGGGCATTGTGGCAGGTGCCTGTAGTCCCAGCTCCTCGGGAGGCTGAGGCAAGAGAATCACTTAAGCCCAGGAGTTTGAAGTTGCTGTGAGGTATGACACCATGGCACTCTACCCAGGGTGATAGCTTGAGGCTCTGTCTCAAAGAAACAAAGAAACAAAGAAACAAACAACAAAAAAAGACCTTGATACATCTGAGAGTACATAAAATTATTGAACTTAGGAATTATTAATATTCCTAAGGGGGAAGAGAGATCAAATAGTTTAAATTTTTATTTAAGGTAAAACTTCCACATCTAGCAAGGGCATTAGACATTCCAATATAAGAGGTCCAGCAATCCCCAGGAAAACATTAAAGAAAGAAATTTACTATGGCATATCATAATCACAATGTCTGAAGTCAAAGTGAAGGGAAGAATTTTAAAATTAACAATAGAAATGTGTCTAGTAACTTATAAAAGAAACCCTATTAGTAACAGCAGAAATCTTATAGGCCAGAGATGATGCTATGACATTTTCAAAGTGTTGAAATAAAAAGCAGTACTCAATCAAGCATTTTATATTCTGTCAGAATAAGCCTCATAGGTTGAAGGAGAAATAAAGTCTTTCCCAGACAACCCAATGCTGAATTTATCACCACCTGCCCAGCCCTACAAGAAATGCTAAAGAGGTTTTGAACATGGAAAGGAAAGGTTAATATTCACCATCACAAAACAAATATATCAAACTCACAGGTCTTGTGAGTTGACAAGATATGACAAGTGATATGACAAGAATAATGCCACACATATCAATATTAACCTTTAATACAAATGGATTATGGCTACATTTAAGAGCTACCTATTGGCAGAATGGATTTAAAAAAAACATGATATGACTATATGCAACTACAAGAAACTCAATTTACCAGTAAAGACACATGTAAAGTGAGAGTAGGGGGATGCAAAAAGATATTCTACACAAACAGAAACCAAAAATGATTAGAAGTAGTTTTATATGTATATATATATATATATTTATATGTACAGTTATGTATATATGTAGTTATCTATATACGTATATCAAAAACAGTAAAACAAAGACAAGGAATGCATTATACAATGATAAAGTGATCAATTTAATAAGAAGACATAGCAATGTTCAATATATATACACCCAACATCTGAGAACTTAGAGTCACAAATAATACTAGACCTAGAGAGAGATAGAGAATAATACAATAATAGTGGGAGACTTCCACAGCCTACTTATAGAACTAAACATATCATCAAAACAGAAAGTCAAGAAAAAAAATTATACTTAAAATTGACTTTTGACCAATGGACTTAACAGATATTTACAGAATATTATACCAAACAACTACAGAATATGCATTCTTTTCATCAGTGTGTGGAACATTCTCCAAAAATAGACCACATATTAAGCCACAAAAGAAGTCTTAACAAATTAAAAAAGAAAAGAAAACATCAAAATAATATGTGTATCTTCTTGGACAACAGCAAAATTAAAGCCAGCAATCAATACCAAGAAGAAATACAGAAACTATATAAATGGAAATCAAATAAAATGAATGATCATGGAGTCAATGAAGTAATCCAAACAAAAATTTAAAAAAGTTTGAAATTAATGAAAATGAAAACACAACATACAAAACCTCTGAAAAATATCAAAAGCAATGCCAAGAGGGAAATTTATAGCATTAAATTCCTGCATCAAAAAAATAGACATGAAACAAATTATCAGAATAACATCTTACCTTAAGGAACAACAAAAAGAAAAATGAACCAAACCCCAAGTTAGAAGAGGAGAAATAGCAAAGATCAGAACAGAACTAAAAGAAATAGAGAAAAAACAGAAACCAACACAAAGGATCAACAACAAAAAAGCTGGTTTTGCAAAAACATAAATAAACCACTAGCTAGATTAACCAGGACAGTAGGTCCAAATAAATAAAATCAGAAATGAAAAAGGAAATATTACAACCAATACAACAGAAATATGAATAACCTCAGATGCTATTATTAACAACTATAAGTTCAGAAACTAGAAAACAGAGGAAGTGAACAAATTCCTAGAAACATACAGCTGCCTGAGACTGATCAGAAGGAAATAGAACTTTTGAACAGAATAATAATGAGTAGTGATATTGAATCAGTAATAAAAAAATCTCCCAACCAAAAAAGAAAAACAATGAAAACAAAAACCTCCTAGAAGCAGATATATTTTCAGTCAAATTCTACCAAACAAATAACTAATATGAAACTCTTCCAAAAAATCCAAGAGGAAGGAATTCTCCCCAACTCATTCTACAAAGCATTATCATCCTTATACCAATAACCAGAAAAGTACACAGCAACAACAACAAAAAGAAAACTACAGGCCAATATCTTGAAGAACATAGATGCAAATATCCTTAAGAAAATACAGCATATCAAAAGGATAATACACAATAATCAAGTGAGTTTTATATTAGAGATGCAAGGATGGTTTAACATATGTAAATCAATAAATGTAATACAGAATTAAGGACTCATTAATTTCTGTGGTTATCTCAAAAGTAGGGAACCAAATCAAGAAGACAATTCCATTTACCATAGCGCATATATATAAAATAAAATGTCTAGGAATATATATAATCACGGAGATGAAAGTTCTCCACAAGGAAAACTACAAAATACTGCTGAAATAAATTGTAGATGACACCAACACATGTAAAAACAAACCACACTCAAGGATTAGAAGAGTTAATATCATTAAAATGACCAATACTGCTGAAAGCAATCTTCACGTTCAATGTAATCGCCATCAAAAACCAACATCATCATTTTTCACAGAATCTAAAAATAATTCTAAAGTTCATGTGGAACCAAAAAAGAGCCCAAATAGCCAAAGAAATCTTTTTTTTTTAAGAAATAAAATTAGCATTATAATATGTGCTATATTTTCACACTCTGAATATATTTAAAACAATATAATTAAATGAAAACCTTTTTGCTGTGCTTTTGTGTAGTGATACTTTTTTTTAGGTTTTAAATGTTAATTGGTGACATTTCAAATGTACAGCCAAATACCCAAAATATTAATATAATCTCCTGTACCAACCTCCCATATTAACAGATGTTAACATTTTGCATTATTTTCTTTTGAATCAATTTTAAATTAAATCTCTTTTTAAAAACAGAAAGCATCAAGTTTAGATAAAGCACCTCCAGCCAAAGAAATCTTTAAAAAATAAAAATAAAAAAGACAAAGCTGGAAGCATCATGTTGTCTTATTTCAAATTATACCTCAAGTCTATATTAACCAAAATAGCATGGTACTAGTATAAAAGTAGATACATAAATCAATGGAACACAATACAGAACCAGAAATAAAGCATCATACTTACAGCCAACTTATCTTTTACAAAGTTGACAAGAACATTCCCTGGAGAAAGGAAATTTTTACTTCATTAAATGGTGCTGGGAAAATTGGATTGTCATATGCAGAAGAATGAAACTGGACCACTATCTCTCACCACATATAAAAATCATCTCTAGATGGATTAAAGACTTGAATGTGAGACCTGAAATTATAAAAATACTAGAAGAAAATATAGGGAATACTTTTCTGGACATTGGTCTAGGCAAAGAGCTCATGACTAAGCAACAAAAGCAAAAAGAGACAAAAGGGATTTAGGTAAGCTACAAGTCTTCTGCACAGCAAAAGAAATAATCGACAAAGTGTATGAACCATATGCAGAATGGGAGAAAATATTTGCAAACTACACATCTGACTGGGCACTAACATCTAGAATTAACAAGGAACTCAAACAATTCAACCATCAAAACAAAACATAATTTCATTCAAAAGTGGGCTAAGGACATGAATAGACATATTTCAAAAGACGATAAAGCATGTAACAAGTGGCCAAAAAGCATGTAAAAAAATGTTCAGATTCATAATACATGAATATCTTCTCCAATTCTAAGGTTATCTATTTGCTTCATTGATTGTGTCCTTAGCTGTACAGAAGTTTTTTAGCTTGAGCAGGTCTGATTTATTTATTTTGTTGTTGCTGCAATTGCCATGGGGATCTTCTTCATAAATTCTTTTCCCACACCAATATTGTTAAGCATTTTCCCCACACTCTCTTCTAGATTATTTATCATTTCATGGCTTAGATTTAAATCCAGTGTGAATTAATTTTTGTGAGTGGAGAGGTGCAGGTCCAGTTTCAGTCTTTTACATGTGGCTAACCACTTCTCCTAGCACCATTTATTAAATAGGGATTCTTTTCCCCAGGGCATGCTTTTGTTTGGTTTATTGAAGATCAGATGGGGCTAGGGTCTCTATTTTGTTCCATAGATCTATGTCTCTATTTTTATGTTAATACCATACTGTTTTGATCACTATAGATTTGTAGTATAACCTGAAGTGTGGTAACATGATTCTTCCAGATTCGTTTTTATTTCCTAGAATTGCTATTAATAAGATCAAAATAGCAGATGGTGGCAAGCATCCAGAGAAAATAGAATGAGAACTATGGAAACCCTGTATGGAAAACAGTGTGGAGATTTTTCAGAGAAATAGGACTACTAAATGATCCAATAATCTCAGTACTGGGTATCTACCCAAATGAAAAGAGATCAATACATATAAAAGACACCTGCACTCATATGTCTACTGCAGCACTGTTCACAATAGCAAAGATAAAGAATCAATGTCAGGGTCCGTCAGTAGAGGACTGGATAAAGAAAATGTGGTGTACATGTGCAATGGAACTGTTCAGCAATGAAAAAGAATGAAATCAAATCTTTTGCAGCAACATAGTTGGAACTGGAAGCATTATCTTATGAAGTCAGACAATTAAGTTTGAGACCTTATCCTAGAAAATATGATACATACCTCACTGCTGGATATTATTATGGTCATATTTGAAGTACTGCCCTATAGGGAGACTATGTACTTGTGCCTGCCTTGTCTACCCTTCAAAGCAATTTGGAGCTCTTTTTTTGGAATGCTTCATTGTCAATGCTGTTGTCTCATGACACACAAAAACATACAATAACAATATTGAACACCACTTAGCAACACACACCACGTATCTACACAAACACAGCTGTAGGACATTGGTATACCACGGTAATAAAACTTTACCTAGTTCTTTGTGCAGAGCTGTCAACGTAAGTGCATGGTGGCAAGTATGTGAACTTAATTGTCAGACTTTGTCCAACAGCAGCTCTGATGGTCATTCTGGAAAAAGAGTTCCAAAATTGCTTTGAAGGGTGGACTAGGCACTGGTGTCAGTGCACAGCTTCCCAATGGGAGAACTTCAAAGGTGACCCCCTGATATTCAGCAATGAGTTTATGTAGCACTTTTTCTAGGATGAGTTCTTGAACTTAATTGTCCAACTTTGAGTGGTGCAACTCAGACACAGAAAAACAAATGCTGCATTTTCTCACTTATAAGTGGGAGTTAAAAAAAACGTGTACACATGAAAGAAGAGTGTGGAATGATGTTACCAAAAAAAGACTTCATATAACAATGAAGTAAATGAAAACAAAAAATATATAAGGGTGGTCATATTTAAGGAAATAATAATAGTCATAATAGGTAATGTTTTTGAGGATGACTAAATTGTAGTTTCTGTGATGAGCAGTTTATAATTCACATAAATTCTAAGAGATAAGTGCTATTATTGCACAGATTTCATAGATTAGGAATTCGAGGCACAGAGAGGTTAAAGAGTTTTGTTGACATCCTGTAGCTAATATGCCCCAAATCTAGGTATTTTTCCTCCAGAGCTGGTGCTATTAAACACCATGCCAGATGGCAATGTCTTCTTTTACAAAAAGGAAAAAAAAAAAAAAAAAAAAAGCACAAAGAAATTAGATTAGCTGAGGATCTGAAATGCATGGAACAATGTTACCATTCCAGATTTTAAATTTAACATTCAATGGAAGTTCTTCCTTTGAAGCCCAAAGGGAATAATAAAATATATTTGAGATTTGGAATTCTAAGACCTGAAAGTAGTTTCCAATTTGTGCTTAACTTCTCTGAGTTTCTTTCTTTCTTTCTTTTTTTATTAAGTCAAATACACATAGATTATTAAGTTACTTCATATACAAATAAAGGCAATTGATATCTCACTTTGTTGAGAGGCATTAATGAGGAAATAGATGTGAAGACACCTTATAAATGTTATTGCCTGACAAATATTAGTTCCCATTAATAAATGAGCATAATTTTACACTGTTTGAAAAAATACAAAATTGAAACAGGAATTACAAGAACTTTTCACTCCCCTTGGAAAATGCAGCAAATTATTTTATTGCCCTTTAGTGTGCAATATACTATCTTAAAATATTTTTTTTTCTTTTTTTTTATTGTTGGGGATTCATTGAGGGTACAATAAGCCAGTTAGACTGATTGCAATTGTTAGGTAAAGTCCCTCTTGCAAGCATGTCTTGCCCCCATAAAGTGTGACACACACTAAGGCCCCACCCCCCTCCCTCTTTCTGCTTCCCCCCCCCATAACCTTAATTGTCATTAATTGTCCTCATATCAAGATTGAGTACATAGGATTCATGCTTCTCCATTCTTGTGATGCTTTACTAAGAATAATGTCTTCCACTTCCATCCAGGTTAATACGAAGGATAAAATATTTTTAATACCTAAATTCTAGAACAATTTTAATATTAGAAAATTAACATGGATGAAAACAAAGAATTATGCCATGCAGTAATGTCTTTCTTTATTTTTATAGGACTTTTTTTAGAGGATGAGAAACAACAGGTATCCAATATTCTGAAGGATGTCATTATTGGGTTGCCTAGGTGACTCACCAGGATGTATTATCACATTATACCTCATTTTCTTTTGGAGTAAGTTGAAATGGGCAAGATGTGAGACAGCAGAGGTTAAGAATTCTGAAAGGAAGCTTGCATCATTATCACTACAATCAAGAATTTTTATTTTTTTTTTATTAAATCATAGCTGTGTACATCAATATGATCATGGGGCACCATACACTTGTTTCATAGAATATTTGACACATTTTCATCTCATTAGTTGACATAGCTCTCCTGGCATTTTCTTAGTTACTTTGCTAAGACATTTACATTCCACATTTGCCAAGGCTCACATGTGTACCCTTGTAAGATGCACCACAGGTGTGATCCTTTCAATCCCCCCTCCCTCTACCCACCTCCTGCCTCCCTCCCCACGCTTTCCCCCTTCCCCCTGTTCTTAGGTTGTAACTAGGTTATAGCTTTCATGTGAAGGTCCTAAGTTAGTTTCATAGTAGGGGTGAATACATTGGATATTTTTTCTTCCATTCTTGAAACACTTTACTGAGAAGAATATGTTCCAGCTCCATCCATGTAAACATGAAAGAGGTAAAGTCTCCATCTTTCTTCAAGGCTGCATAGTATTCCATGGTGTACATATACCACAATTTGTTAATCCATTCATGGATCGATGGGCACTTGGGTTTTTTCCATGACTTAGCAATTATGAATAGGGCTGCAATAAAGATTCTGGTACAAATATCTTTGTTATGATGTGGTTTTTGGTTTTCTGGGTATATGCCCAGCAGAGGAATTACGGATTGAATGGCAGATCTATTTTTAGATCTCTAAGTGTTCTCCATATATCTTTCCAAAAGGAATGTATTAGTTTGCATTTCCACCAGCAGTGCAAAAGTGTTCCCTTTTCTCCACATCCACGCCAACATTTCTGGTCTTGAGATTTTGTGATATAGGCTAGTCTCACTGGAGTTAGATGATATCTCAAAGTAGTTTTGATTTGCATTTCTCTGATGATTAAAGATGATGAGCGTTTTTTCATATGTCTGAAGGCCACTCGCCTGTCTTCTTCAGAGAAGTTTCTTTTCAATTCTCTCCCCCAGCCTGTGATGGTATCTCTTGTTCTTTTCTTGCTAATACGTATGAGTTCTCTGTGGATTCTGGTTATTAAACCTTTGTCAGAGACATAACCAGCAAATATCTTCTCCCATTCCGTGGGCTGTTTGCTTGCTTTACTTACTGTGTTCTTGGCTGTGCAGAAGCTTTTTAGTTTGATCAAGTCCTAAAAGTGTATTTTTGAAGCTGCTTCAATCGCCCGGGGAGTCCTTTTCATAAAAAACTCACCCAACCCAATTTCTTCAAGGGTTTTCCCTGGACTCTCTTCTAGTATTTTTATAGCTTCATGTCTTAAGTTTAGGTCTTTAATCCAGTAAGAGTCTATCTTGGTGAGTGGTGAAAGGTGTGGATCCAGTTTCAGTCTTCTACAGGTTGCCAGCCAGTTCACCCAGCACCATTTGTTAAATAGGGAATCTTTTCCCCACTGGATGTTTTTAATTGGCTTGTCAAAGATTAAATAATGGTAAGTAGCTGGGTTCATCTCTTGGTTCTCTATTCTGTTCCAGACATCTACTTCTCTGTTTTTGTGCCAATACCCTGCTGTTTTGATCACTATCGATTTGTAGTATAGTCTGAGGTCTGGTAGCGTAATTCCTCCTGCTTTGTTTTTATTTTTGAGTAATGTCTTGGCTATTCGAGGTTTTTTCTGATTCCATATAAAACTAAGTATTGTTGTTTCAAGATCTTTAAAGTATGACAGTGGAACTTTACTAAGGATTGCGTTGAAGGTATATATTGCTTTGGGTAGTATGGACATTTTAACAATGTTGATTCTTCCCAGCCAGGAGCATGGTATGTTTTTCCATTTATTAACATTCTCGGCTATCTCTTTTCTTAGAGTTTCATAGTTCTCTTTGTATAGATCTTTCACATCCTTTGTCAGATAAACTCCCAAATATTTCATCTTCTTTGGCACTACTGTGAATGGGATAGAGTCCTTAATTGTTTTTTCAACTTGACTATTGTTCGTATATATAAAGGCTACTGATTTATGAATGTTGATTTTGTAACCTGAGATGTTGCTGTATTCCTTGATCACTTCTAAGAGTTTTGTAGTAGAGTCCCTAGTGTTTTCCAGATACACAATCATATCATCTGCGAAGAGCGAAAGTTTGATCTCTTCTGATCCTATCTGGATGCCCTTCATCGCCTTTTCTTCCCTAATTGCAGTGGCTAAAACTTCCATTACAATGTTAAAAAGCAATGGAGACAATGGGCAGCCTTGTCTGGTTCCTGATCTAAGTGGAAATGATTCCAATTTAACTCCGTTCAATATGATATTGGCTGTTGGTTTGCTGTAGATGGCCTCTATCAGTTTAAGAAATGTCCCTTCTATACTAATTTTCTTAAGTGTTCTGATCATGAAGGGATGTTGGATGTTATCAAAAGCTTTTTCAGCATCAATTGACAGGATCATATGATCTTTGTTTTTTACTTTGTTTATGTGCTGAATTACATTTATAGATTTACGTATATTGAACCAGCCTTGAGACACTGGGATAAAGCCAACTTGATCATGATGTATGATTTGTTTGATATGTTGCTGGATTCTGTTTGTTAGGATCTTGTTGAATATTTTTGCGTCTATATTCATTAGTGATATCGGTCTATAATTTTCTTTTTTTGTTGGGTCTTTTCCTGGTTTGGGGATCAGGGTGATGTTTGCTTCATAGAACGTGTTGGGTAGTCTTCCTTCTTTTTCTACATTTTGGAACAGTTTGAGTAATATAGGTACTAATTCCTCTTGAAAGGTTTGGTAGAATTCTGATGTGAAGCCATCTGGTCCCGACTTTTCTTTTTGGGGAGGTTTTGTATGGTTGATGTTATTTCCGAACTTGAAATGGGCCTTTTCAACATTTCCACTTGATTCTGGTTAAGTCTTGGAAGGTGACGAGCTTCCAAGTATCAATCCCATTCCCTCAGATTTTCATATTTCTGAGAGTAAAGTTTCTTGTAATATTCATTAAGGATTTTTTGGATTTCTGAGGAGTCTGTTGTTATTTCATCTTTGTAATTTCTGACTGATGAGATTAGAGATTTTACTCTTTTTTTCCTGATTAGGTTGGCCAACGGTTTATCTATTTTGTTGACCTTTTCAAAAAACCAGCTTTTTGATTTATTGATCTGTTGTATTGTTCTTTTGTTTTCAATTTCATTTAGTTCTGCTCTGATTTTGGTTATTTCTTTTCTTCTACTGGGTTTGGGGTTGGAGTGTTCTTCCTTTTCCAGTTGCTTGAGATGTCCCATTAAGTTGCTAACTTCCTCTCTTTCCGTTCTCCTGAGGAAGGCTTGCAGTGCTATAAATTTCCCTCTTAGAACTGCCTTTGCGGTGTCCCAAAGGTTCTGATAGTTCATGTCTTCATTGTCGTTTTGTTCCAAAAATTTGGCAATTTCCTTCTTGATCTCATCTCTGACCCAGCTATTGTTCAGCATGAGGTTAACTTCCATGTTTTTGTATGAGTATGTAGATTCCTGTTGTTACTCAGCTCAAGTTTTATTCCATGATGGTCCGAGAAGTTGCATGGAATAACTTCTATTCCTTTAAATTTACTGAGGTTAGATTTGTGACCTAAGATGTGATCGATTTTGGAGTCAGTAACATTATACATGTCATCTCTCTTGCATTATGCTAGAAGTTGAAAAAAGTGTGTCTAGAAATATTTAGTCTTGTTGAACATCCTAGAAATATTTAGCCTTGTTGAACATCCAGAATATAAGAAAAGGAAGTAAATATCATTGTAGAAGTTCACCCACTTAGCAGTAATTGACAAAGTGGTATAGCTAGAAAGTGTAAGGGAGTTCCTAAAAGGGAGGAATCAACATGAGCAGGACAGTTGGGGAAACCTTACAGATGCAGGAACAAAGACTAGGGGGCAGTAATGTCTTTGTTTTTGGAAAATTTATAAAGAAGTTCTTTTGGTAGATGCATAATGGATTGACTGTAGACATCATCCAGCCAAATGATTGTCCAATTATAGACAACTTAGAATATAGGCTGGGGGATTTATTTTTTATTTTATTATTATTATTTTATTTTTATTAAATCATAACTTTGTACATTGATGCATTTATGGGGTTCAGGGTACTGCTTTGATACACAATGTGAAATGCTTACGTTGAACTAAGTAACACATCCATCACAAATATACTCATTTCTTAATAGTTTTGAAATGTACCATTGCATCATACACATTAGGTGGAGGTCCCCCCCAAAATACCCTCCCTCTTCTCATATCCCCCATGCCTTGCCCTCTCTCTCCTCTTCTCTTCTGCTTTCTGGACAATAGTTATGTTTTGCATTTCATATGAATATATAGGTGATTATATATTGATTTCATAGTAGTATTGAATACATTAGATACTTTTTTTCCCATTCTTGACATACATTACTAAGAAGAATATGTTCCAGCTTCATCAAGGTAAACATAAAAGATGTGAAGTCTCCATCTTTTTTATGGCTGCATAGTATTCCATGGTGTACATATACCACAATTTGTTAATCCATGCATGGGTTGATGGGCACTTGGGCTGTTTCCATTTCTTAGCTATTATGAATTGGGCTGCAATAAACATTCTGATGCAAATGTCTTTGTTGTAAAATAATTTTTGATCATCTGAGTATATACCTAGTAGAGGAATTGCAGGATTGAACAGTAGGTCTACTTTTAGTTCCATGAATGTTCTCCAAACTTTTTTCCAAAAAGGTCAAATTAGCTTGCATTCCCACCAACAGTGTAGAAGTGTTCCCTTCTTTCCACATCCATACCAACATCTATAGTTTTGGGATTTTGTGATGTGGACTAATCTTACTGGAGTTAGATGGTATCTCAAAGTGGTTTTGAATTGCATTTCTCTGATGATTAAGAATGATGAGCATTTTTTCATGTGTTTGTAGGCCATGCATCTGTCTTCATCAGAGAAGTTTCTGTTCAATTCTCTTGCCCAAATAGAAACAGGGTTATTTGTTCTTTTCTCATTGATTAGTGTGAGTTATCTGTAGATTCTAGTTATCAGACCTTTGTTGGAAGCATAACCTGCAAAAATCTTCTCCCATTCTGAAGGTTTTTTGCTTTACTTACTATGCTCTTGGCTGTGCAAAAGCTTTTTAGTTTGATCAGATCCCAGTAATGTATTTTTGGTATTGCTTCAATTGCTTGGGGGGTCCTCCTCATAAAATATTCTCCCAGGCCTATTTCTTCAAGTGTTTTCCCTGCACTCTCTTCTAGTATTTTTATAGTTTCATGTCTTAAGTTTAAGTCTTTTATCTAGTGAGAATCAATTTATGTTAATGGTGAAAGTCCAGTGTCAGTCTTCTACAGGTCGCCAGCCAGTTCATCCAGCACCATTTGTTAAATAGGACGTCTTTTCCCCACTGAATATTTTTGATAGGCTTGTCGAAGATCAAATGATGATAAGTAACTGGGTTCATCTCTTGGTTCTCTATTCTGTTCCATAAATCTACCATTCTGTTTTTGTGCCAGTACCATGCTGTTTTGATCACTATAGATTTATAGTATAGCCTGAAGTCTGGCAACATGATACCTCCTGATTTGTTCTTATTTCTGTGTAATGTATTTGCTATTCGAGGTTTTTTCTGATTCCATATAAAATGAAGTACTATTTTTTCAAGTTCTTTAAAGTATGACAATGGTGCTTTAATAGGGATTTCACTAAATCTGTAGATCACTTTAGGTAGTATGGACATTTTAACAATGTTGATTCTTCCCAGCCATGAGCATGGTGTGTTTTTCCATCTGTTAACATCTACAGCTATTTCTTTTCTCAGAGTTTCATAGTTCTCTTTATAGAGATCTTTCATGTCCTTTGTTAGGTAAATTCCCACAAGTTTCATCTTCCTTGGAACTACTGTAAAAGGAATAGAGTCCTTGACTATATTTTCGGCTTGACTATTGTTGGCATATATAAAAGCTACTGATTTGTAAGTATTGATTTTGTATCCTGAGACTCTGCTGTGTTCCTTGATCACTTCTAAGAGTTTTGAAGTTGAATCCCTGGGATTTTCCAGGTATATGATCATATCATCAGTGAAGAGTGGAATTTGATCTCCTCTGACTCTATTTGGATACACTTGATCACTTTCTTGTGCTGGATTGTGATGACTAAGTCTTCCATTACTATGTTGAATAGCAGTGGAGACAGTGGGTATCCTTGCCTCATTCCTGATCTGAATGGAAATGTTTTTATTTTACACCATTCAATATGATATTGGCTGTGGGTTTTCTGTAGATGGCCTCTATCAGTTTAAGAAATGTCCCTTCTATGCCTAATTTCTTAAGTGTTCTGATCATGAAAGGATGCTGGATATTGTCAAAGGTTTTTTTCTGCATCAATTGATAGAATCATATGGTCTTTCTTTTTTATTTTATTGATGTGATGTATTATATTTATAGATTTGTGTATCTTGAACCAACCCTGTAACCCTGGAATGAAATCAACTTGATCATCATGTATAATTTTTTTGATGTGTTATTGAATTCAGTTTGCTAAGATGTTATTGAATATATTTTGCACTGATATTCATTAATGATATTTGTCTATAATTTTCTTTCTTTGTTGAATCCTTTCCTGGTTTGGGTATCAGGGTGATATTTGTTTCATAGAATGTGTTGGGAAGTATTCCTTCTTTTTGTATGCTTTGGAAAACGTTGTATAATATAGGTACTAGTTCCTCTTGAAAGGTTTGATAGAATTCAGATGTGATGCCATCTGGTCCCGGACTTTTCTTTTTTGGGAGATTTTGTATTGTTGATGCTATTTCAGTGATTGATATAGGTCTATTCAAGATTTCTAATTCTTTCTGGTTGAGTCTAGGAAGGTAGCATGCTTCCAGGTATTGGTTCATTTCCTTCAGCTTTTCATATTTCTGGGAATAGAGATTTTTGTAGTAATCATTGAGGATTTTTTGAATTTCTGAGGTGTCTGTTGTTATTTCTCCTTTGTTTTGGATAGAGAATGAGAGGGTTTTTTAATTTTTTTATTATTGGGGATTCATTGATGGTACAAGATGTGCCACACACTGAGACTCCACCCCCTCCCTCTTTCCCTTTCTCTACTCTTCCTTTCCCCCCTCCCTCCTTGTCTCTCTCTCTGCTCTCCCCTTTCCCCACCCCTACTGTGTCATTAATTATCCTTATATCAAAATTGAATACATAGGGTTCATGCTTCTCCATTCTTGTGATGCTTTACTGAGAATAATGTGTTCCACTTTCATCCAGGTAAATACAAATGCTGTAAAGTCTCCATTTTTTTAATGGCTGAATAGTATTCCATGGCATACATATACCACAGCTTAATCCATTCTTTGGTTGGGGGACATTTAGGCTGTTTCCACATTTTGGTGATAGTAAATTGAGCTGTGATAAACAGTCTAGTGCATGTGTCCTTATGATAAAAGTTGTTTTTTTTTTTCTTCTGGATAGATGCCCAGTAATGGGATTGCAGGATCAAAAAGGAGGTCTAGCTTGTGTTCCTTGAGGTTTCTCCATACTTCCATCCAAAAAGGTTGTATTAGTAAAGGTTGTATTAGAGATTTTAGTTTTCTATTTCTGGTTAGGTTGGCCAAAGGTTCATCAATTTTATTAATCTTTTCAAAAAACCAACTTTTTATTTTTTTGATCTTCTGAATGATTCTTTGGTTTTCAATTTCATTTAATTCTGCCCCAATTTTGGCTATTTCATTTCGTCTGCTGGGTTTGGGGTTGGAATTTTCTTTCTTTTCCAGTTGCTTGAGAAGATCCATTAAGTTATTGGCTTTCTCTCTTTCTATTTTCTTGATGAAGGCTTCCACTGCTATAAATTTCCCTCTTAGGACTGCCTTTGCGGTATCCCACAGATTTTTATAATTTGCATCTTTATTACCATTTTGTTCCAAAATTTTGGTGATTTCCTTCTTAATCTCATCTTTGACCCAGCTATCATTCAGCCTAAGGTTATTTAGCTTTCATGACTTTGTTTGAGTATGAATATTCCCATTGCTGTTGAGTTCAACTTTTATTTCATAGTGGTCTGAGAAGATACAAGGAATAATTTCTATACTTTTAAATTTTCTGAAGTTAGATTTGTGTCCTAGGATATGATCTATTTGGGAGGATGACCTGTGGGCTGATGTGAAGAATGTATATTCAGTTTTCTTAGGATCAAATGTTCTGTGGAGGTCTGTGAAGTCCATTTGTTCTAGGGTCAGGTTTAAGTCTAATATTTCCTTGTTTAGTTTCTTCTTGGAGGAGATCCAAAACTGTCAAGGGGTGTTAAAATCTCCAACTATTATAGTGCAGGAAGATATCAAGTTGTTCATATACATTAGAGTTTGCTTTATGAGTTGAGAAGCATTCTGGTAGGCTGCATAAATGTGAATTATCAAAATCTAAACATGTTGGGTGTTTCCCTGGACAAATAAGTAGTGAAAATTCTTATCTTTCTTTATCTTTGTTGGTTAAAGCCAATTGTATCTGCAATCAACATTGCAACCCTTGCTTTTTTTTCTATATCTTTTTTTTTTTTTTTTTTGTAGAGTCAGAGTCTCACTGTACCGCCCTCAGGTAGAGTGCCGTGGCATCACAAGGCTCACAGCAACCTCTAACTCTTGGGCTTACACGATTCTCTTGCCTCAGCCTCCCAAGCAGCTGGGACTACAGGCGCCCGCCACAATGCCCAGCTATTTTTTGTTGTAGTTTGGCCGGGGCTGGGTTTGAACCCGCCACCCTCGGCATATGGGGCCGGCACCCTACTCACTGAGCCACAGGCGCCGCCCCCCTTGCTTTTTTTTTTTTGGTTTCCATTTGTCTGTAGTATAGAAGTCCATCCCTTCACCCTCACTCTATTTTTATCCTTCAAGGTAAGGCGAGATTCTTGTATGCAGAAGATATCCAGTCTGAGTTTATGTATCCAGTCAGCCAGCCTGTGCCTCTTTAGAGGACAATTTAAACCATTCATATTAATTGATAGAATTAATAAGCCTGGTTGTGTTTTGGGTGTCATGATTTTTGGATGTCCAGTGGACATTTTTAATTCATTCACCATTGTAGAAGTTGGATTGTGGTCAAAAATTTCTGGGTGAGTTTACTTTGGAGGCAGAGCATCGTGCTGGTCATTGTGGAGGATGGGTCTGAGAATATCCTGGAGAGCTGGTTTAGTTATGGCAAATTTCTTCAACATGTGTATGTCATTGAAGTATTTGATTTCTCCACCACAAATGAAACTCAGTTTAGCTGGATACAGGATCCTGGACTGGAAGTTGTTTTGTTTTAGGAGATTGAAGTTTGATGACCATTCTCTTCTGGCTTGAAATGTTTTGGCTGAGGGATCTGCAGTCATTCTGATATCTCTCCCTTTGTTGGTAATGCTTTTCTTACATCTGGCTGCTTGAAGAATTTTCTCCTTCATCTTAACTTTGGCAAAGTTAATCACAATGTGTTTAGGAGATGCTTTAGTTAGATTGAGTTTTTCTGGAGTTCTGAAACTGTCTGCTATGTGAAGTTCTGTATCTTGCAATGCTTGGGAAATTCTCCTCCAAAATCTCTTGGATGGAACATCTGTGGAACATTGTGGAACAATGTGGAACATTGTGGAACATTGTGGAACAATGTGGAACATTGTGGAACATTCCCTTCATGAATTCCTATAAGATGAATTTTTGATCTTTTGGAGCATTGATTCCACAACTGTCTTTTGCTCTCCATTTGTCTGCCTCTTTGAGTATTTGGGAATGTTCAAAAGCTTTGTCTTCAGTTTCAGAGATCCTTTCTTCTGCCTGGTCAACTCTATTACTGAGGGATTCTACTGTAACTTTAGAGCTCCCTGAATAACTTTTTCATTGCCTTGAGTTCTGCTATCTCTTTTCTCATTGTGTCCATATCTTTGGTGCCTTAGTCTTTGAATTCATTAATTTCTTGAGACAACTTTAGAACTACTCTTTAGAATTCAATTTCTATCTTTTCTTCCATTCTATTTATCTTATTTGCAATCCATATTCTGAATTCGATTTCTGACATTGCTGCCATTTGTCTATGCATGGCCTCTTCAGTTGTATCTCCTTTGTCATTTCTTGGGGGCAGGGGGTTGTTCTACTTTGATTATTCATATTGCCAGAGTTCTTCTGTTGGGTTCACACCATGTTTATTTTCCACCATTTGTTTATTATAACTGGTAGGGTGAGATTGAATTAGGGTTCCCAGGTAGTAGAGATAACCCCTTACCAAAGTGCTAGGTTTTGTAACTGTGGCTTGTCTCCTAAAACCTTAACAAAAACCCCTTTCAGAGTTTTGGCCAGAGACTCTGAGGACCTACTTGGTGAGATAGTGCAAGCTAGGTCTGTTTTGATATAAGCCAACCTCTACCCTATCCTAAGAAGGCTGGGGGATTTAAATGCCTTCTGAGTGGATGTGGAAGTAGCAGTGGTGTGGAGGAAAAGAGGTTCTCTATCCAGTCAGAAATAAGCCTTCAGTTTTCTGTGAGATGTAGATCCTCAGTTACAAAAGAGCTTAACTTTAAGTACCAGAAAACAGCCAACTGTGGCTTTAAACATGTAGTCAAGTGTTTTTGCTTATTTTTTCATCAACAAAAGGCCACAAAATAGGCAGTTGGTGCTGTCATGAGGGTATAATGGTACTACTAGGAATGCAGATCCTCTTGTCTTCCTGTACCAGCATGTTTAGTGTGAGGCTTTGGTCCTTGTTATCACAGGATGATGACCAACCTCTCCAGATGAGCAAGAGGAAGAGAAAAGATTAAATGCAATGGGTAAAAACTTATGCAGTAAGAAACATTTTATGGAGGTTTTACCATTTAATCCCTCCTTAATTAATTGGCAAGAATGAGATCACAAGGCCAGTTGAAATTGCAAGAGGCTGCAAAGGGACAGTTTTAACCAGACACATTGCTGCTGAAACAAAATTGAAAGTTTGTGAGGAAGAGAAAAATGGATATGTATAAGTGTCTTGTTGGATATTTGAATCAAGAGGCAGTCTTGAAGATATGAATAATTTTCTTAATATGTTTTTAAAAAACAGCTGGCAGTGTAGCACAGTCTAAGTCAGAAGACCCCAAACCATGGAACCAAAGAAGTTGGTGGTATAACTCTCAGTCCACTGAGATCAAAGTGCCAGCTTCCATGATTCCCTGGCTTACAAACAGCCTGTTGTGGTACTCCTCAGCCTCTATAATTTGGGTGAACCAAATCCTCAGATAAATCCCTTCTCATATCTTTTTCTTTATAGATATCCTATTAGTCTGTCTCCTTGGACAACAGTGACTCCAATTTTTTTTTTCCCCCAATGGTTCAAGGGTGAAGCCAACATGAGAATTTCTGCAATTGCTTTGAATTCCTGCAATTCAAATATTGTAACACCACCGCATTTTCTGTTCTAACTTAAGACTCCCCAAATCTCCTCTTTCCCATCATGGTGATCTCGGTGAAAGATCTTTCATTATATTTCATTGAGAAATAGGAGCAAACCAACTGATGTCTATCTTCTCATTTCCAGTTCCCTTGCATCTGTATCATACTGTTTATCTTCCCTTTACTTATAGTATACGTAGTGCCACTACTCCTATGAGAGGTAAATTCTTCATTTATACTATGGATTCCATCTCCTCTAGTCTTCTCAAAGACTTGATTCTAATCAGCATTCTCCCTTGGTTTTGTCCCTTTATTTTTTTACATCCATCTTTAGCTAATATCCTTTTTCTATATTTCCCTTTATGATAAAACTTTTTAAACAAATGTCTATAATCATTGCTTTCCTTCCTTCATGTTCCCTCTGCTGTCTATTCTGATTGGGATTTCCATGTCTCTACCCAATTTAAACTTCTCCTGTCAAGGTTGTGCATTACTACTAGAGGTTCTCAGCAAATTACATGTTGGCAAAACTATTTGTTACTGCCTAATTTTAATCTGATTCAATCTCAGCAATCTCAACACAGTACTTTTCTTGAATTATTTTCTTTGGTCTCATTGGGAGTCCACAGCCCTTTTGTCCATTTTTACCTCACTGATGGTTCTTGATTATACTTTGCTTGAGTTGTAGGTGTTAGAATACCTCTATATCTGTCTTAGTCACATTCAATCTATGTTTTCCCTAAATTATCTCTTCCTCTTTCATGACTTTGTCATTTGTATTAATACTCTTTACTTTTGCTTCTAGCTCATTCCTCCTTTATAAACTTCAACCTTACATATCCAGCTGCCTAGTTGATGAAATCTGATGCTAATAGAGATTTAGAAATTATCACAGTCACAAAATTTTGATTGCTACCATACTCCAAAGCAACTGTTGTTGAAATCCTTACCATTTGAGAAATGGCACTGCTATCTATTAATTACTTAAGCCAAAAATCTTGGTTTCTCTTGTCATTGTGTCATCTTCATCAGGTCTTCTGTCATTGTCACTCCAAAATTATCCAAATTATCATTTAGTATTATTATATTACTCTCAAAATATATGTTGAATCAATCTATTTCTCTCTGTGTCTACTATTCTGTTCCACACCACCACTATCTTTCACTTGGAATAATTGATCAGTCTTATAACATATTCCTGCTGTCCTTCTTGTCTCTTTACAATTAAATCTTCTCATAAAGACAAAAGAGGGACCACTAAAAAAAATTAAGTCAGATTAAGCCACTTAAAAGCCTCCAGCAGGAAAAGGAACTCTTCTTATACATTGTTGGTGGTAGAGTAATTTGTACAACCATTATGGAAATTGGTATGACGCTTTGTCACAAAACTAAAAATAAAGCTACCATATGATCCAGCAGTCCCACTTCTGGGTTTATATTCAATGGAATTCAAATCAATATGTTGAAAGGATATCTACACTCTCATTTCACAGCAGTATTATTCACAAGAGCCAAGACATGTACTCAAGCTAAGTGTCCACCAAAAAATGAATGGTTAAAGAAAATGTGGTAAGGGTGGCACCTATGGCTTAGTGAGTAGGGTGCAAGCCCCATATACCAGGTGTGGCAGGTTAGAACCCAGTCCCAGCCAAACTGCAACAAAAAATAGCCGAGAGTTGTAGTGGGTGCCTGTAGTCCCAGCTACTTGGGAGGCTGAGGCAAGAGAGTCACTTAAGCCCAAGAGTTTGAGGTTTCTGTGAGCTGTGAAAGCACGGCACTCTACCAAGTGCAATAAAATAAGACTCTGTCTCTAAAAAAACAAAGAAAGAAAATGTAGTATATATACACAGTTGAATACTATTTTGACTAAAAATGGAGAAATCCTGTCATTTGTAAGAACATGAATGAATCTACAAGACAGTATGCTAAGTTTAAGTAACCCAGGCACAAAAAGGCAGAAAACATAATCTCACTTAGATGTGGAATTTTAAACAGTTGAACTCAGAGTCTAGAGAATGGCCATAGGGAAGAAAGGAATGAGGAGCTGTTGAACAAAATTTCAGTTAAGTAAGAAAAATGGTTTTGAGGTCTATGGCACAGCAGGGTGACTCTAGTCATTAATAATGCATTGTATCTTTCAAAATAACTGGGAAAGTGAGTTCAAATGTTTCACTATAAAAATCGATGGGGAAGTAAGGTGATGAATTGTTAATTAACTTGTGTTAATCATTCCACAACATATATGTATATCAAAACATCACATTGGACACTGTAAATTTACACAATTATGATTTTTCCAAACAAATAAAATAATAAAACTTCCAATGACTTTCATTGCATTAATATAATATTCACTCTCTCCTCTACAAGGCAAGTATGATCTGTCTCCTGACTGGTTCTCTTGTCTCTTCTCAGTCTCCTTTTCACTCCACTCTATAGAAAGGCTATACTAAGATGTTTCGTGCACTCATTGCCCTCCTTTCCCTCACACCTCCTTGGTGTTATTGCCCTCTTGTAATTAGATCTCATTTTAATTCCCCTCTAAAGAGAAGCCTTCTTTGAAATACTAGTCCAAAGTAGTCTAAAACCTGGCTGCTATTTCATCACGCTTTATAAAAATTGTCATCAAAGGAGTTATTAATGTTTAATATTTTCTTTGTTTATTGGTTATTTTGATATTTTGTTTGATGGTTGGTTAATTGCTTGGTAGTTCCCTGAGATTGTAACCTCTGCAAAAGTTGGAAATTTCCTGTCTAGTTCTTTAGCATAACTCTAGGAGGGGGTGTCCAACCTGTGCCCTGTGGGCCACATGTTGATTATTTGAGGACTGTTTTACTTATCTGTAGTATCAGATGTAGGAAAAGTATTCACAGACCTTTTTTCTTTGGCTCATTAGCTGTCATTAGTGTGTGTGTGTGCGCGCGCGCACGTGCATTTAGTGTATATCCCAAGGTAGCTCTTATTCCTCTAACTTGCTGCACAGAAGAAAAAAAAAAAGGTTGGACACCCCTGCTAAAGCATGCAACAAGGCCTTTGAATATTTAGGTCCTAGATAAGTGTATCTTGAATGAATAAAGGAGTCATTATTGAAGAGAAAGGAAAACAATGTGCCAAGTGTTGGATCTTGAGAGACACCAAAGGAAGGAAACAGAGAGAGAGAAAGAGAGATAGAAGAAAAAGAAAAAAGAAACAAAAGAAAGAAAAGAAAAGAAATTTAATAGAGCAATTTCTTAAATATTGTGGCTCCTTAAAGTCCTTCCTTAGTTTTCTTCTCTGATTTTCCACACATTCTCTCTTGGGATGCATTTATTTCTATGCATCTAATTGCTCTATATAGATGTAAAAGTTATACTGCAGGATGAGTATCCCTAATCCAAAAACTCAAAATCTAAAATGCCCTGAAATCTGAAACTTTTTTACTATATTACTATATTAATGTCATAATTATTTTTCTGTTAATTATGTCTGTATGAATAAATTTAATAAAATTATTGCTTAATTGGTAGCATACAAATTCAGTCAGGAATGATGATGGTGCCAAACAAGAGATTATCCACATGGGTGTCCCAGATAGTGACACTTTTGCTTTTTGAAGTCTCTATGTACACAAACTTCATTTCATGCAAAAATTATTTAAAATATTGTATATAATTACATTCAGGCTAGATTTTTAAGATATATATGAAACATAAATAAATTTTGTATTACATCTTGGGTTCCATCCCCAAGATACCTCATTATGTATATGAAAATATTCCAAAATCTGAAAAATCCAAACTCCAAAACATTTTGGTCCCAAGTATTTTGGATAAGGGATATTCAAGCTGTTTTCTTCAGGGAAGACTTGTTGAATCGTAATGCTTCACCACAAACTCAACATTCAATGCAGAATTCATTATCTTCTACTTCAAAGGGAAGGAAGCATAAAGTTCCTAGTTGTCCTGTGTTAGGTATTTTATATGTGTTAATCCTGATAATGATAATAAATATGTTGTGAGGAAATAAAAATTTAGAGAGTTGAAATAACAAGGAAGCTCTTGCTTAATACTGGGCACGGATTGAAAACCACCTGCCCGATTCTTGCTTTTCTGCTACAGGAACTGCTATAGGACAATCTTAGGTATAGAACCAACATCAGAAGTATAAGGTAATTATTCTTAGAAGCTGAAATGTCAAAGAAGTTACTGAAGAGTTAGAAAATCAAAAGTGGTCATCTAGGGAAGCTTCATTTTGGATGCACTGCTGAACAAGAGAGGGAATATGTTTCTGTGAATGTAAAGATGAATAAAGCAAGTGGGAGTAAGTGGCAAATTGAAGTATTGCAGGACATCAGCAAATTCCAAGAGAATGAAAATACAAAGTCTGATCAGATTTTCTTTAGTTAAGTTTTAAAATTGACTGATGGCAGAAAGTTTGTTTTAGTAATGTGGCTGCAACGTGCACATATCGAGGAAATAGCCATGAAATGTGTTTAGAAAGTAAGTTGCATTCAAATGAAAGAAAAATGAGAAGCTAGACTTTTTTTTTTTCAGATGAGAGATCTTTTCAAAATTCTAACATTTCATTTAAGCTAGGATTTCCAGATTTCTGCAACAGAGGTCACATTCATTCCTTAGTGTTAAATTGCAGATTCTGTGTTCAAGGTTGTAACTTTGGACAATACTGTTACATTTTTGAGAGATAATGAAAATTAGCAGCACTTCTGAATTGACTTTTCTGTCATATGAGTCTACCCTGCCTTGGAAAATTCTTAAATCTCAAAATGTCCTAATGTGCTATATTCACATATTACATAAGCAAAGGAACATAGAAGAAATTAATCAAACCAGAGTCACAAATATAATGAAATAAGTGACATCATGAGCTAGAAAGATTTCAGCTTTGTTTTATTGACTCAGACAAGAAGAAATGATACTCTCTGGTTCATGAAAACCTGGAGGAAAGATATATGAAAAACTGAGAGACCGTTTGACACATTTTCATCATGCTAGTTAACATAGCTTTCGTGGCATTTTCTTAGTTATTTTGCTAAGACCTTTACATTCCACATTTACTAGGATTCACATATACCCTTGTAAGATGCATGAACCAAGTGTATGGTGCCCCATGATCATACTAATGTACACAGCTATTATTTAATAAAAAAAAATAAATAAAAATTCAAATAAAAATTCAGATAATTAATATAATAATAAAAAAAATGAGAAAAAGAAATCACAGTATAGTGGGTGGCCAGACAAGGACCGAGGATTATTTATTTTCCTGGATGATAACTATCTCTTTAGGCTGGCTTTTCTACAATGGACCAATGGTTTTGCTTTCATCGGCACCAGGAGTGATTACTAAGTGCCTTTGATGGTTAAGTTACATTGTGTTAGATCTGAGACTGGTTGGAGAATCAGCAGAGACAAACAGAGTCTCTGGAAGCTTAAACTCTACTAGAGAGGAAAAGAAAATAACTGAAAAACCTAAGATGAATTCCCAGGTGATGTGACAGAAGTTATGGTAGGTTCTTTTATTACGGATAAAAATATGTCACTGTAGTCTCATACATCAATGTGAATTTTCTTCTCTGATTCATTCCAAAGGGACAACTGTCAGCAAAAAAAGTGTAGATGGTGATAGGAAAGGAGAAAGAGCACAGTGACACTGAGAATCTTACCTTTGACAGAGAGACAGCACCAGGTGGGAAAAGAGATGTCAAAGGCAAAAGTTAGAGGATCCTTAAGAAACGGTGACTTCTGTAGAACTTCCCCTGTGTTTACCTTTTCTGTGGCATTGTTGGATTTACTTGCTTCTAGGTACTGGCTGGGTCATCATGACACTGACCTCTGAACAGACTCGTTTCTGTGTTGACTAGCCTGACCAGTTGCTTCAGTGTCATGTGAGTAGCATTCATAATACCTGCTTTGGCTATGAAAATGACACCTGGCCCATTCCAACCTCCCGCTCCTTCCCAGAAATTTTCACATAAACCTGTACTCCACAGAGATCTGAGAAACCATCCTGTTTTGTGTAAACCTGGACATAGTTTAATAATAAAAATAATGCTAGAATCTGATGTAATAGAAATGTCAAAGAAGTGTTTTCTTCTCAAATTCACTCTCTTGTGTTTGATTTAGGGCTAAACAGATTGTCAAGACCTACTTTAGTTACTACAATTCAGGTCAAGATGTATAAATGTGAGTGAATCAAAAAGCCAGTATGACCTGAGAAGTGTCTCATCAATTACCTCATACACTGCAGAGATCAAAAGCTTATTATGCCAAGATCACACTGACTAGTTGGAGAGAAAGGACTGATGTTTTAGCTTTCTTCACTCATTTATTTCAAGCACAAAGACTATTTGACAATGTTAAGATTTTGACATTTAACTTCAAACCTGAGAAACCAAAGGGAATGTGTTATACTGTGGCTTCCATGTGGACTTAGGGTTTGGTTAAATATTTCTCAAGTTATAGCTGACCAAATGAAGAATACCTTTAGGTTATAGAATTATAGAGATGTATTAAATTTAAAATTATTAAAAACAATAATAGTTCAAAAAATTATGACATTTATTTTAAAAATTGAGGAGCCAAATGCCTTAAAATGCTCAAGGAACAATGACTTTTTTTTGATGTGTATTTGTGTGTGCATGCAATTTTTTCTTCTAGTATTACGTATGTAAAATAAATATGCTTTTATATAGGCTTATGTTATACATATGGTTTTAGTTTAGTTATTAAGTTGTTCGTAATGCTAACTTCTAGCTATCTTAAAGATGTGTGTGTGTATATATATAGATATAGATATAGATACACACATATAAATACTTAAGACATAACCCTAAAAGAATGCACCACCCAACTTAGGACTCAAAAATCATCAATATCCAATTTAATTAAGTCCCATTTCTTTATTTTTGTTGTTTTTGCAATTGCCACTAAAGTCTTCTTCATAAAGTCTTTCCCCAGGCCGATACTTTCAAGTGTTTTCCCTACACTTTCTTCTAGGATTTTTATTATGTCATAGCTTAGATTTATATATTTTATTCATCTTGAATCACTTTTAGTGAGTGGAGAAAGGTGCAGGTCCAGTTTCAGTCTTTAACATGTGGTTGTCCAGTTTTCCCAGCACCATTTAGTGAATAGGAATTCTTTCCCCTAGTGTATAGAAAAAACAACCAAAGCAAATAGACAACCATCAGAATGGAAAAAGATATTTACATACTATGAATTGGACAAAAGCTTGATAACTAGCATCTACAGAGAACTCTAATAAACATTAAAAAAGCCAACAATACCCTATATACATGGGCAGGAGCGATAAATAGAACCTTCTTTAAAGAAGATAGAAAAATGGCTAATGAACATATGAAAAAATGCTCCTTGTCCCTAATTGTCAGAGAAATGCAAATCAAAACCACCCTAACATATCACCTAACCCCAATGAAAATGGCCCACATCACAAAGACTCAAGGCTGCAGATGCTGGCGTGGATGTGGAGAGAAGGGAACACTTTTACACTGCTAGTGGGACTGCAAACTAATACAATCCTTTTGGAAGGAAGTATGGAAAATCTTCAAAGAACTCAAACTAGACCTTCCATTTGATCTTGCAACCCCATTACTGGGCATACCCAGAAAAAAAAATAATTTTATCATAAGGACATTTGCACTAGACTGTTTATCGCAGCTCAATTTACAATTGCCAAATTGTGGAAACAACCTAAATCCCCACCAATCCAGGAATAGATTAACAAGCTGTGGTATATGTATACCATGGAATACTATTCAACCACTAAAAAAGATGGAGGCTTTATATCTTTTGTACGAACCTGGATGGAATTGACATACATTCTTCTTAGTAAAGCATTACAAGAATGGAGAAGCAAGAATCCAATGTACTCAATTCTGATATGAGGATAATTGATGACCTGGTACATGGTGGGGGGAGGGGATGGAAGTGGGAAGCAGAGAGAAGGAAGGAGGGAGGTGGGTGAGGGGTTAATGGTGTGTGACACACCTCTTCAAGGTGGGACATAATTATCAGAGGGTCTTGACCTAACAATTTCAATCAATGGAAACTGGTTCTCTGTACCCTCAATGAATCCTCATCAACAATGACAAGAAAATCAATATCTTTTAAGCCTCTATTCCAAATTGTTCTTCTAAATCTGAAAGGTAATCATCATTTTGAATTTTGTGTTAGGTACATACATTTTGTTATAATTTTAGTTGCATATGTTTGAATGCCTATTATTATTTATTTATACATTTTTAACTTTAAATAGAGTAGAATCTCTGTAGGTTGACCACCCAAGGGACTGTACCAAATTGGTCAATATACAGAAGTGGTTAACATAAGGAACTAGGTCTACTGTACTGATATGTACATGTGGTACAAGTCTGGTCTATGAAAATTGGGTTAACTTAAGGAGTTAGTTAAGGTATGGAAGTGGTCAATTAAGGAGGAGGTTGTACTGTAATTTGTATTATACTGTTTGTATTTTACTTAAACTTGTTTTCTTCACTCATTGTTATTGGTTGGATTCAATGGCCAGGCTTGTAAATCCCAGCTTCATTCAGCCATTAAACATTGGCTTTTGCAGGAAGAAAGTGACCTTTGGCAAAGGAACTTTCTGTGGCTGAGGCTGAGCTTGCTGGGGCCAACAGCCTGCCTTTATTTAAAAGTTGGTATTTTGTTTATCATGAATTTTTGGCATTAATTTTCATTTTCAAAACATTTCATTAAAATATGAATTATCTTGATTACCAGTTTTCTTTTGGTGGCATCTTAAATTTTGTATGTAAGGCAAGTGCCTCACTCTTAATGACTGGGAAGATGTCTGATGACTATATATTCTATAGCCAGGCAGAAAGTAATTTCTCCAAGAGGCTTCTGGGCAGTGTATCTTGGCTTCTAAAATAGGAAGTGACATTCCCAATGGTGGAGTCTTTCTCAGCATTCATCCCGGAGTGGGTGTGATGGGAAACAGAGCAGAGTAAAAAACCTGCAGAGTGAGAAATCAGCCATTATTGTTTTAAGTCCCTGAGATTGTGGGGGTTGTCCATTACCTAGGCCATTTTGACCTATACAGAAAGTGAGATTCAAAGTAGGAGGCCTAACTGCACCTTAAAATATATAAAACAATTGGCATTGGCTGCACGATCACAGTGTGGACAATAAAGAAACTGCTATGAGAGATTGAAAAGATGACAATCCATTTTACATAAGGGAAAAACATTTAGTGAAATTCATGCCCTTAGTTTTTATTTTTTTTTTATTAAATCATAGCTGTGTTCAATAATGCATTTATGGGGCACAATGTGCTGGTTTTATATATAATTTGAAATATTTACAACAAACTGGTTAACATAGCCTTCACTTCACTTTCTTAATTATTGTGTTAAGAAATTTATACTCTATACTTAGTAGATTTGACATGTACCATTGTAAAATGCACCAAATCAGGAGGAATCACGCTACCAGACTTCAGACTATACTATAGTGATCAAAACAGCATGGTACTGACACAAGAACAGAGAGGTAGATGTATGAAACAGAATAGAGAACCAAGAGATGAACCCAGCTATTTATCATCATTTGATCCTTGATAAGCCTATCAAAAACATTCAGTGGGGGAAAGACTCCCTATTTAGCAAATAGTGCTGGGTGAACTGGCTGGTGACCTGTAGAAGACTGAAACTGGACCCCCACCTTTCACCATTAACAAAAATTGATTCTCACTGGATAAAATATTTAAACTTAAGACATGAACCTATAAATATACTAGAAGAGAGTGCAGGGAAAACACTTGAAGAAATCAGCCTGGGAGAATATTTTATGAGGAAGATCCTCCGGGCAATTGTAGCAACACCAAAAATACATTACTGGGATCTGATCAAATTAAAAAACTTCTGCACAGCCAAGAACACAGTAAGTAAAGCAAGCAGACAGCCCTCAGAATGGGAGAAGATACTTGCAGGTTATGTCTCTGACAAAGGTTTGATAACCAGAATCCATGGAGAACTTAAACATATTAGCAAGAAAAGAACAAGTGATCCCATCTCATAGTGGGCAAGAGATTTGAATACAAATGCCTACAGACACATGAAAAAATGCTCATCATCCTTAATCATCAGAGAAATGCAAATCAAAACCACTTTGAGATATCATCTAACTCCAGTAAGAGTAGCCCACATCACAAATCCCAAAACAATAGATGTTGGTGTGGATGCAGAGAAAAGGGAAGACTTCTGCACTGCTGGTGGGAATGCAAGCTAATACATTCCTTTTGGAAAGAAGTTTGGAGATTACTTAGGGATCTGAAAATAGACCTGCCATTCGATCCTGCAATTCCTCTACTAGGTATATAATCAGAAGACCAAAAATCACTTTATAACAAAGATATTTGCAGCAGAATGTGTATTGCAGCCCAATTCATAATTGCTAAGTCATGGAAGAAGCCCAAGTGCCCATTGACCCATGAATGGATTAATAATTTGTGGTATATGCACACCGTGGAATATTATGCAGCCTTAAAAAAGATGCAGACTTTACCTCTTTTATGTTTATATGGGTGGAGCTGGAACATATTCTTCTTAGTAAAGTGTCTCAAGAATGGAAGAAAAATTATCCAACATACTCAGGTCTACTATGAAACCAAAATATAATCACCCAGATTCCCATATGAAAGCTATAACCCAACTACAGCCCAAGATAAAGGAGAAAGAGGAGGGGGAGGGGAGGGAGGAGGATGGATGAAAGGAGGGTAATTGGTCAGACCACACCCTTAGTTTTTTAAAAGGAAGACTTCATACCTAACAAACTTCTTGGTATAGAAGATAGAATCATAAAAAAACCTTTTGTGGTTTGTGTTTTTTTGCTATGTCCATCTTTGGTCAGATATTAAAAGAAAGACATATGCCCAGAAAAAATTGACCAGTTTACAAACAAGAGTGAAGGTGAACAGAGGGAGTCCTTAGTTCCTGGATTCAGGGAATTAGAAGAGGCAACTTCTTCTCAATGACAAATTTAAAGGACAAAATTGAGAAAAGTTTGAAGAACAAAATTTGATTAAAACTTGGCCTTCACAAAAGAGTCAAATTAAGAATATGGCTGGTGTACTTTAGGGCATAAATGTGTGTAGTGCAGTAAATTGCAGACTTTTAGGTTAATATTCATTTTCTCTTAGCATTTCATTTTCCTACTTTGGGCTTCAATCATTGCAATTGAGAATGGTGGCATAATTATCTTTCCTTATAATTTTTTCCCCTGTATACTTTTATGATCTTCTCTTTGTTTTTATTGCCCTGAAATTTGCTTGTGATATGTCTAGTTATGGTTTTATTGGTATTTATCCTTCTTTGACTTTTTTTTTTTTTTTTTTGTAGAGACAGAGGCTCACTGTACCGCCCTCGGGTAGAGTGCCATGGCATCACACGGCTCACAGCAACCTCTAACTCTTGGGGTTACGCGATTCTCTTGCCTCAGCCTCCCGAGCAGCTGGGACTACAGGCGCCAGCCACAATGCCCAGCTATTTTTTTTTTTTTTGGTTGCAGTTTGGCCAGGGCTGGGTTTGAACCCGCCACCCTCGGCATATGGGGCTGGCGCCCTACTCACTGAGCCACAGGCGCCACCCTTCTTTGACTTTTTAATCAGTAATTTATTTTCAGCCACTATCTCTTTCTATAGTTCCATTAGTTGTTGTTGTTGTTGTTTTTAACCTCTTCTGGAATTGCAATCCGAAATGTGCTAAACTTAATTTCAATTTTTTTTTTGCATTTTTTGGCCAGGGATGGTTTTGAACCCACAACCTCTGGCATATGGGGCCAGTGCCCTACTCCTTTGAGCCACAGGTGCCACACCTAATTTTAATTTTTATACTGCTGAATTGCTGTTTTATATTCTTTTATCTTTTGATATACTGGCTTCATTCTTTTTTTTTATTTTTTTTTTTGGATTTTATTTTTATTTTTATTTATTTTTTTTCCATTTTATTTTTTTTTATTTTTTAATTTTTAAATTATTGTTAAATCATAGCTGTGTACATTAGTGTAATCAAGGGGTACAATGTGCTGGTTTCATATACAATCTGAAATATTCTCATCCAACTGTTCAACATAACCTTCATGGCATTTTCTTAGTTATTGTATGTAGACATTTGTATTCTGCCTTTAGTAAGTTTTGACTGTACCCATTCTAAGATGTACCATAGGTGTGGCCCCACCTGTTACCCTCCCTCCAACCCAACCTCCCCGCTCCCTTCCCCTCCCTTGGCCCTTTCCCCGTATTCTTGTGCTATAGTTGGGTTATAGCCTTCATATGAAAGCTATAAATTAGCTTCATAGTAGGGCTGAGTACACTGGATACATTTTCTTCCATTCTTGAGATACTTTGCTAAGAAGAATATGTTCCAGCTCCACCCAGATAAACATGAAAGGGGTAAAGTTACTATGTTCTTGGCTGTGCAGAGGCTTTTTAGTTTGATCATGTCACAGTAGTGTATTTTTGATGCTGCTTCAATGCTGCTTCAATTGCCTGCCTCCTCATAAAATATTCACCCAGGGATATTCCTTCAAAAGTTTTCCCTGCACTTTCTTCAAGTATTTTTATAGTTTCATGTCTTAAGTTTAAGTCTTTTATCCAGTGACAGTCTATCTTAGTTAATGGTGAAAGGTGTGGGTCCAGTTTCAATCTTCCACAGGTTGCCAGCCAGTTCACCAAGCACCATTTGTTAAATAGGGAATCTTTTGCCCACGGAATGTTTTTAATTGGCTTGTCAAAGATCAAATCATGGTAAGTAGCTGGATTCATCTCTTGGTTCTCTATTCTGTTCCAGACATCTACTTCTCTGTTTTTGTGCCAGTACCATGCTGTTTGGATCACTATCGATTTATAGTACAGTCTCAGGTCTGGTAGTGTGATTCCACCTGCTGTGTTTTTATTGCTGAGTAATGTTTTTGCTATTTGAGGTTTTTTTCTGATTCCATATAAAATGAAGTATTATTTTTTCAAGTCTTTAAAATATGAGAATGGAGCTTTAATAGGAATTGCATTAAAATTATATATTGCTTTGGGTAGTATGGACATTTTAACAATGTTGATTCTTCCCAGCCATGAGCATGGTATGTTTTTCCATTTGTTAACATCTTCAGCTATTTCTTTTCTTAAAGTTTCGTAGTTCTCTTTGTAGAGATTTTTCAAATCCTTTGTTAGGTATAGTCCCAAATATTTCATTTGCTTTGGCACTACTGTGAAAGGACTAGAGTCCTTGACTGTTTTTTTGGCTTGGCTATTGTTGGTGTACATAAAGGCTACAGATTTATGGGTGTTGATTTTGTAGCCTGAGACATTGCTGTATTCCTTGATCACTTCTAAAAGTTTTGTAGTAGAATTTCCAGTGCTATCCAGATATACGATCATATCATCTACGAAGAGTGAAAGTTTGATCTCTTCTGACCCAATGTGGATACCCTTGATCGCCTTTTCTTCCCTAATTGCAATGGCTAAAACTTTTATTACAATGTTAAAGATCAATGGAGACAATGGGCAACCTTACCTGGTTCCTGATCTAAGTGAAAATGATTTCAATTTAACTCCATTCAATACAATATTGGCTGTGGGTTGGCTGTAGATGGCCCCTATTAGTTTAATAAATGTCCCTTCTATACCGATTTTCTTAAGTGTTCTGATCATGAAGGGATGCTGGATATTATCAAAGCATTTTCTGCATCATTGAAAGAATCATATGGTCTTTATTTTTTAGTTTGTTTATGTGCTGAATTACATTTATAGATTTACGGATATTGAACCAGCCTTGAGACCCTGGGATAAATCCCACTTGGTCATGGTGTATAATTTTTTTGATGTGTTGTTGGATTCTGTTTGTTAGGATCTTATTGAGTATTTTAGCATCTATATTCATTAGTAATATTGGTCTATAATTTTCTTTTCTTGTTGGGTCTTTCCCTGGTTTGGGGATCAAGGTGATGTTTCCTTCATAGAATGTGTTGGGCAATATTCCTTCTTTTTCTATATTTTGGAAGAGGTTTAGTAGTATAGGTACTAGTTCTTCTTTAAAAGTTTGGTAGAATTCTGACATAAAGCCATCTGGTCCTGGGCTTTTCTTTTTAGGGAGATTTTGTATAGTTGATGCTATTTCAGAAGTTGATATAGGCCTGTTCAACATTTCCACTTCGTTCTGGCTAAGTCTTGGTAGGTGGCATACTTCCAGGTATTGGTCAATTTCTTTCAGATTTTCATATTTCTGAGAGTAGAGTTTCTTGTAGTATTCATTAAGGATTTTTTGAATTTCTGAGGGGCTGCTGTTAGTTCATCTTTACCATCTCTGATTGATGAAATTAGAGATTTTACTCTTTTTTTCCTGGTTAGATTGGCCAAAGGTTTATCTATTTTATTGATGTTTTCAAAAAACCAACTTTTGGATTTATTGATGTGTTGTATAATTCTTTCGTTTTCAATTTCATTTAATTCTGCTCTGATTTTGGTTATTTCTTCTCCTGGGTTTGGGGTTGGAGTGTTCTTCCTTCTCCAGTTGCTTGAGATGTCCCATTAAGTTATTAACTTGCTCTCTTTCCGTTTTCTTGAGGAAGGCTTGTAGTGCTATGAATTGCCTTTGCAGTATCCCAGAGGTTCTGGTAATTTGTGTCTTGATTGTTGTTTTGTTCCAAAAATTTGGTGATTTCCTTCTTAATCTCATCTATAACCCATCTATCCTTCAGCATAAGGTTGTTTAGCTTCCATGTTTTTGTATGGGTATGTAGGTTCCTGTTATTATTGAGTTCAACTTTTATTCCATGATGGTCTGAGAAAATGCAAGGAATAATTTCTATTTTTTTTTAAATTTGCTGAGGTTTGATGCGTGGCCTAGGATGTGGTCGATTTTGGAATATGTTCCGTGGGCTGATGAGAAGAATGTGTATTCAGTTTTGTTGGGATGAAGTGTTCTTTAGATGTCTGTTATGTCCAGATGTTAAATGGTTAAGTTTAAATCTAAAATTTCTTTGCTTAGCTTCTTTTTGGAGGATCTATCTAGCACTGCTAAACGGGTGTTAAAATCTCCAACTACTGTGGAACTGGAGGAAGTCAGGTTGCTCATGTCTGTTAGAGTTTCTTTTATAAATTGAGGTGTGTTCTTGTTGGATGCATAAATATTAATAATTGAAATCTCATCATATTGAGTATTACCTTTAACAAATATGAAGTGTCCATTCTTATTCTTCCTTATTTTCTTATCCTTTCTTATTTTGGTTGGTTTAAAGTCTATTGTATCTGCAAAAATGATGGCAATGCCTGCTTTTTTCTGCTTTCCATTTGCCTGTAGTATAGATGACCATCCCTTCGCCTTGACTCTTTATTTGTCTTTTAAAGTAAGATGCGATTCTTGTATGCAACAGATATCTGGCTTGAGTTTTTGTATCTAGTCAGTTAACCCATGCCTCTTTAGAGGACAATTTAAACCATTCACATTAATTGAGATTATTGGTAAGCCTTTCAAGGTTCCGGTGGACATTTTTAATCCTTTTGCGACTGTGGAAGTTGGAATTTGATCAAAATTTTCTGGTGTGTTTACTTTTGTGGTGGAGGATTACGCTGGTTTTTATGGATGATAGGCCTGAGAATATCCTGGAGAGCTGGTTTAGTTATGGCAAATTTCTTCAACATGTGAATGTCATTAAAGTATTTAATTTCTCTGTCATAAATGAAAGTCAGTTTAGCTGGATACAGAATCCTGGTTTGGAAGTTATTTTGTTTTGGGAGATTTAAAGTTGATGACCATCCTCTTCTAGTTTGAAAGGTTTCAGCAGAGAGATCTGCAGTCATTCTAATATTCTTCCCCATGTAGGTTATGGTTTTCTTTCATCTGGCTGCTTTCAGAATTTTCTCCTTCATATTAACTTTAGTGAAATTGATTATGATGTGTCTGGGGGATGTCTTATTTGGGTTGACTCGTGCTGGAGTTCTGAAACTGTCTGCTATCTGAATTTCAGAATCTCTTGGCATGTCTGGAAGTTCTCTTTCATAATCTCATGGAGAAGAGACTCCGTGTCTTGTGAAGCCACTTCATCACTTTCGGAGATCCCCATAAGACAAATATTGGTTTTCTTCAAATTATTCCAGAGCTCTCTGAGAGAGTGATTGATCTGTTTTTGCCCTCCATTTCTCTTCCTCTTTGAGAGTTTGGGAGCATTTGAAAGCTTTGTCTTCCATTTAAAAAATCCTTTCTTCTGCTTGCTCCATTCTGTTACTGAGGGATTCTACTGCATTTCTCGGATCTTTGAGGGCTGCAACTTCTTGTCTCAATGTGTCAAAATCTTTGGTCATTTGGTCTTTGAATTCGTTGAATTCTTGAGCTATGTTTTGGGTTACTGCTTGGAATTCTATTTGGTCTTATTTGCTATCCAGATTCTGAATTTGGTTTCTGACATCTCAGCTATGTTTGTGCATGGGATCTTGTGCTGTGTCTGCCCCATTGTTCCTTGGTGGAGTTGATCTACTCTGATTATTTATATTGCCAGAGTTTTTGCATTGATATTGCCTCATGATTGTTTTTCACCGTTGCCTCTGGCCATCCTCAGAGATGGGGAGGTGTCTCTCCAAGATTAGACCCCAGCAGGGGCACTCTATTGTTGTTGGATCTTTGTAGGGAGTGACTGTGTGTAGCTCCTCTGGGGCTGTCCCAGGCAGGGAGTTCTGGTTGTGGGAGCAGCTCTGGAGTGTAACACACCCGGATCCAGCAACAGGGCAGGAGGTGGTGTACCCAGTTCTGGGAGTGCCTGACACCTGTTGACTTTGGCACAGAGAGCCCAAGGTTTCAGCAGTCTCTGGCCAGGAGAAGGGCTCTGCACAGACGAGCGGGTAGGTGTGGAGGCAGGGAGGGCACAAGAGGGAGGAAGCAGGGTGTGCGACTCCCAGAGTTTCTGGTCAGGGCATGCAGAGGCCCAGCGGGTGCAGGTCTCGGCACCACTGGTACGGAAGTTCAGATAGGCATGGGTCGCGAGTCACGTTGCTGTACATATGGAGGTCCAGGTGGGCAGCAGGTAGCGGGTCACAGCACTGCTATAGGAAGGTCTGGGCAGGCTAAGAGTTGTGGTGCTGCTCAAACAGATGTCCCAGTGGGCCGCGAGTCACAGGCCTGGCTTCATTCTTAAAATAACATATTTTTAGGTCTATTTTCCATAATACTAACTTTCCTCTTAATTATCCTACAAACAACTGAGTTTTAAATGCTAATAATGATATTTTTATTTCTGGGTCTCTTGGTACTTTGTCACATATGCCTGGCTATTTTTGATAGTACACTATTTCTTATTATCTTTTTGAATTCTGGTTTTTATTTCTTTAAGTGTGTTAAATATACTTTTGTCATATTCTTCACTTGAAAATTTCAATATCTAATGTTCCAGCAGTTCTGTATTTATTGTGTTATTTTTGCTGATTCTTTCTTGGTGAATTATCTATTCATATATCTGGTAAAGTATGTTATTGTAAGATCATAATTAGTTGAACTTGATCTTTCAGAATCTTTAGGAGCCAGCTGACGATTCTTTTATCTGAAGACAGTTTAGTTTCTTTCAGCCAGTGGCAAGGGAGAAGTATCAAACTGGGGAAAATTCAATTTAATTTCTCATATTGATTATTTCCTTATTCTTTCTGTATGATTTTGATATAATTAATGTTAAAATAATTTCCAGATTATACAAAACTTATAGCATCTGCATGTGTTTCACCAAGATTTCTTAAATTCTTAATATTTGACCACATTTGATCTCTATCTACACATCTATTTCACCTTTTTTCAGAACCAGTTGAGAGAAATCTTTAGACATGTGCCATCACCCATAAATTCTCCAGTGTGTTATTTCCCAAGAACAAGACACCATTTAATCATCATACAATCATCAAAGAGAAAGTAACCATTGATGCAAAAATGTCATCCAATCCACAGACCCCACTGAAATTTTCCTACCTGTATTAAAGAATATTAATTTTCTTTCTGGTTCAGGATCAAAACTAGGCAAAAATGTATTGCATTTCCCTTCATTCTCTTTCAATCTAGAACAATTCTTCATTCTTTCCCTGTTATGAATTTGATAGTTTAAAAAAAATAATTGTTACCTATGGTTTATATTTTTGCCTATTCTTCAAAATAAAATAATTAAAACATTCATGTGCTGGTGGTGCCTGTAGCTCAGTTGGTAGGGCGCAGGCCATACACACCAAGGCTGGAGGGTTCAAACCCAGCCCAGGCCAGCTAAAAAACAACGACAACTGAAACAAAAAAAATAGCCGGGTGTTCTGGTGGGTGCCTGTAGTCCCAGCTACTTGGGAGGCTGAGGCAAGAGAATCACTTATGCCCAAGAGTTGGAGATTGTTGTGAGCTGTGACACCATAGCCCTCTACCGAGGGTGACATACTAAGACTCTGTCTCAAAAAAAAAAAAAAATTCGTGTGCTGATTGAGTACAATGTGTGTGACAACATATGTGTACATTGTGGAATGATAAACATATCCATCACCTCATCTACTTATTACTTCTTCGTCATTAAAACATTTAAAATCTACTCTTTTAGCAGTTTAGATGTAAATGACACACTAACTTTATGGACACTGCATAGTGTCCATAAAGTTAGTGTGTGATTTACATTTTAAAATTATATATACAATTATTATTTTTCAATTAAAAATAAAATATTTTTTAAAAAACAAAGCAATAGCTACTACTGTGAAAAAGTTTAAAAAATAAAATAACCTTCTTATGTCTACAAA
The DNA here is from genome assembly GCF_027406575.1 of Nycticebus coucang. NCBI lineage: Eukaryota > Metazoa > Chordata > Mammalia > Primates > Lorisidae > Nycticebus > Nycticebus coucang. The sequence continues at coordinate 92,006,040 of NC_069793.1, forward strand.
AAATAAATATTCATTTACTAATGGAAAACATTTTGTCTCCTTAAGTCCCCTCTTCTCCATAATAAATATTCTTACATGTTTAAGTTCCTTCTAATACATCATAATTTCTACTTTGATTCCCCATATTTTAAAATGTATTCTAGTTGTTCAAAAACTCAATAGCCATTATTTATTATCTGTTAGTCTCTAAATAGTAAAGTATACCTGCGGTGCATCTTAAAGGGTACATATGAAACTTAGTAAATGTAGAATATAATTGTCTTAAAACAATAACTAAGAAAATGCCAGGAAGGCTATGTTGACCAGTGTGATTAAAATGTGTCAAACTGTTTATAAAACCAGTGTATGGTGCCCCATGATCACATTGAAGTACACAGTTATGATTTAATATTAATAAAAAATAGTAAAGTATAAGCATTAATGATTACTTCCTTTATTCCAGATAACATATGTATAAACAGCCTAAAATTAATTTATACACTTCTATTTCTCAGAAGCCACATCTTGGGGTCAAATATAGCCAGGGTCCCTTTATTCTTCACATTCAATTCATTTTTATATTGAACTTGTAATCAATTAAACCTCTAATTTTTTCTATGTTTTTCACTGTTTAATCACATCACCTATATTCTCCACCAATAAATTTTGGGACTCAACAACAAGATACAATTATATTTATTAAATTTTACCTCCTTATGTTTATTCTTTGTTCTAGGTTATAGATAGTCTTTGCAGATTTTGACATCTAATGAACCACTATTTCAACCTCTCACCTGTAAATTTGATATACCACTACCTTATTCATATCCAAATTTTTGATAGCACCTCTAAAAAATCAGAGCTGAATATGCCATTAAAGATTTCCCCATGATGTTGATATGAACCAATTTTTGCTTTTGAGATTTTTGGATGGTTGCCTTGGGTTCTAGGGAGCACTTTGAAACAGGTGTTTTTGTAAGTTTGGTCCAGTGAGCTATTTGACTCCATTACTTAATTTTCTCAAAAACACTTTATAATATAAAATAAGTGAGTGTTAGATAATAGGAGCTGGTTAGAAGTTGTAATCTCCTATTTTTCTTGCTTGCTCTTTTTTGTACATGTTCTTTTAAGATTAGTTTTTCTAAAATACCTCCTTCTTGCACTTACACTATTCAGATGTATGAAGGAATTAATTAAAGCAGAATATAAGTGGCTCCCAAGCCTGACATACATAAAAATTATCTAGGAAAGATTTTTAATATACCAGAGTCCCCAAATCCACCTGCAAACATTCTGATTGAGTAGTTTTAAATGGAGGCCCAGATTTCTGAAGATCCCTACTTAATTATCACATTCCGCTACCTCTTTTAGTCATCTAGTCTTAGGGACAAATGCCAAACAAAAAGTCAATTTATGTGTAATGAGCAAGTGGGCAAATTCTAGTCTAGACTTCTTATTAAAATAAGCAAAGACAGCTTGTTAGATTAGATGCAGATTTGGAACCAGCAATTTAGAGATTTTCAACAATGAGAGACTAAACATGATTATAGAAGGACTGCTGGCATGAGAGTTGTCTTTCTGCTATAATATGTGTTTTTGCTTTTTCTACTGTCATTTCCAGCACAGTAAATTATGGAGCTGAGATATCATAAGCTTCTTCCAGTGTTCATTTTAGCCCATAAGCTTACATATTTGATGTAATTTTATGTTCTATTTTATTTATTTATATTTATTGTTAAATCATAGCTGTGTACATTAGTGCAATCAAGGGGTACAATGTGCTGGTTTCATATACAATCTGAAATATTCTCATCAAACTGTTCAACGTAGCCTTCATGGCATTTTCTTAGTTATTGTACATGGACATTTGTATTCTGCCTTTAGTAAGTTTTGCCTGTACCCATTCTAAGATGCACCGTAGGAGTGGCCCCATCCATTGCCCTCCCTCCACCCTTTTCCCTCCCTCCACCCTAACCTCCCCCCTCCCTTCCCCTTCCTTGGCCCTTTTCTCACAGTCTTGTGCTATAGTTGGGTTATAGCCTTCATGTGAAAGCTACAATTTAGCTTCATAGTAGGGCTGAGTACATTGATACATTTTCTTCCATTCCTGAGATACTTTACTAAGAAGAATATGTTCCAGCTCCATCCATGCAAACATGAAAGAGGTAAAGTCTCCATCTTTCTTTAAGGCTGCATAATATTCCATGGTGTACATGTACCACAATTTATTAATCCATTCGTGGGTCGATGGGCACTTGGGCTTCTTCCATGACTTAGCAATTATGAATTAGGCTGCAATAAACATTCTGGTATGGATGTCTTTGTTATATTGTGATTTTTGGTCTTCTGGGTATAAACCTAGTAAAGGAATTATAGGATCAAATGGCATGTCTATTTTTAGGTCTCTAAGTATTCTCCAAACATCCTTCCAGAAGGAACGTATTAGTGTGCATTCCCACCAACAGTGCAGAAGTGTGTCCTTTTCTCCACATCCACGCCAACATCTCTGGTTTTGGGATTTTGTTATGTTGGCTACTCTTACTGGGGTTAGGTGATATGTCAAAGTAGTTTTGATTTGCATTTCTCTGATGATTAAGGATGATAAGCTTTTTTTCATGTGTTTGTAGATCGTGAGTCTGTCTTCTTTGGAGAAGTTTCTCTTCAAGTCCCTTGCCCACCCTGAGATGGGATCACGTATTTTTTTCTTGCTAATACGTTTGAGTTCTCTGTGGATTCTGGTTATTAGACCTTTATCAGAGGTATAACCTGCAAATATTTTCTCCCATTCTGAGGACTGTCTGCTTGCTTTACTTACTGTGTTCTTGGCTGTGCAGAAGCTTTTTAGTTTGATCAGGTCCCAGTAGTGTATTTTTGATGCTGCTTCAATTGCCTGGGGAGTCCTCCTCATAACATATTCACCCAGGCTGATTCCTTCAAGAGTTTTCCCTGCACTTTCTTCAAGTATTTTTATAGTTTCATGTCTTAAGTTTAAATCTTTTATCCAGTGAGAGTCTAAGTTAATGGTGAAAGGTGTGGGTCCAGTTTCAATCTTCTACAGGTTGCCAGCCAGTTCACCAAGCACCATTTGTTAAATAGGGAATCTTTTCCCCATTGAATGTTTTTAATTGGCTTGTCAAAGATCAAATCATGGTAAGTAGCTGGATTCATCTCTTGGTTCTCTATTCTGTTCCAGACATCTACTTCTCTTTGTGCCAATATCATGCTGTTTTGATCACTATGGATTTATAGTACAGTCTCAGGTCTGGTAGCATGATTCCTCCTGTTGTGTTTTTATTGCTGAGTAATGTTTTGGCTATTTGAGGTTTTTTCTGATTCCATATAAGATGAAGTATTATTTTTTCAAGATCTTTAAAGTATGACAATGGAGCTTTATTAGGAATTGCATTAAAATTATATATTGCTTTGGGAAGTATAGACATTTTAACAATGTTGATTCTTCCCAGCCATGAGCATGGTATGTTTTTCCATTTGTTAACATCTTCAGCCATTTCTTTTCTTAAAGTTTCAAAGTTCTCTTTGTAGAGATCTTTCACGTCCTTTGTTAGGTATACTCCCAAATATTTCATCTTCTTTGGCACTATTGTGAAAGGAATAGAGTCTTTGACTGTTTTTCCGGCTTGGCTATTGTTGGTGTATATAAAAGCTACAGATTTATGGGTGTTGATTTTGTAGCCTGAGACATTGCTGTATTCCTTGATCACTTCTAAAAGTTTTGTAGTAGAATTCCTAGTGTTTCCCAGATATACGATCATATCATCTGCGAAGAGTGAAAGTTTGATCTCTTCTGACCCAATGTGGATACCCTTGATCACCTTTTCTTCCCTAATTGCAATGGCTAAAACTTCCATTACAATGCTAAAGAGCAATGGAGGCAATGGGCAACCTTGCCTGGTTCCTGATCTAAGTGGAAATGATTTCAATTTAACTCCATTCAATACGATATTGCTGTGGGTTTGCTGTAGATGGCCTCTATTAGTTTAAGAAATGTCCCTTCTATACCAATTTTCTGGGAGTTTCCAGTTTCTTGTTTAATACACACATATGTGTATATATATGTAAATATATGCACACACATAAACACATGTGTATTCAGACACATACATATACACATATATGAATGCATGTATAAACAGTACAGTAAATGATATTGAGGACTTTCAATGTGTTGGCCACTCCTCTAGCCACTAAGAACTCATAAGTTAATAATGATAGAAAAACCTCAATGGTCTCTGCACACTGGACCAATGGGACTAAGAGTTTGTTCTGTGGACCAGACGATGGTTTTGTTATTTTAGTTTAAAATTAATTATGTCCTCATAGTTTCACAGTCAGATTGTACATGTATTAAGAAGAATGGCCATTAATTTGCCATGGTTTTCATCACAATGAAGAAACTTCAAATATGTATTTGTGTATCCATATCTTCACCCACCCCCACTCACACCCCAGCTCTTAAGGATGTGGTTAGGTAAAGGATTAAAGAGAGACAATAGTGTGGTACTTTAGGCAAGAGGAGAAAGGATGGTGAGAAATGGAAAAGAGAGAGAAAAGAAAGGGAAAAAGAATAGGAATGGGAGGGGGGAGAAAGGAAAAGAACCATGAGGAAAAGGGTAAAGACAGAAGAGAGACATCTGTTACACCTGCACAGAGTTAAATGTCCAAGGAATGGCTGGCATGGAATTTCACTTTATTATAACTCTCATTTTTTGAGGAAAACATACAATGAAATACACAGATTTTTACTATATAAGATGTGTAAGTATTTTCTAAACATTTTACTATGTGAATTTGCTAATATATAACTTTTAAAAATTTTACAATGAACACCCTTGTGGGCATCACGCAAATTCTACCCTCACTATTTTACTGTATTTCTGCTTCAGCATATCCATCTCTTCCTTCCTCTCACCATCCATTAGTCAACCTCAGTTTTGAATGCACTTCAAAATAAATTGCTGTCAGAACACGTTCCTTATAACTTAGTCCACATTTGTTTACAGGTTTTTTTTTTTTTTGAGGTAAAACTTATATAAAATCACAACCTGCAAATGTGAACATTAGCTGAATTTTGACAAATGCATACACCTGTAAAACACAAACACCTCTTTAGATACAGGAAATTATCATCATCCAGAAAGTTTCCTCATCCCCCTTCTCTGTTAATTACTGCCCTCAAACTCTTGAGGCAACCATTGTAGATTAGTTTGTCTGTTCTAGAACTTTACATAAATGGGATCACATCTTATGGACTCTTCTGTGTAAGGTTTCTTTTACTCAGTGAATGTTTTGGAGATTCATCTGTGCTATTGTATGTATCTTAGTTTGTTGCTTTTGAAATTGCAGAGTATTATTCTTTTGTATAAATAGACATAGTTCGTTTATCCATTTCAGGGGTCCTCAAACTACAGCCAGCGGGCCATATTCGGCGGTGTGATTGTATTTGTTCCTGTTTTGTTTTTTTACTTCAAAATAAGATATGTGCAGTGTGCATAGGAATTTGTTCATAGTTTCTTTTTTTTTTTAAACTATAGTCTGGCCCTACAACAGTCTGAGGGACAGTGAACTGGCCCCCTGTTTAAAAAGTTTGAGGACCCCTTGATGGACACCTGATTTACTTACAGATTTTAACTATTATTAATAAAGTTGTCATGGATATTCTTATATACGTCCTTTTTGACGTATGTTTTTATTTATCCATGACAAACACCAAGGAAAGGTCTTAAGGTGGGTTCAGTTTGATAAGAATCTATGAGATTCTTTTCTATAGTAACTTTTTGCATTCTTACCGACAGTATATGGAAAGTCTAGTCTGTAAATTTCTCATCAATATTTAATACTGTTATTCATTTTAATTTTAACCGTTGTGATGGGTGTGTTATGGTTTCTTGTAGTTTTTAACAATTTCCTGATGCCTATTTATTTTTCATTTGGTTTTTATTTTGGCCATCTGTGTGTCTTCTTTTCTAAAGACTCTGCTTTTTTTTTTTTTTTTATACCTTTTGGGGTGGTGTTTGTATTTTTAGAATAGAGTTGTAAAAGTTCTTTATATGTTCTGGGCACTGCCAGTTTATTTGTTACCACTATTGAATATATTGTAAATATAAGTCTGTGATTTGCTTTTTCATTTTCTTACAATATCTTTTGATGAATGAAAGTTTTCAATTTTTATGAAGTTTAATTTATTAATATTTTTTTTAAAGCTATGTCCAGTTTGACAAACTTTCATTTACTCCCAAGTCACCAACATGTTTTCCTATGTTTAAATCTGAAAGCTGTCTGGTTTTAGCATTTATGTGTAGATCTAAGATCCATCTAAAATTAATCTTTGTTTATTGTGATGTAGGGGGTTGTGATTTATCTTTTTCTATATGTCTATCCAGTTGTTGTGACACTGTTTGCTAAAAATTTATTTTGTTAGATTTGACACTTTTGTGAAGAATCCAGTGACTGCATTAGAGCAGATCTACTTTAGGATTTTCTTTCTTTCTTCTTTTTTTCATTAAGTCATGTATACATAGATCATGAATAGATTTATGCCTTTGTGAGATTCAATGTGTTGATTATTTGTACAAATTGGAGTGCTTGTATGCACAAGTCTGCTGTTGACAAATTTACTTCTCATTTTTCTGAAAATGTATTTATTTTTTGCCTTAAAATTTGTATAATATTTTCACTGAATATAGTATTTTAGGATGACAGGATTTTTTCCCCTGCCCCCGGCTCTCTTATATATTATTCTATTGTCATTTATCACCATGAATTCTGATGAGACACTAAGTATATCTCATACCACTATACTAAATATGCAATATGTCCTTTTTTCCTGGACCCAAGACATTCTCTATTTGTTTTTCAGTTTCATTTTCTTCCTTTTTCAATGAATGTGGTTTACTGATCTCTGTGTTTGTTTGTTTGAATTTTTAAAATGATAAAGATATTTGATCATTATTCCTCCAAGTATTTTTCTCCCTAATAACTTTCTCCTTCTGTTATGGAATATGATTATCTGTAGTCAAAACACTGTATTAGCTCTCAAGTCACCAAAGCTATACTCATTAAATTTCTTTTTTCTATTCACTAAATTGGATGGCCTTCATTAATATATTTTTAAATTCTCTACTTTTCCTTTCCTGGATAAGAATTAACAAATCTCACTGGATTTCTTAAAGGAAAAATGTACATTTTTTTACAATTATATTGGAACATTAGTATTAGAGAGTAATTTTTTTAAGGACCTATCATATTACCTACAGAGAATTCAACTGACTAAACTTTTACTAGTTGAATAAAACTTATAGTTTAATTTAAGTCTCTGATGATTTTTACCATTTTATTAAGAGTCAAATGATTCTGTATCGGTTGCCACTGAGCCAAGTTAAGACCTTAGTCTTTTTTTCCGATTAAATTTATTCTTATTTTTATTTTTTATCGATAGATAAGGGATGTACATAGTTTAGGGGCATATGTGATAATTGGGTGCATTCATAAAATCAAATCAGGGTGCTTGGAATATTCATCACTTTAAACATTTATCTTTTTTGGTGCTAGAAGCACTCAAATTTATTATCTTCTAATTTCTATCATTAATGTCAATTATTGTCATCCTACTGATCTACTGAGCAGTCTCGTTTTGAGACACTTTCTATTAAAGATTTTTTAATATTGACATATAATATTTGTACATATTTATAAGGTATATTTAATATATTTTTACATGCATAGAATATGTAATGATCAAATCAGGATATAGGTGTCCATCAGCCTGAGCATTTTATCATTTCTATGAATGGAGAACATATCAAACCCTCTCTATTAGCTATTTTTAAATATACAATACATTGTTGTTCACTATAGTCACTCTATTCAGCTGTCAGATATTCATATTAGAACTATTTCTTCTATCAAGCTGTATGTTTATACTCGTTAACCAGCCTCTCCTCCTCCCCCCACCATCCACACAGCCTTCCCAGCCTCGGTATCTATCACTCTACCTTTTGTCTCCATGAGATTTCTTTTTAGCTTTCACATTCGAGTGAGAACGTGCCGTATTTGTCTTTCTGTGTCTGGCTTATTTCCTTTAACAGGGTTAAGTTTCCAGTTCCATCCAAGTTACTTCAAGTGACATGATTTCATTTTTAATGACCAAACAGTATTCCATTACGTTTATATACCACATTTTCCATAACCATTGTCTATTGGTAGAAATTTAGGTTAATTCCATGTCTTTTCTATTATGAATAGTGTTACAATAAGCAGGGCAGTGCAAGTATCCCTTTGTTATAGTAATTTTATTTCTACAGATAAATACCTAGTAGTAGGATTGCTGGATCCTATAATAGTTCTTTTTTTTTTTTTTTTTTTGAGAAATTGCTATACAATTTTCCATAGTGGCTGTAAATTTACATGCCTTAAGAGTTTCCTTTCCCATACAGTCTTGACAGCATCTGTTCTTTTTTGTCTTTAAATAATAGCCATGATAACTAGGGTAGAATGCTATCTCACTGTGGTTCTGATTTGCATTTCCCTGATAATTAGCAGTGTTGGGAATTTTTCCTATAACTTTTGGCTATTTGTATGTTTTATTTTGAAAAACATCTACTCATATTCTTTTCCCACTGTTTAATGACATTATTTGGATTTTTATCGCTGACTTGTTTTAGTTCCTTGTATATTCTGGATATTAGTCCTTTGTCAGATGAATAGTTTGCAAATATTTTCTCTCATTTGGTGAGTGTCTCTCCACTCTGTTGACTATTTATTGTGCAGAAGGTTTTAATTTTACTATAGTCCCATTTGTCCATTTTTGGTTTTGTTTTTTAGGCCTAGCCATAAAATATTCTATTAGACTAATGACTTGAAATGTTTCCTCTATGTTTTCTTCTAGTAGTTTCATAGTTTCAGGTCTTATGTTTAAGTCATTAGTTCACCTTGAGTTGATTTCCATGTTTGGTGTGAGGTAGGAACTCAGTTTTCTTTTTCTGTGTATAGTTATCCAGTTCTCCCAGCATCATTTATTGAATGTGGTATCCTTTCCCCAATGTATGTTCTTGATGCCTTTTGTCAAAAATCAATTGGTTATAAGTACATGAATTTACTTCTGGATTCCCTGTTATGTTCCATTGATCTGTATGTCAACTTTTATACTATTACCACGATATTTCAGTTACTATAGCTTTGTTTTATAATTCAAAGTCAGGTAATGTGATTCTTCCAATCTTATACTTTTTGCTCAGGATTGCTTTGGCTAACTATTTGCATCTTCATTCCATGCAAATTTTAGGATTATTTTTCCAATTTCTGTGGAACATTGGTATTTTGATAGGGATTGCACTGAATCTGTAGATTGCTTTGGGCAGTATGATTGTTTTAACAATGTTAATTCTTCATCCATGAGATGGGATTTTTTTATGTCTTCTTCAATTCCTTTCATCATATTTTTTTTGGATTTCTATGTAGAGGGATTTTATCTTGTTGGTTAAATGTATTCATAATTTTTTGTCACTATAATAAATTAGATTGCCTTCTTGATTTCTTTCTCAGTTCATTATTGGTGTATAGAAATGTTACAGATTTTTTGTATATTAATATTTTCTCCTTCAACCTGACTGAATTTGGGTATCAGATCTAAGACTTTTTTGGTGGAGGATTTAGTTTTTTTTAGATATAAGATCATGTTGTTACAAAGGATGACAATTTGACTTCTTGTCTAATTTGGACGCCTTTTAATTTTTTCTCTTCTTTGATTTTTCTGGCTAGGATTTCCAGTACTGTGGTAATTAGGAATGGTGAAAGTGAGCATTTTTGCCTTGCTCCAGTTCTGAGAGGAAAACTTTTAGCCTTTTCTCATTCATTATGATGTTAGTGGTGGGTTTGTCATGTATAGCCATTATTTATGTTGAAGTGTGCTCCTTATAGACCTATTTTGTTGAGTTTTTATCATGAAGAGACGTTGATTTTTCTCAAATCCTTTTCTACATCTATTAAAGTGATTGTATGTTTTTTGTTCTTCATTCTGTTGAAGTGATGTACCACATTTATTGATTTGTGTACATTGAACCATCCTTGCCTTCCTAAGTCCCACTTGATCATGGTGTACCATCACTATCATGTGCTGCTGAATTTAATTTCCTAATATTTTGTTGAACATTTTTGCATCTATGTTCATAGTTTGCTTTTTTGTTCCACCCTTGTCCGGTTTTGGTATCAGTATAATGATAACTTTATAGAAAGAGTTAGGGAGAATTCTCTCCTCTTAGTTTTTTTTTTTTAAATAATTTGAGGAGAATTTGTGTTAGTTCTTCCCTATAAATATGGTAATATCTGGCAGCGAATCATACAGTTTTGGACTTTTCTTTGTTGAAAGATTTTTTTTTATTACTGATTCAATCTTATTACTCATTATTGGCTTGTTTGGGTTTTCTGTTTTTTACTGATTAAATCTTTGGTAGATTGTATGTGTTCAGACATTTATCCTTTTTTCTCGGTATATATTGGCATATATTTTCTCATAATCATCTCTGATGATCTTTTGTATTTCTGTATTTTCAGTTGCATTATCTTTTTTATTTTTGATTTTGTCTTTTTGGGTCTTCTGTATTTTTTCTTTGTTAGTCAAGCAAGCAGTTTATTGATTTTGTTTATTGTATCAAAAAACCAACTTTTCATTTCATTTTTTTGTCTCTATTTCCTTTAGTCCTGTGCTGATCTTTATTTTTTTTTCTTCTACTAATTTTGAGTTTGATTTGTCTTACTATTCTGGTTCCTTGGGGTGTATTGCCAACTCATTTACTTGAAATCTTTTTACATTTTTGATGTAGCCATATATTGCTATGAACGTCTCTTTTAGTCCTGTGTTTGCTATATCTCATAGGTTTGGGTATGTTGTGTTTTGTTTTCCATTTGTTTCAATCATATTCTTTATTTCCTCAATTTTTTTTATTGACTTTATGTTAATTCAGGGCCTTGTTTAATTTCCATGTATTTTTATAGCTTCCAAAGTTCCTGTTGTGATTGATTTATAGTTTTACTTTATTTTTTCTATTGTTTTTACAGAAAATACTTAATATGATTTTGATTATTTAAAATTTGTTGATATTTGTTTTCTGGCCTAATATATTGTCTATCCTGGATAGTGTTCCGTGTGTTGATAAGAAGAATGTGTATTCCATGTACTGATGAGACACTGTTGGATCCAGTGTTTTGTTAATGTTTATTAGGTCCATTTTGTGTAAAGTGCAATTTAAATGCAATGTTTTTTATTCCATTTTAAGGCTGAGAGTGGGGTGATGAAATCTTCAATTATTATTTAAGGCTTTCATTCTCTTTAGAACTAATAACATCTGCTTTCTATATCTGGATACTCCAGTGTTTTATGCAAAGTCAACTATTTTTAATTGCACATGAACTTTGTGGATACCCTGTATTTAGAATTGTTATGATCTCTCACTTAAATTGATCCCTGTATCATTATATAACTGCCTTCTTTGTCTCTTTTCAATGGTTTTGACTTAAACTCTATTTTATGTTGTAAATAGAGTTGCTCCTATGCACTTTTTGTTTCCATTTGCAAGATTATCTTTTTCGTATCCTTTCATTCTCAATCTAAATGCATCTTTATAGGTGAGCAAAGATTCTTGTATGAAACATAGTAGGTAATTTTTTTCCCATTCAGTCAGTCTGTATTTTTTAAGTGGAAAGTTTAATCTTTTTTAAATGGAAAGGTTATATTATTAACATATGAGGGCTTATTCTTGTCATTTTGTTAAATTTTTGTGGTTATTTTTTATATCATTTTGAGAGAGGATACCCAGGAAGGCTGAGGCCTAGGAGAACACAGGTCTTCTCAAGGAGACCTCAAGGATACACCCACAGGGTCCTCTCCGTGATGACTCAACTCTTAGGAATTTGTAGACTTAACTTCCTGGTACCTGGAAATTTCAATTCTGTGAAATCCTATAGTTCTGTGGGGGCTGGAACAACTTCTCCCACTTGATTCAAACTAACCAATGAAAAAGTTATCCATGGGTTGGAGTTTTTTGACTGGAGATAAAAAGGGAAAGACCAAGCCTATTGAGGATCGCAGCTATTTGGAATTCTTCTGTGCCATTCACTCCGCCAGTTGAAATAAAGCCCTTCCTCTTATAAACATGGTGTTTGGGTGCTTTTTCTCTCCATTGGGCCTTGTCTTCCTGCAACAAGTTGTTCCTTTTTTTCTTTTATTGTTTATCATTGGTGGTTTGGTGGTTTTCCGTAGTAGTAATATTTGAATCCTTTCTCTTACTTATTTCTGTTATTAGTGGGTCCTACACTTTTATCACAGTGGTAGATATCATCTGTTCACTTCTACCTGTAGGACTTCCTTGAGCATCTCCTATAAGGCTAATGTAGTGGTGATGAATAAATGTAGTGGTGATGAATTCCCTCAGCTGTTCTTATCTAGGAAACCCTTTATTTCCTCTTCATTTATGAAGAAAAACTTTCAAAAGAGCTGTCTTCAGGTTCTAAAATGCTTTGTTATGCTTGATATAGTTTGTTGTTGAAGCTTATTAATTTATTTTTCATTTCATTCAATGAATTCTTCTGTTTCAGGATTTCTGCTTAGTTCTTTTTTTTTATTATTAAATCATATCTGTGTACATCAATATGATCATGGGGCACCATACACTTGTTTCATAGAATATTTGACACATTTTCATCTCATTAGTTGACATAGCCCTCCTGGCATTTTCCTAGTTACTTTGTCAAGACATTTACATTCCACATTTGCCAAGGCTCACATGTATCTGCTTAGTTCTTTTTTGTGATATCTATCTCTCTGGAAGTTTCTCATTCATAAATTGCTTTTCAGATTTCTTTTTGCTGTTTATCTACGTTCTCTTTTATCTCATTGAGTTTTTTTCTTTCTTTCTTTCTTTTTTTTTTTTTTGAGACAACCTCCAACCCCCAATTGTCCCAGGCTAGAGTGCCTTGGCATCAGCCTAGTTCATAGCAACCTTAAATTCCTGGGGTCAAGTGGTCTCCTGCTTCAGCCTCCTGATTAGCTAGGACTACAGGCACCTGCTACAACACCTGGATAATTTTTCTATTTTTAGTAGAAACAGGGTCTCACTCTTGCTGAGACTGGTCTTGAGCTCCTGAGCTCAAGCATCTCTTGCCTTGGCCTCCTAGAGTGTTAGGATTATAGATGAGAGCTGCCATGCCTGGTTTGTCTCACTGAATTTTTTTTTTTTTTTTTTTTTTTGAGTCAGAGCCTCAAGCTGTTGCCCTGGGTAGAATGCCATGACATCACAGCTCACAGCAACCTCCAAGTCCTGGGCTCAAGCGATTCTCATGTCTCCACCTCCCAAGTAGCTGGGATGACAGGCACCCACCACAATGCCTGGCTATATTTTGGTTGCAGCCGTCATTGTTGTTTAGTGGGCCTGAGCTGGATTCAAACCCACCAGCTCAGGTGTATGTGGCTAGCGCCTTAGCCGCTTGAGCCACAGGCGCGGAGCCCTCACTGAATTTTTAAGATATCATTTTGAAATTTTAAAAAACATTTCATAAGTTTTTTTCTTGATTAGAATCTGTTACTAGATAATTATCATTTTCTTTTGGAGTTTTTTATTTTTTATGTTTCTTGTGTTTTTATGTTGATAACTGTTCATCTGGTCTAACAGATGCTGCTTCCAATAAAAAGTTCATAAGGAAATTTTTTTGAAGTTATATCTATAGTGTCACTTGAATAGAGTGATTTGGCTTTAATTCTGTTTATTCACAATAGTGTAGTCTCTATATACTTTATTTGGTTGTATAGTGTCAGTTATGTCTACAAAATCCTCAATAGTTAGTGTGCAGTTGTTATGAGAGGCTCTGTTGAAGTTCTTCTGGGGATGTGGATTTCAGGTGGGCCAGTCCTAGGGCCCCAACAGTGGCAGCAGCAAGCTGTGCCTATCCTTGAACCCTAGCCTTACACTCACACTGGTATTAACTGGTGCAGGTGGACCAATTTTTGGGCCTCTAAGTGACTTTCTTGGGACCAAGAAGTGGCAGTGGTGGACAAGGTGGTTTTTTGGGTCTTCACTCCCCTGGGAAATGGGCATTGTGTGGGTGATGGCAATAGCAGTGAGAAAACAACCTTCTAGCTCCTAAGCAGTCAATTATAGGGTTGGTGGTAGCAGCAATAAACTAGGTGGGCTGGTCCCCAGGCCTGCTAATGACACATATGGGTTGGTGCCAGCAGTGGTGATGGTTGGGGTGCTGAGTGGGCCGGGCCCATCCTCAATCTCCAAGGAGGAGTATTCAGGTGCCAATGGTAGTGGATGAGGCAGGGTAATCCCTAGGCTCCTAAATGGTATGCTAAAGCTCTGGAGGAAATAGAACCAAGCCAGGTAGGCCTGTTCTCAGGCCTCCCATGATGCATACATACACTGTTTGTGGTGGGCAGGGGCAATGTGATCCCCAGGTCCCTGAGAGAATGCCTGGGTAGGGATGAAGTGGTTGCACCATGGCCCTATTTCAGGGGTGGGGAGGGTTGCTCTCTGTAGTAGGAACTACAGGGAAGAGATTGGGGAATGTGGACATCAGTCCCAAGTGACAGCTCTGGTTGTGGAAGTCTGTTCTCAGAGTATATGAAAATGTGTGGCAGCCCTATTGCTGGGGGCAGTGTGGTATTTGCCAGTGGCTCTTCCTTTGGCCCCAGTGGCAGCAGCCAGTAGCACTGGTGTCTGCAGATGAGAGACGCCTGTGTAACTCCAGGGATGAAGAGATCAGCGTTGGGGGGCAAGATGTAGTCTGGTGTGTGCTGGGCTTTTACAATCTCACCTTTCTATAGCCACTTAGGATGTGTGTGTGTGGGGTTGTGGATGGGTATTAAGAGCTTCCTCATGGAGAAATGCCAGAATGTGGTCTCTAGGTATTTTCCTATGTTGGTCTCAGGGCCCAACAATCTCATGCATCAAAGAGATTTCCCAGGGCCAGAATTGCAGGGTTCTCTGGTATAAATGCGAATTACTGGCAGAGGTCTCTCACTTATTCTTTTCCCACATTGAAGAGCCTCTCCAGGCTCCTAACCCAATCCAGGCTAAGCAGGCTGCCTCATTTCCTTATCCTCCCATGCCTCCTTTCACTTCTCTGTTGAATTCTAGTGTTTCTCTTAGATCTATCTATCTGAAGTGTGATTATCTATCTGCTACTTCAGTTCTTCATGGAGGATGCAAGTGCCAATGCCTCTACTTAGCCAATTTCAGATAAACCTCATTGGCTATGATAACTACCACTGCAAAGCTACTCAGCCAACTTGAGGCCCTCAATCTTGTTCTTATATGAGCTGATATGCATTAATACTGCCTGATGTTTGCATTACTAATACGGAATTGAGCTTACTGAGACCTCCACAGAAAAACTAAGTATCATCCAGCCCTTTATTAGCTATCAGGTTAGTAATGGTGCCAACGTCATTTACCTGGTAAGAGTCCCAGAAGACTGACTTACTACAAGAATAAAAATTAAAGCATTTATTGGTAATGCAAAATTATTGCTTAATTTACTTAGCCTATGTTTTGTTTACATATGTATACTATATATGTAATAGACTGTATATATACACGTAATGTAGGTATGTTATTTAGCATGCCTTCTATTTTCTACTTCTAGAGAAAGACATACATAATTTGGAGCAAAGATTAGAAGAAACAGATACTCCTTGTTGCTAGCTAAATACCATTCTATTTATTTCATTTTTACTTTCTAAATATGGGCTGGTTTATTTTTCTTCCACCAGGCAAATGCCCTCTGCCTTTTTCACAGCTAAAGGCCCTGTCCCATATTTTCTGAATTTTAATTACCTTATTAATATTGTCCTATTATTCTGAACTTTAAATGTTCCAAGCCCTTTTTTTCCCAGTTTAAACTAACTTTCCTTTCATTTGTAGCTTTGGCATCTTCAGGGCTCGAGGAAGCAAGTAACATGGATTATTTTGCTTAGATACTCCAAATTAACCCACTAAGCATGAATGACTCTTTATTCCTTGAAAATTTCATGAATAATTTTTATTATTTTATTTATTTATGAGAGAGAATCTCACTCTGCCACCCTGGGTAGAGTGATGAGGCATCATAGCTCACAGCCACCTCAAACTCCTGGGCTCAAGCAAACCTCTTGCCTCCGTCTCCCCAGTAGCTGGGACGACAGGCACCCGCCACAACACCAAGCTACTTTTAGAGATGGAGTGTTGCTCTTGCTTTGGTTGTCCTCAAACTCCTGAGCTCAAGCAATCCACCCACCTCAGCATCCCAGAGACTAGGATTATAGGTGTGAGTCACTGCGCTCAGCCTTTGATGGTTTTTCTGTTTGTTTGGTTTTTTGGTCCTGAATAATTTTCAAAAATAACTTAACATATGTATCATCTAACCTGGAAAGGGCTACTTGTAGCTAGTTTCTGGCACATGGTTTTCTTGTTTACTCACTTCTTGTTACTTTTAATTGACGCTTTCTCAATAACTATTTACTCAAATTTACAAATTTTTTTCTTCAAGGCAAAAAATGGTAATAAATCGTATTCTAATGGTATCTTGATTGTTTGTATAAAACTAGTATAAGTGTATAAAATTTTGGGTTACCTTATTTTGGGGCCATAACTCAAATCTTCAAAATATAGTTTCATTAATTTTTTTTTTTTTTGTAGAGACAGAGTCTCACTGTACCGCCCTCGGGTAGAGTGCCGTGGTGTCACACGGCTCACAGCAACCTCTAACTCTTGGGCTTACGCGATTCTCTTGCCTCAGCCTCCAGAGCAGCTGGGACTACAGGCGCCCGCCACAACGCCCGGGTATTTTTTTGTTGAAATTTGGCCGGGGCTGGGTTTGAACCGGCCACCCTCGGCATATGGGGCTGGCGCCCTACTCACTGAGCCACAGGCGCCACCCCATTAATTATTTTAATAGTTTAAGCACTTAACTATCCACTACATGCCAGGTATCTTACTAGACAGGGGATACAAAAATATATAGTACACATATAGTATGCTCTCTTGGCTCTCAAGAAGCAAAATTTTAATAATCCTGTATATGCCATAGATGACTATATGTCTTTGTGTGCTGGAGTGACTAACAATTTCCATGTGTTGCCTTACCTGCTCATTTATACTTTTGCATATACTCTTAAAAATGCCTTTTTTGGACGTAAAATTTTATGGTTATCCACTAAAGTGGACTTGATTTTCTAAAAGAAAATTGCATATATAAACTTTTTGTATATCAAAGAAATGGATATACTATTTGATTTTATCAATTGAATTATGATTTCATGTTTAAGATTTCATATGTATATGTAATACACTAATATAAAAGTTTTTCCCTTTTAACATTTTATTAACCAAATTTTGTTAAAACTCTCCATAGGTATACTTAACATTTGTATTTTTGTATTCTGTAGAGTTTCCCCCCCCCCAGTTACACAACATAGTATTTCAGAGTATATGATATTTATATGCTTATAAATTATTTGAGATATGTCATTGGGGGGAATTTATGCATGAGCTAGAAATTTTAAGCTTTCTTATAACACGAGGACAGTTTCCTCCCATTTATTATACATATTTATATTTGGGTTATTTTAAGAGTTGAAAAGTATCAGTTTTATTAAATCCATTCTTAACCACAGACTTAACTTTATTGAAATCAAACGGCTTTCATTTTCCTTGCCAATCCTTGTGCATTCATAATTTGCACATAGTTTATTCAAGATTAGTTCAACATAGAGGAGACAGAATTTTAGGATTTGCTTTTTCTTTTCACTTTTTAAATTTCAGAATATTATTGGGGTACAAATGTTTTGGTCACATAGATTGATTACTTTTGTGCTGTTTGAGTCAGGGTTGTTAAGTGCGCCCGTCACACAGAGAGTTTTCACTGTACTCGTTAGGTATATTTTCACCAATCCCTTTTCCTCCACTCTGACCTACTTGATTTCCATTGAGTTTTACTTTCATCTGTGCACATGAGTGTGATCAGTTAGTTCTAACTTAATAGTGAGTACATGTGGTACTTGTTTTTTCATTCTTTAGATAGTTAGGATAATGGTCTCCAGTTCCATCCAAACTGATGCAAAATGAATTAAGTCCTCTTTCTTCATGACTGAGTAGTACCCCATGGTATACATATACTATATGTTGTTAATCCACTCATGAATTGATGGGCACTTGGGTTGATTCCATATCTTTGCAATTGTGAATTGTGCTGCAACAAACATTCAAGTGCAAATGTCCTTTTGATAAACTGACTTCTTTTCTTTTGGGTAAAATAGCCAGTAGTGGGATTGCTGGATCAGATGGTAGATCTACTTTTAGATCGTTGAAGAATCGCCATATATATTGTTTCCATAGCTTGCTGTCCCACCAACAGTGCATCAGTGTTCCTTTCTCTCTGCATCTGCACCAGAATCTATTATTTTGGGACTTTTTGGTAAAAGCCATTCTTACTGGTGTTAGGTGATATCTCAAGGTGGTTTTGATTTGCATTTCTCTGATGATTAGTGATGTTGCATGCTTTTTCATATGTCTATTGGCCATTTGTATATATTCTTTGGAAAAGTTTCTGTTCATGTCTTCTGCTCACTTTTCAATGGAGTTTGATTTTTTTGTTCTTGCTGATTTGCTTGAGTTCATTGTAGATTCTGGTTATTAGCCCTTTATCAATTTATAGTTATATAAATATTTTCCCAATTCTGTATGTTTGTCTGTTTTCTCTGTTGATTGTTTCCTTAGCTGTGCAGAAGCTTTTTAATTTAATCAAGTCCCATTTATTTATTTTTCTTATTTTGATTGCCTTTGGGGTCTTCTTCATAAACTCATTGCCTAGACCAACATTTTTACAACATTTTCTTCCAGAATTTTTATACTTTTACCCCTTACCTTTAGGTGTTTTATTCATCTTGGGTTAATTTTTGTGAGTGGTTAGAGATATATATCCCATTTCATTCTTCTGCATGTGGGCATCCAATATTCTCAGAACCATTTATTGAATAGGTATTATTTTCCCCAGTGTATGTTTTTATCTTTTTTGTTAAAAAATAAGATGGGAGATTTTTTGATCATAAAAGTTAATAAATTTTTATGTCAAAAAAGTGGGGAAAAAAACTAAAGAAGAAGGTAGTAAATAGAAGTCACCATGTTCCCATAAGCCAGAGATATTGTGCCATCATTTTGTTCCCTCAAGATTTAAATGTAATAAATAATTCCAAAATAGTGAAATCTTCAGCCTTTTACCTATGAAATCCACCAAATAGGTATGAACAGAAACAGGAAGCTTCTTAAAAAGGTACCTTTAAAAAACTCAGCATCTGAATCAACCCTATACAGTAGGCCACTTCCCCAACAGTATATCTACCACTGCCCTACTGTATGTTAGCTATGCTTATTTTTGTTGCCCCTTAGTTGTATTATTTTTCTTCAGTATAAGTTCTTTTATCATGTTTTATTATTAACATGTGTTAAATTAGGCCTACTGTCCTACTGTTTATCATGTCTTGTGGAAGATTTTTTTCAACATGAAGGACTGGTCTGAATTGTATGTATATCCCACCATTACCGAAAAATTTTACAATTAATCAAGACATGATGGTCTAAAGGAAAGAACTCAAAGAGCTGAAATTGAAGAACAAGGTTGATCTTCTACATTATCTGGAAAATGGCAGCCAAAGGAAGATGGTAGAACATTTTAATGTTACCAAGAGCACAGTTAGTAACATTCAAAAATGTAAGCATGAGTACTTGTAGAGATATGGTAAGGAAACTGGAGACCTACAGTGGAAATGGAGGAAAGCTTTCCTTGATGAAAGCAATGAATCTACAATAGGCTGATTCAAACAAACCAAGTCAGTTAATGCCTGAATCTCTGGGCTGATGATCTAATAAGTTGCTAGAAGATGCACACAGGAATTTAGGATGGCAGATTTCCAAGCATCCAGTAGTTATCCTAAGAAATTTAAACTGCAACATGAGATCTCCCATAAAATCTTGTGGGATAAATCCAATGAAGTTCCAGTAGAAGTTGTGAAAGATTCATCAAAAAGTTCCCAGACTTTGCCAGACCCTTAGAGATGATGATGTCTTTAATGCTCACAAGGGCAGACTTTTTTCAAGGCAATGCCTAATAGGAAACTCATCATGAAGGGTGACAAATGTAAGAGCAGAAAATTGCCCAAAGAACTTTTCAGAGCTCTGCTTTCTGCTAATTCAACTGGAGAGAAACTAATGCCCTTGGTGACTGTTAGATTGGCAAATCCATGCCCATTCAAGAACCTGAAGCCCAGAGACCTCCCCATCACTTGGAGATCAAACAAACATGCATGGATGACTGATAACCCTATTTGAAGAGTGGGTAAGGGTATCAACTGGGAAATGAAGAAATGGTCTATTCTTCTGACAGTAGACAACTGTCCTGGCCACCAACAAGTGAATCATCTCACAAACATGACACTAAAATTTCTGCTTCCAGACATAAACTGAAAAATCCAACCTCTTGACCAAGGCAAAATCAAAACATTTAAAATGCTCTACTGAGCCCAGCTCCTGCAGTGGGTCATTTCACTTGATCATAACAGTTGAATTCTTTAAGGAATGAAACATTGAGTTGAGAATGTCTATTTCTATACCTTAGATTAGTGACTTTAAACTTTGTTTCAGAACTAGCCCCCTCTTTGCCCACAGATGAATATTAAATAATTTTCTAAGGTCAAATTTATTAATATAATTTAAAATCATAATTATCTTATTATAAAGTCAGTCAATGCAAACAAGAGAATTTCTGGGAATATAAACATTTGAAATTAGGAATTGTAATGCCAATTTACAATTTTAAATCAAGCTCAGGAACTTATTTATTTCTATATTTCATATGGCTCAAAGCACAGAAAGATTCTGATTCTCACAGATAAGAAATTTCAGATAGGACTAGTTATGTCTTTGTACTCATCTTATAATCATACATACTCTTCCAATACTTAAAAGGCTGGAAAAGAAAGTCTAAGATCTATATACCAACCACTTGATCACACTTCATAAACTAACATATTAGTGGCCTTTGAAACCCTTGAGGCAATGTTTACTATAGCTTCATAAGTAAAATGATATATAGCCTAGAATTGAAATCAAATATTGAAAATAATTTTCTTATAACATCTTTGGAAACAAGTTATACCTAAAGTCACTTTAAAATTAATTGATTAAAAGACTAACGTTATTTGTTTCAAGTTATCAAATTAAAAACAGCTTTTTGAAGAAAGAGTTGACTTCAATTGTTTTTTTGGTTTTTTATTGTTGGGGAATCATTGAGGGTACAATGAGCCAGGTTTATACTGCTTGCGTTTGCTGGGTGAAGTCCCTTTATTAATAGTGTCCCACCCCAAGAGGTGTGTCACACGGTGTGGCCCCACACCTCCCTGCTTCTTTCCCTCTCTTCCTTCCCCCATTCCTCCTCCCCCACGAGGTACTAGCATCAATTGTCCTCATATCAGAATTAAGTACATTGGGATTCTTGCTTCTCCATTCTTGTGATGCTTTACTAAGAAGAATGTATTTCAACTCCATCCAAATTAATACAAAAGATGTAAAGTCACCATCTTTTTTAGTAGCTGCATAGTATTCCATGGTATACATATACCACAGCTTGTTAATCCATTCCTGGATTGGTGGTCATTTAGGTTGTTTCCACAGTTTGGCAATTGTAAATTGAGCTGCAATAAACAGTCTAGTGCAAATGTCCTATGATAAAATGGTTTTTTTTCTTCTGGGTAGATGGTCAGTAATGGGATTGCAGGATCAAATGGGAGGTCTAGTTTGAGGATTCTCCATACTTCCTTCCAAAGGGGTTGTATTAGTTTGTAGTCCCACCAGCAGTGTAACAGTGTTCCCTTCTCTCCACATCCACACCAGCATCTGCAGCCTTGAGTCTTTGTGACGTGGGCTGTTCTCACTGGGGTTAGGTGATATCTCAGGGTGGTTCTGATTTGCATTTCTCTGATTAATTAGGGACAATGAGCATTTTTTCATAAGCTTGTTAGCCATTCATCTGTCTTCTTTAGAGAAGGTTCTATTCATCTCACTTGCCCATTGATATAGGGGATTGTTGGCTTTGTTGTTGTTGCTTAAGTTGAGTTCTCTGTAGATTCTAGTTATCAAACTTTCATCAACTTCAATTGTTTTTGCTAGGTCTTGCTATGCCCACAAAGCCATCATGCAGTTGTGTGTCATGTAATGATAAACAATAACTACCTTTGTCACAATTACTTTGCATTTGTATTCACAATTGATCCTCATAAGAATATGGCAAGGCAGCTGCTATTAATCCCAATCTACGTTTGAAGAGAAGATTATCAAATTGCTCCAAATTGATATATGTATAATGGAATCCTGTGTTCACTGGCCAGATGGTCTGTGTCTGTGATGTCCTTTTAATCCTTTATTAAAAACAAATATTAATTGTTTATAAATTTAAGAATATGGAGAACATTTTATTCATGATAATTTTTTTTGAGGGGGGAATGTGTTATTGTTTTATTTGAAACAATGACTTGAAAAATCTCAAAGCACAGTTCCTCCTAGAATCAGGCTGGAATGGTGCCAAGTTTTCCCAGCGGAAGAAAAGCAACTCGACATCACTGATGGAGAGTAAGGAGGTGAAGACGTGTAGGAGGATTTTCTTTTTTAAATCTAAAAGCAGTGGTGTTTAAGAAACAATAATTCTGTGTCTGTTTTCATCTTTATGTTTCACATGCTTTTAGACTAAAATGTAAGATGATCTGAATAACCTTTCTTTGTGCCCTTCAGAGTATACTGTGCTGATTTGGAGACTAGGAAAGTTTCATGGAGGTCAAGATTTGAACCGGCAGTTGGATTTCATAGCTTACTTTCTTAGCAACGCTGATCAATTATCTGCATGAGGATAAATGTAATATTCCTAACAGCACTCGTTTATTAAAAGTTATCAACTCATAGGACTATTAGCTGTCCAGGTCTCCTGGCACTGGAGACACATAGTGGCTCATGCAGAGGCTGGGAGGCCACTAATTGAAATGTTTTTGTTGTTGTTGTTGTTTTTATTCGTCAGGAAGTTGGGTCCTTACATAGAATTCTCATGCAATGTTGTAATATTTGGTCTTTATTGTCATTTCCTGTAATTTGATCTTGAAGTCTCTCTCATGAGAGTGGCTATAAACTCTAGCCCTGCTCTGGTGTGTCTCCAGGGGAAGTGGGGGTGGTTGTTTACAGTGTGGCTTTCAGGATACTGCCTTATCCTGGTAATGGTCCAATGTAGTGTTTTTCAACCTTTTTTAAAAATCTCACAGCATACTTGAACCTACTGTTAAACTTCTGTGGCATACTTAAATTATGTTGATCAAGAAAATGTGTAAAATAAAAGAATAAACTTACTATGCTTTGACCTTCTTCCAAAAATAATTTAATTAATGGTCTTTAAAAATTTTTGCAGCACACCTAAGATCTTCTCATGGCATACCAGTGTGCTGTAGCATATCAGTTGAAAATCACTGGCCTAATGCCTGAGT
Organism: Nycticebus coucang; assembly: GCF_027406575.1. Lineage (NCBI taxonomy): Eukaryota > Metazoa > Chordata > Mammalia > Primates > Lorisidae > Nycticebus > Nycticebus coucang. The sequence continues at coordinate 92,029,585 of NC_069793.1, forward strand.
GTCTGACCCATGTCCAGGTGTCCCTCTCACAGGACACTTGTTTATAGGAGCAGATACATGTGACCCTTGTCTGACCTTGTTCAGCTTATTTCTACCAAGCTAACCACTCTCTAGGAGAGCCCTGACTGGGAGGAGAGGCAACTCAGTAGAACACATGTAGTAACAGACATGGTGTGTCACCTACAGATCCCTTTACAGACTCCAGAAAGAGAGCACAGCAAACCCCTCAGGGCCACCAGCAAGGGAGAGACTCTGGCACAGGCATATTCAGGAAGCTGCTGGGGGCAAGAGAGTGTGCCAGCAAGGGGAACACCTTTCCCAGGCTTGACCCAAGCAGGGACATTCTGATGGGTGGGTTTGCAGCCAGCAGGGTTCCATGGGGTGGTTCTGATGGGTGGGTTTGCAGCAAGCAGGCAGGAGCTCCAGTGATTCACACTGTGACTGAGAGGGGTCATTGTGACATATCTATGCAGTTCCATCACTGGTGTTGGGGTCAGGTGTGACTAGGAGGTGGTGGTGTAGGGCAGATATCTGGATCAATCACAGTGAAGAACTGGGAGACAGAAAACAAGAAACTGTCAAAGTGCCTAAGCCCTGCTTCTGGTATGAGAAATTCCAATTTGTGTTCAAAACAGATGGCAAAAAACCAAACAAATATATGAATTCATTACATTACCATATTAAAGACTATATTGGATTGGCTACCAGGAGTTCATAAACCCTCAAAATAGTATGTAAAATGTTGTGTGCCTGGGTAATGGTGATTTTTCTGGAAATCACAGCTTTTTTACCATATTTGTAACCCCCAGAAACATTAAGAATCACTTTGTGCTAATGGATTTGTTGATTGTCAATATATCAAACTCAAAAGATGTTTTTGTTTTGTTTTGTTTTTTGGTGTTGTTAACTTAGTCATGATAACCCTTGGGAAAAATCATCAATTAAAGTGAGTTATTAATAGAATGTTTACTGTCACTAGTATAATAGCATAACTATACATCTAGCTATTTACTTATCATATATTAATTTACTCTATCATGCATTAGTTTGATAGAAGTCATTTATATATGATAAATGATTTACTCCATCATATATTAATCATATTAATGTGTTTTTTTTGTAATATTTTATAATTCACAAGTGCTTTTATCACATATTACCTCATTTAATCCAACGGCAACCCTGTGAGTTGGTTGGTGTTATTAGCATTTTTATAAATAAAGCAACAGATTTGGGGCCATGCCCAACTCACTTTTCTTTTAAGTGGGGGAGCTACAACTCAAACCATCTCTATTAACATCCCGCCCTGACATGATTCATTTCTATGTCTTAACCTATTCTTTTTACATTTTTTTTGAAAATTTTACTTTCTCTTTTAATTGAAATTATAATTATGCACATATCTAGACTAGAATCTAACTTGATTTTGTAGTCAACAGTTATTTTACATCATACAAAGCATTTTCTATCTTTTTTTTTCTTTTTATTATTATTATTTTTTTAATTGTTGGGGATTCATTGAGGGTACAATAAGCCAGGTTACACTGATTGCAATTGTTAGGTAAAGTCCCTCTTGCAATCATGTTTTGCCCCCATAAAGTGTGACACACACCAAAGCCCCACCCCCCTCCCTCCGTCCCTCTTTCTGCTTTTCCTCCCCCCCATAACCTTAATTGTCATTAATTGTCCTCACATCAAAATTGAGTACATAGGATTCATGCTTCTCCATTCTTGTGATGCTTTACAAGAATAATCTTTTTACAGTTTTATTGAGGAATAATAAAAAAAAACTATGTATATTTAAGTGTTCAATGTGATAAGTTTTGCTTTTTATATACATCTGTGAAGCTACCACAATTGAGAAAATGAACATCGGCATTGCCCCAAAAGGTTCCTCCATGCTCCTTGGAGATCCTTCCCTCCTTGGTTTTTCCACCTCCCATCCCCAGGCAACCACCAGTATGTTTTCTGTGACTGTGAATTAGTTTTCATTTTTTAGAGTGTTATAAATGAGGGATCATACAATATTTAATTCTTCTTTTGTGCTTTCCTTCACTCAGTATAATTACCTTGAAAGTCATCAGTGATGTTGCTTATCTGAGTATCTCATTCCGTTTAACTGCAGAGTAGCATTCTATTTTATGAATATACCACAGTTGGTTCATCTACTCACTTGTTGATGGGCACTTGGATTGCTTCCAGTGTTTAGATATCATGAATAAAGCTGTGAAGATTCATGTGCAAGTCTTTGCCTGCAAATACGTTTTCATTCCTCTTGGGTAAATACATGGGAGTGGAAAGACTGGCTGCTAATGTGGTTGTGTAATCAGGCTTCTTAATTACAGCCTTTCTAATAGGTGATGAGAGCAGACATCTTTGTTCCTGATCTTAAGGGGGATTTGCATGCAGTTGTCCACCAGGCAGTATTTGACCCTTTGCTAGTCCTTTGACTAAAAAGAGTAGACTTTTCTTGTGGCCCCTTATTTTCTGTACCTATCGGCGTTTCTAGGTTGCTGGTTTCTTCAGCACTTAGTATGGGAAATGTTAAACCAAAAGAAAAGTCAAGAAGCTCACTATTGTGTCTTTCCTTGGGTTTCCAGGTCCCAGTCTGCCTTCTTTCCTCCACTTTTCAGTCTTCTCAGTTTTGTTTCATAGGTGGACACCAGAAGTTGTACTTGTACTTAGTGGGAAGAATCAGAAAAAACAAAACAAAATAAAACAAAAAAAAGTTTACTTCACTTTTCCAAAAACGAAAGTCCCACTCAATTATCTTTTAAAGAAATTTGAATACTAAGAAACAAATGTGTATATATTTGCTTATTTATTTATTTATTTTGCAGAGACAGAGTTTCACTTTATGGCTCTCGGTAGAGTGCCATGGCATCACACAGCTCACAGCAACCTCCAACTCCTGGGCTTAAGCGATTCTCTTGCCTCAGCCTCCCAAGTAGCTGGGACTACAGGCGCCCGCCACAACATCCGGCTATTGTTTTGTTGTAGTTCGGCAGAGGCCGGGTTTGAACCCGCCACCCTCGGTATATGGGGCTGGCACCTTACGGACTGAGCCACAGGTGCCGCCCTATTTACTTATTTATTGACCAGACCAGTTCTTTATATTTTTCTAAATGTGTATAGATCCATATGTCTATCTGGTGTCATTTTTCTTCTTCCTAAAGGACTTCCTTTAATATTTCTTACAGTGCTATGCTCTTTAAAATTTCTTTTCTCTTTTCATTTTTAATAATTTCTACTTCCATTTTTGCAATGCCTGAACTGCCATTATTCCCATCCAGTGTATTTTTTTTTATTTCAGACCTTGTAATTTTCATCACTAGGAGCTGAGTTTGTCAGTTTTATATTTTCCATGTCACTACTTAACTTCTTGAACACATGCAATACATTTATAAGGATTCATTTAACATCTTTCTCTAATACTTTTAACGTCTGCACAAGTTCTGAGTTATTTTGATCGATTTTTCTTTTTGTCTTGATTTATGTTTTCTTATTTCTTTAATTGAATACCTGACATTGTGAATTTTACCTTTGGGGGCTCTATGGATATTTTTGTATTGCTGTAAATATTCTTCATCTTTTCTCTGGGTGCAATTGGAAATTGGTTGATCATTTTTGGTGTTTCTCAAAATTTGTTAGGTGGACTGAGAGTGGCAACTTATTTTGCACTGATTATGCCCATACCAGGCAAGACACTTCTGGTCCTCTACCCAGTGTCCCAGGAATTAGGTGGGAAAGGCACTGTCTCTGCCCTTAGTAAGTGCTCAGCACTGCTGCCTCTAAACCTTCTGATTGTTTTTGTTTGTTGGGTTTTTTTTTTCCCATTGCTTTGATCAGTTTCCTAATATACATGAGTTTATGAAAACTCTACTGAGTAGTCACGGGGGCTCTTCAGAGACCTCCAGACCTCTCTGTGTAGTTCTCTCCTCTCCAGTACCTCCTCTTGCCAATTCTAGCTACCTTCACATCTCAGGATGGTCTTTTCAACTCTGACAGTCTGCCAGGCTCTGCCTGCTTCCTTTGTTATATCCTCTGACTTGTATCCCTAAAACACACACCGCATGTACAGTCAAGGCCAGAGTTTTATCTGTAGTCGAAAAACTGGGCAACATAATTTCTAAAGTTATCTCCATGTTTCTCTTTACCTGTGAGAACCCGGAGGAAGTAAACAGTCCACTGGATAACACCAAGACTGTTCTATTTCATAAACTTATTTACAGAAGCACAATATCATGCTATTTTTTCTCTTAATCTGGTGTTATCCTCCAAATGATTACTTTAGGACATTATTAGTTTAGAAGCATTTCACATTTTAAATGGTGTATTTGTTAGTTTTTAAGTGTTAATATTCCAGAGGTGCAAACTCAGGCCTTATTTAAAAACAAATAAAGCTTAGGGGCAAAATCATATTACCAAAACATAAGGGCTCTTGATTTATCTTTTATTTCTTTCAATTAATAAAGCCGTGTTCTCAGAAAACAAACCAAACCACAAAAAGTCACTGTCTTTTTGAAGTTAATGCTTCCATGAAAACCATAATGGGTCAGGACACCCTTGTGTATTTTTATACCAGCCCATCTTGATATATGTCTAATGTTTTCTTCCGCCTTTAATTCTGCAAACATTCTATCCTTACTGACTGCTTATTTTTGATACAATCAAATCCATAGCACACCTGTCTCTGTGGGTAAAAAGAGAGTGAGTCATTTAGGAGGAGGGTAGTCACATTAACTCTTAGAAGACACAAAATATAATTTATGAAATTGAGTTTTTGAGGACATAACATGATGCCCTCATGACTGAAAAGAACTATTGGATCTCCTGAAAAGGTCATCTCCGTCTCTCTAAGAGGATGCAGAGCCATTGCCAAATTAAACTCTAAAGTTAGTGCCATAGAGTTTAATAAAGTAATTGTAACAAGTTGTAAGAAATGCCATTCACAATGTTCATTCTCAGGTCATTCCCAGGCCTGCCAATCAGCCAGCTGAATGTGTTTGCACCTTGCTGCTCTGCTTCACTTTTAGAAATGAACTTTTTTCTTGAGTGTACATGCAGTCTGTGTTTTAGGCATACAAATGAGAGGAATAACAGAACCGGTATTACTCCATTGAGTCATGGTTTTTGGTTTTCAGTGGAAGCAAGAATCTTCTTTTTCGTCACTGAATTCCTTGTCTGGCTGTCTACTGAAAGGAAAGAAGAACATAAAAATGAACAATAAAAGCCAGCCCTCTGCTGGGACAGGGCAAAGAGAACACAGTGTCAGGATGGCATTTCAAAATGATAAGGAAAGGCAATTTGCTCATCTAGGTGAGTGCTTTATCCTCTGCATGTGTAACCTGAAGAGGGTAAATTACTTTTTCCTGGTACCACTTGGTATCCAAGAGGAGGTAATTTACCTCAGAATGTCAAGACACCCTGATGCCATGAAAGTGGTTATATCCCCGGCTTGCTGCATGGAGAGTGCTTTGCTCACAGTGGAGCAAAAGCCGATCCCTTCATAAACCACCTGATCCAAGGCAGAGATGTTCCAGCTCATAAGCAAGTGCACAAATGATGAGATGCTTTCTTTTTCCCAAGAGAGTGCTTGGGAGTATATTTGTTTTAGCTCCTTCATTGGTTGTGATTTAACTGAACGGTTCCCTTGGAAACAGAGTTGTTTTTCTTTTACTTAAAAATAGTTAAAAGGAAAGTAAACTTTTCTCACTGACCTGCAGGACAATTCAGTCTTACCCGTGCCCAGCAGCTGGACGCTGTGGGAATGACTTCCTCTGTTTGCTGTTTTGAGATTCCACATCTGGATAAAGGGGTTTGGTCCGTTGGAAATACTGCAACAAGTCTGCTTCTTTAGGAAGTTTTCCAACGCACTGTAAAGTGGTAACAAGAGAGCATTATAAGTAAAAAGACCTTATTTGAACTCTCTCTTTATGGCAAGAAAAAATATCACTGGACTGGGAATTCGATATTTCTGGTGTATCTTTGGGAATGTGTATAAATATTCATGTGCAGGCGTCTTTAAACAGATAACCTTGTTGTACAAAGCTGCTCAACCAAGTGTTGAAAACTCAACTTGACATGTCCTTCATAAACTGACAAGACTGCACTGCCATTTTTCTCCATAGTATCTATGAAACATGAGAGAAACATCATTATGCTGCGATGTCATTGTTCATTCATTCATTTACTCATTTTCTGAATATTTACTGGGAACTTAATGTTGGGATAGACCATAAATGATTCAGGTGCGCCCCTAGTGCTCATATCCTGGGGCTTGTCGTCTGGCTAGGTCCACAGACATTAAGCAGAAAATCAAATAGATAATCAGAATTGTGATAAATTCTATAAAGAAAAAGAAGAAGGTGCTATAAGAACATGCACTAAGGAGACATAATTTTGTTTGGATGAGAAGTGTTGACAAAAGTTTTCGTTTTTAGATTGGAAACCAAAAAAGAATGAATGGAGATAAGGTAGAGAGGTGATGTAGGAGATAAAACATGTCAGTAGAAAAATTAGCTTGGCTAGAAGTGCTATAAAGACACCAATCTTGAAATAGAACAGGAATGAATAAACAGAGACAATGTGGTGGAGAAAAGAAAATAAAGAAAGAATAGCTCGAGACAAGGTTTATTGAATTGTTTGTTTAATGAACATGTATGTAGCATTTACTGCGCCCCAGGAAGAGCTGTGGAATATTAATTCATTGAATACTTATAATGATCTTATAAGGAATGTGTTATTATTATCCCCATTTTGTAGACATGGAAACTAAGAGATAGAGAATTTTATAATGAGAGCAGGAAATATACTGAAAGACTGAAATATTTAAAATTTTGTCATAGGTGCAATAAAAATTTACAGAATGGTTTTAAACAGTGAAATACTTGTGAAATATTAAAAATTTTTTCATAGGTGCAATAAAAATGTATAGAATGGTTTTAAACAGTGAATTCCTTCATCAAATTTACATTTTAGCTAGATGTCTCTGATCAATGTATATCTAAATGGGGGGACTGGGATGTAGGGGGGTCTAGTAAGAATGGTTGAGAAGATTAATTAGGAGGCTACTGTAGTATTACCAGAATGAGATGGTGGCACTAGGGAATGCAAAGGGTTGGGTGTATTCAAGAAATATATTAGGGATTAAATGGGCAGGACTCAAAGAGGAAATAGATGTGACCTGGAGTAGGGGCAAGGAAAGATCAGGGATGATTTTTAAGGTTTCTATCTTAAGTAAATAGATAGACAACCATTTACTTGGTTGAAGAATACAGGCAGAGAAGCACATTTGAATTTGGGGAGGGGAAAGCAAAGAAGAACTATAAATTGTGCTTCAGCCAGAATGTGGTGGAAGTGCCTAGGATATATCGGTGTAGGAATGTTGGGTGAATATTTAACTTTGGAAAAACGAAACTCAGAAGCAAGGCTGAGAAAAATATATGAATTTGGAAGTTATTTCTTATAATTTTTTTCTTTATTTATTAAATGTTTAACTTGCTTGTTTTTTTCCCTAGACTCCTCTAATGTAGATATAAAGAAATCTAAGATAATATTTAAGTATTGACATTTATTTAGTAAGTGTTTAACTTGCCCGTTTTTTTCCCTAGACTCTAACGTAGATCTAAAGAAGTCTAAGATAATATTTAAGTACAAATGTGATGATTTATTTTGTAATTAAAGTTTAGAGAACATACAAACTTTATACAGGTAATAGCATTGAAGAAATTTATGCCACCTGTGTATAATTGGTTCAGAAGGAAATCTGTAACACGAAATGAGAGGCAAGATGATGACTGGAAGATTTCTACTCATTTAATTTGTGGTCTTTGGATAACAGAATTATTGGGAGCTTATATTTCAATTTTCTGCATATTTTAACAAAATTATAAGACGACTTTCCTTCATCCTTATATTGAACTTTGGAGACCCCAACCTCCACAGTGCTTTACTAAACTCTCCACAAAGAGCCTTCTTCTAAAATTAAGATCCAGATCAGGCAAGCTGTATTAAAAAAGAAGCGGGGAAAGGAGAAGAAGGAGATCCAGAGAAAAGTAATGCATTATTCAACTTACAAACTTTACATGTAGGAGGTCTAATAAGTAAGTTTGTGAACTGGCCACCATGTGCTTGTGTTGGTAGCACTGTGCAAACAACTTAGTAAGATTTCACGACCTTAGCATATCAGCATCTCACTGTTGTATTTGTGTTGATATGCAGTGGTGTCTTACTGAGTGGCATTTATGGCAGTTGTGACAACATTGGAGTTTGAATTAGAGCAATGAAAAAACATGTCAATTTCTTAGTAAACTTGGCAAGAGTGGAAGTAAAATCAGGGACATGTTAGTTCATGTTCATTGGGATAATACCATGAAGAAAATGGCAGCATACAAATAGATTGAAAGCTTTTCTGAGATGACAGAAAGCATCACTGATGGGGAGACGTCAGAGTGACCAGTAAAGAGCAGAACTGACAAAAACATTGCAAAAAGTCCTCAAATGAGTCAAAATCATCACTGACTGTGAGACGCATAGCAGACCAAGTAAACATCAATAGAGAAAGTTAGGAAAATCTTGTATGAAACTCTTGACTGGCAACTCATGGCTCTTAAATCATGACAATGCACCATCTCACACGGCACTATCTGTGAGGAAGTTTTTAGACAATAAATAAATGATTATATTGGAACACCCTCCCTTATCACCAGATCTGGCCCCCAGTGGTGTTTTTCTTTACCTAAAGATAAAGGAAATAATGAAAGGAAGATATTTTGATGACATTCATGACACCAACAGAAGTATAATGATAGCTCTGATGGTCATTCCAGAAAAAGAACTTGAAAATTTCTTTGAAGGGTAGACAAGGCACCGGCATCAGTGCGTAAGTACCAAGAGGAGGACTTTGATATTCAGCAGTGAGGTATGTAGCACAAATTAAGCTCATGAACTTAATTGTCAGACCTCATATGCAATTCAAGGCATGCTTTGGCTGGGTCAGATGCTTTATTGAAGAGCAGTTTAGGTCACTCTTTTTATCATACGAGGTTATGGAGTGGAGCATCAAATGAATGGATGCCTAGAGAAAGTAATTTCACCTAACTCTGCTTTGTGATAAGCTGTTCTCTTACAATTTATTGCATCTAATAGCATTTTCTGAGAAAAGAGAAAAAGCTTTGGAACTCTCCTTCAATCCCCCAGTATGCTTGCTTTATAACCTTCTCTTTAGTTTATTCCTTCCTGCTTTTCTGTATCATTCAATAATTTTTGCTGTTCCTAAATCTTGCCTCAAACATTATTTTTATTATTTCCTCCTAGCTCATTAATGGATAGATGACATTTTATTGGCATTAGAGCTGATGAAATCTATGAAAAAATGTGTGTGGATATATGTGTGCGTATGTGTACATGTAGGTAAATGTGTATATGACTCTCTATCACAAATTTATTTATAAAAAATGATTATAGATTTATTACCCTGATTTAGCCCTTCTACAATGTATACATATTTAAAAATATTATGTTGCACATGATTACTGCATATATATATCATTTCTGTCAATTTAAAATAGAACTGAAATTAACTTGAAAATGATAATAGATAGCTTTCCTTTATTTAATGAACTCTAGTATTCTAATCAATATAGGGTGCAAGGGTAGATTTTCAGGGTTCAGAATATGTGAGCTGTGCTCTGTAGAGGAGGAATAAGGCTATGAAGAAAAAGCCATTCTGTCAGTTACCTTGGCTTTAGTTTTTTTAGGCATTTGAACAAGAAGACCTGCAAAGTTAGTTCTAACTTCTATGATTCTTTTTCTTAGTAAATATTTGGGATTATGACAAAATTAAAATAAGAAAATCAGTTTTTATAAGGGTGTAAATTATTCAAAGATTTTTCCAGAAAAGACTGCCAATATGAGGGTAAGGGTGTCAGATAAAGCAGATTGTAGGGAAAAATTGTCAGACTTTTCAAAACAAAAGCACATGGAAGCCAAAGGGAATAGTCAACATTTTTGAAACATTACTTTTTTACATTAAAAAAACTGAGGGTCTTAAATGGGTAGGAGTGCATTTCCTAGCCTAGGAATTTTAGATAACTTCATATAAGCTCCTAAAGGTAAGCCAGTAGACTCAAGAACTGTATCTTAAAATCCCAGGACTTGTACAGAAAGATCAAGAAATAAAGTTAGCCTAGACAAAGTAAATGGATTTACTTTTTTTCTTTAGAATATAAAAGTATAAGTTTATTTTATGTTAGAGAAAGGGAAGAGCGTAGGGGAGACAGATGAGAAAGAGATATGAGAGCGGAGACAGGACGAGAGAGGAAGACGCTGGGAGTGGGGGAAGAACAGGAGTGAGAAGATGGTGTGGCAGCCCAGGGAAAGAACGCCACCATGGATGGACTGCTGATGTCACATTGCTCGGCTGCAAAGCACAATTTACACATTTTCAGTGATTTCCTTTTGCTATTTCTGTTTCGCTGGCTCTAGGAACATTTGGTTACTCTTTCTAGAATTTAAAAATTTCAAAGAACTGTAAAAGAAAAAAAATCAATTAAAGGGAAAAATATATGTTGTGGCCTAAATAGCAGGGATACTGTGAACATAATTCATGGTATAAGAACAGCTATGACTGGGCTCACAAAACTTATGAATAAATATAAGCTAGTGAAAGCAAATAACCTAATGGGAAGAGGTCGGCAAGGGACCAAACAAGCTCTATGAAAACAGGAAGACATTCTCAATGTGACCTGATTTCAGGGCAAGGAGAAATTAAGTAGCGTGAATTTGGCCTTGGGCAGAAATGTGTACCCTCAAGAGAGGTAGGTCTCAGCATTTCTTCCTGCCATTAAATTCGGCACGAGGAAGAGAATGTCTAACAAGCTCTAGAACAGGGGTCCTCAAACTTTTTAAACAGGGGGCCAGTTCACTGTCCCTCAGACCATTGGAGGGCCGGACTATAGTTTAAAAAACAAAAACTATGAACAAATTCCTATGCACACTGTGCATATTTATTTTGAAGTTAAAAAAACAAAACGGGAACAAACACAATATTTAAAATGCAGAACAAGTAAAGTTAAATCAACAAACTTACCAGTATTTCAATGGGAACTGTGGGCCTGCTTTTGGCTAATGAGATGGTCAATGTCTGGTTTCATATTTGTCACTGATAGTCGTAACAAGCGATGCAAGTGTGCATCAGTTAGTCTAGATCTGGTTGGAATTTCAGATGTTTCATTCTGGAAAAAGTCTGTTCACAGACATAAGTGCTGCCAAAGATGGTTGCCATTCTTGGTTCCTGAGATTAGGATATGTCTCAGAGGGGAGAGACGCATAGAAATTAGGAAGGCTGCTTGATTTGAATGCGTCTTTCAGAGAGTCACAATTCTGCAGTTCAGCCCCTTCCACTTGGTAAATCGTATTCACATTTTCAATGTCAATAGAAAATGGGTTACGGAAAAGCTGTATGTTCTGTTCATGGAGATGAAGCTCTTTAAATCTAAATTGGAACTCCTTTTGCAACTTTTCCAGTGAATCCACACATGTTTTATTTGGGAATGCAACCGATGGATTTTCTGCTAACAGATTTTGAGTTGTGGGGAGATGGCAGAAATTTTTCTCCTTCACTTGTTTGATGAGGAGGTCTAATTTTACTTCAAATGCTTTCACATGTGATTGTGATTTGACGTAAATTTCCTTTCCTTGAAGTTGCATGTTGAAACTGTTGAGTAGCTCTGTTACATCTGTCAGAAAGGCAAGGTGCCTTTTCCATTCTGCATCATTGAGCTCTGGTACTTCTTTGTTCTTTGAAAGCAGCAAAGCTGTAATCTGTGGAAGTAAGACATAGAAATGTTTCAAAACTCTCCCTTGACTCAGCCAATGGACTTCTGTGTGGTACAGAACATCTTCACAGGCAACATTTAGCTCAGACAGAAATTCCTGAAATTGTCTGTGGTTTAGTGCATTACCTGTAATGAAGTTAATACAAGATGCCACAGTTTTCATAAGAGTCCCACTTCAGTGATTTACTACACAGTGCTTGTTGGTGGATGAGGCAGTGTATGACTATTGGATGAGAATGGTTCTGTTTGTCCATCTCTTGGTTAATGTGAGCAAATACTCCTTTCTTAGACCCCACCATGCTAGGACCACCATCAGTTGTCACACTGGCTAGTTTTGCCCAGTCCAGCACAGTTTGGCAAAGCTTTTGATAAAAATCCTCTCCTGTAGTTGTTCCTTTGATGCTTTGCAGTGCAGCAAGCTCTTCTGTGACTTCGAAATAGTCATTCATCCCACAAATAAAAATTAGAAGTTGTGCAGAATCAGCTGTGGCAAAAACACCTGGCAGGCCGGATAAATGTCCTCGGCGGGCCGCATGTGACCCGCAGGCTGTAGTTTGAAGACCCCTGCTCTAGAAGGATAGGGACCTCTAAATTGTAAAATAAAGAAACAAATGCTTAAAGTACCCTAAATTATACAGAAGAAAGTAAAAGTCTTCAGGAGTGTAACATTCAGAAAATTCATTCCTGTCAACATTTTGGCATATTGCTCTCCGTTGGTGGAAGGATGTATCTCGGAGGAGAGAAGGGCAAACAAGACTTCTAACAAGAGAAGGAAATAAAGTTAGGATGGATTTGGAAGTGAGAATTCAAGACAGGATGACAAGGACTTCTCTTCCCCCCCCCATAAAATAGAAAGCAAGCTAACTGCAGTCTCATTGTTATTTTCTAAGTGATTTTTTTTCTGTCACTAAATTTTAAGCTTGCAGGGCTGTGCTGTTTTCATCTTTGATCTCTCAAGGACTATAATAGTGGCTGGTATGTGTACCAGTAGACACTCAAGACCATATCTGTTGAATAATCAGAGGCGTGTAAGTAACACTAAATACAAAAATACAACAAAGAGCAGGAGGAACTGGATCTCTGTTGAATTTCTAATGAAAGTGCAAAATCTTGTAAAAGTCCTTGGGGATTAAGGAAGTATAAAGAGGGTAGATCCAAGCCTGAGTTTGCAGATGATAGGCAGCAATGACAATTACCTCTCCACCGTGCTTCATCAGTCTCCAGCAAGGATTTTGCAGGTGGAAATGTAAAAGAGTCGCATGCACAAGCAGAGACCCAATAAGAGAATATTTCATTTGTTGAAGGTTTTAGAAAGGTAGAGATGTTGAAGCATTTAAAGAATCCCAGAAAAGGGGTGGTGTCTGTGGCTCAAAGGGGTAGGGCACCGCCCCCATATGCCAGAGGTAGTGGGTTCAAACCCAGCTCCGGCCAAAAACTGCAAAAAAAAAAAAATCCCAGGAAATAGAATTGCCCGAATTCTGGATATGTGAAAAACTTGACAATTACATAGGAAAAATGAATTCTAGACATTGTGATCTAGATACCAAACTTTTCAGCAAAATTTTATAATATATGAGCCAGGCAAAGCCATAGTGACTTGCTTGAATGCTACAACTTACCAGCTTTCAGTGAGTTATATAACCTCTCTATGCCTCAATTTACATAGCCATAAAGCCGGCATACTCTTCGTATTTGTCTTATAAAGATGTTTGAAGATTAAATCCTCTTAAGGCATACATAAGATTCCAGCTAGATAGTAAGTGCTCTGTAAGATTGGATATCTCCACAAGAATTAATTATACTTTACAAAAACTTCTTACATTTTTTTTTTTCAAAAAAGTTTCTGGGTTGCTTATTCTAAGGTACTTCCCAGGTGTGTCTGAATGGTGGTAAAACCCTTTTACAAAATCTTTACTGTTTTTCTCACAAAGGTAGCAATGGCATCCATTTTGGAGAGATATGTAACTAAGAAAATGTAATAAAAGTAAGAGGGCAAATAATTTACTGTACTTTCTACCCTTAAAAGCTGTATAGAATACTAGGAGTTATGGTGAAGAATTTTTGCTTATTATATATTACTTTATAATAATTAGTTTATCCAAAATCATTAACTTTCAAAGTTGAAAGAAATATGAAAAACTTTCTAGTCCAAACATTTATATTGTAGCTGAAAAAATGGGGTTATGAGAGGTCAAATGATTTGCCCAAAGGCACACAGCTAGTGTATAGCCTCATCAAGATTTGAACTCACCATTTTTTGTATATGGAGCCATCATCTGATAAGAGGTAAATAAAAATATAGATCATATTTCTCTCTCCCTCTAGGAATTATGTATATGTGGCCATTTGCTTACCGTTCAGAATTCAAAATTAAGTTGTTGTTAATACCCATTGGCTGACTCTGTTGGTGCAGGTATGACGTTACCTGTTTTTATTCCAGGAGCTGCCTGTCCACCTTCCCACCTTGATCCCAGTGGTATTCACTGAGAAGTTTAGGCAATTTTCTCAAAGCTACACAAAAGCTTAAGATTTGGGGCAGATTGGGTGTATTTTTCTGATTCACATAAAGCACAAGCTTTACTGCCTGGGCTGTGTGTGTGTTGTAAACTAGTGGTCAGAATTTTTCTTTTAACTGCCTATAGATGATACAAGCCTTCTCTGATTTGATAGATTCCAGCAGCTTTCTGCCCCTCGATGTTGTTGAAATTGTGAACTGTAACACAGCTCGAATGGTGGTCCACAGGGATGTGCCTTCACCCCCCAGACCCTCTCCTTCCCATCCAGCCTTTTTCACTCTCAGTCTTTTCCTTATCCATTTTTCTCGCCCCCTCCCTTCCCCAGTGAGCACCATTCCCCTTCGCATGACACGCTGCCTCCTTTCCCTGTCTGGTTCTGGACGTGTCACAGCTTCAGACAAACGCTGTTAAGAAGAAGGGTGGGTTCTGGCCTCTGTACTGCTGTTTTCGGGTGGAATGGGAAGTTCCGTGCCCAGTGGAGGAGGACATGACAGAGCCGGGTGGCTTCAGCTCTGGGCCACAACTGTCCTGTTTCTACAGTGTCAATATCAAGTACTTCACCACAACACGCATTATTCCCCTTCTGAAATCTCATCTATTGTAAATGAGCAACTTCATAGTTTTCAGATTAATATAATGTTCAGACACCCCTTCCGGGGCTGTGGTAACACTGACCTTTCAGGGCTAATAATGCCTCATTCCCTTCACTGCATCAGGTGTGTTTGTAAATGTCTTTACATTAACTGCCCCTGAGTGGCCCCGGGGCCAAACTGCTTTGCTCTAATTTTAAATTTAGCTCTAGACTACAGGAAGTGACGAAAGAATTTTGGCCCACTGCCCCCTCACGATACTGAGTTATTAAAAACTTCAGAACACATTTATGAATGCCAGTTATGCTCTGGGCACTGTTATTTATCCCGCCACTCCTCCCAGTGTTTGAGGCAGAACTTCTTCCCTAGAAGAGATGACATTTCTGTGGTTTTTAGTTTTGTGAGATCCAACGGACAAGAATGTCAATAAGGGACGGAGGAGTCAGGAGTCGACCAAAGGCGTCAGGGGACTCTGGGATTTGGGAGCTCAGAAGACACAGGAAAGGTATTCCAGGAAAAGGGAACAGCACACATAGAAGCCGGGTGGTAGGACGGGCAGTGGAAGACGAGAGAGTAGGTTGATTCTAGCACTTCAGCACAATGCTAAGAATTAACAGTAAGACGGGTAAGTGGAAAAGTCACGTTCAGAAGTTTATTCTTCTTTTTCTTATTGTTTATTATTTTCTTTCTTTTTACAGCTTATTGAAATATAACTGGCATGCAGTAATACTAGTAAGTGCATTATTTGATTGGTTTTAACATGTAGATATATCTTTAAAATTATCACCACAATCAAAATAATAAACATTTTCTAAAAGTTTTGACATATCCATCTGCAATCCCTTCCCCACTCCACGCCTATCTCTAAGCAACCCCTGATTTGCATTCCATCAGTACAGATACCTTGTCATCCTTAACGAATTGATATGGCATTATACTATGTTGCAGAAAACTAAACTCACTGCCTTTTCAACATTGCTTGAACATCTTGTTTGCCAAGAACTGGGCCAGGGTTTTGCAATAAAGAGGTAAATAAGTCCCAGTCCACTCCATTAAGCATCATACAAATTAGTGATCGTAATTCAAGATACTTCCAAAGGCAGTGGGAAGCAGCACACCCTGCCAACACTATTTGGGAAAGTGTTGAGGACAACTGGGGCTAGGGGGATAGAGATGTGGTAGGGGACAGTCGTCCACCTGTTAAGGTAAAATACCCAAAGCCTATATCCTGCCTAAACTCTTTCTAGGTATCACACAATAAACACCTCTGTTTGGTTCGCACTTACACAATCTCTAATTTTTAATTACAAATTGAAAATTAGGTCCCTATTATGTGACAGGTATGCTGCTAGAGGCTGGGCAATCACAAGTGACCCACACAGGCTCAGGCACAGCCTTCTTGAGTTCAGTCTGTCACAGCTAGAGAGAGCGCTGCGTGTTGTGGGGCCCTGTGAGAGACAGTCGCTCAACAGAGATCCAGGAAGGCAGACTGCAAGGGATCTGGGAGAAACCCAAACCAAGGATCAATTAGAGTTTTTTTAGATAAAAAGTAAGGTGAAAATTGCCCCAGACAAAGGGAACAATGCATAAGAAGATCTGAGGAAAAGAGAGGGAACAGCATATCTGAGACGTGGGCTCCCTATGAGCAACCTGGCCATTCTTGCTTTTGTCCTAAGAGGCCATTGCCACGTAGTGATACGTTAAAAAGGAACAGAATGCTAAGACCAAAAAGCCTTGGCATTGCAGTCAGTCACGTGACACATAGCAAAATTCCTAAAAGCTCTGTAGACGCTGTGTCTGTTCAGGTTCCTGAGAAGTAGAGCCTGGGGGTGGGTGGGTGGGAGTGTGGAGTGCAGGTGACTTATTCAGAATGTCCTTCAGTTCAGGATAACCAGGAGACAGAGCTGAGAAGGGTGTGGTGCTGGGTGAGATCTAGCCTCGTAATCCACAGGGGAGGGTTCTGTAGCAAAATCACACCAGAGGGTTGCCCTCCACCCTTCAAAGGCAAGGAGCCACTCTTTGGTACCCACACCAACCACCGTGGGCAGAAGGCACACATTAAGCGTATGTTCCACGGGAGCACATTTCACGGCTGTGACATTTCTTCCTCTGTCTCCGTTATTCTGACTGCACAACGTTGTGCAGAGTTCATGGTGCGATGCTTTCGTGAGTGCTAGTGGAGTGCAGAGTCCGTGTGCAGAGCTGGGGAAGGGGCTGGAGAGGAAGCAGGAAGCTGGGTGATGGAGAACATGGAGGAGCATTCAACTGTATTAAGGACGAATTTAGGAAAACGCAGTGTCTCGGAGGGAGGTCTGAATGTGTGCACTGCTGTTTTCAGGGTGGCTCAGGAGACTTGGCAGACCGTGTTGGCCTCTGATTTGCCCAAAGTGAATCATGGATTCCTGAGAGAATTGTAAACTTGGTTTTGCTGTTGTCGGGAGAGTATCTTTCTGTCTTATGATTGGGGTTGGAATAACATACTCCTACATTTCTGTAGAGTCATATAAATAGAGAATGCGGCTTGACACTATGCCCTCTACACGGCAGCTGGGTTTACCTACCCTCGGAAATTTGATCTTGTGGAAGGAAGTCACTTAACATATGTGAATTTCCGTATGTGCTTTATTTTCTAACCCTAGGACAAGTTGGAAACACTGTTTCTGGTTTAGAACTTAACTCTAGATAAAGACCTTTTGTTTTTCTTTAGAGTTTATGTCCTTTTAATGATGATTGTGAGCTAATAAGGCATCTTCTTTTATGGATAGTACATAGAGAACCTAATTATTCTGTTTAGACAACTAGTGCTTAAAAAGGAGTAGTGATTTATTCGGTTTCCTGATTTCTGGAGCATGTGGTTAGATGGTATATGTTTATAAACCACCATTCTGCTTCAGAAATGATTTCTACCTCTGAGAAAACAACAAACTAATGGGAATAAATAGAACAAAAGCAAGTTAAAATACTCCATGTTCAACAACAATGCCACAAAACTTACAGACGTGAGGCAGTGTACAAGTGTGTTTCCATGAGAGGCCCTTAATTCTTCATAGGACAAAACGTAGAGTTACATGGTTGCAAAATTCAACAACACGTACACTTGATTTTACACATTTGCCACCCTGAGTGCTAACAGAAGATGAGTAAAGGGTTCATAATACTCAAGTGCTCTGAAGTTGTTTTGGAAATAGGAACAGATGTGGTGGATGTGTATAGAGAAAGGCAGAATGGTCAGATAGATGTGAACTTGATGTTTGTATTCAGGCTTCCCAAGTGCGCATGGATGCCAGAATTACCCACAGGCTTTAGGAATGCTGTTTCCAGATCCAAAGACTTAGAATGCTTTGGTTCTATGTTTGCATTTTTAGAAAACTGCAAAGATGGTTCTGATGTTTGGCTAGAACCGAGAACCAATTGCTAGGGGCTTATTTCAAAGCCGATATGCACTAGTTCTAGAATATACCTAGGGAGTTTGTACTCAAACCTGAGCTTCTGATTTTCTCTTTTTTGAGGGGCCAGTTCTTCAACATACTCTGTATTCCCTGTTATATACTTTTGTGGAATCTGGGGAACATGGGAGTTAGGAAAATTTATAACTAATCCATTTATACTAAACCATTTCAGAACCACCTAGAGGACGGCCTAGAAACACATCCACTCTGTGGTTATCTCTGCACCTCACTCAGTAAATCCATCCAAATCTTACTTGTTCATGCCTACAGCTGACAGTGGCTGGTGGTGGCTCCTGAGTCCTGCAGCTACCCCGAAACATGCCTGTGGGTTCACTTGCTTCTTCATACAAAAAACCAGAGGTTCATCAAAGCAGGGTCACAAGATGCAGTCGCTTGTTATTAGCTAAGGGAAATTGCTTCTCCTCACTTTGATGTTTTGTGAAACTTTCATGGCCCTTCGCAGAACTTCTGGGTCACTATGCTCTCCCTTCTCAACTGCCCTAATCCCCGGTCATTTCAGCATCTCTGTGAGTCACATTTTAATGATGAAGAATTTATTTTTTGCCAGAGAAAAAAAGATTCTCAGAGATAATTCCAGTCATACGAGGGTGGCATTAGTGGATTTTGGGAATAGTCTGGGAAAATAAACTCTTTTGGAAGAGTTCCAATTAGTGTCTAGGAAGAAAAATCAGGATGAAGATATATCTACCATTTGTTGTACATACTTTTAGAAGATGGGGTCAGAGACTAGCAGCTTATGCCTCCTGCAGGAGAATGGCCAAACTTCTCTGTTTGCTTGGGATTCAGGGGTTTCCTGAGATGCAGGACTTTGATGCAAAACCAAGAAAGTCCCTAGAAAATTGAGACAAGTTGATTATTGTTACAAGTAAAGAGAAAGGCTAATTGAATAGGTGTTTATTAAATGCCCAATACACACTCTGTGCACTGTGCTAGACATTTGAGATTAATTAACAGAACCACACAGTCACTGTTTCTGCCCTTGCATAGTTTAAAGTTTCTGCTTAAAAGGATGAGAGCACGGCACTGATTGTGCCCCCACAGCGTCCCCCTTGTTGTGTATGGTTTGGTGAAGTAACCTTGGCACTCAGAGACGAAGATCCTTGAGACTTTGGAAAATTTTGGAGACTGCAAAGGACTGAGCGTATGGAGCTGATCCTCAATGGAGGTTTGTTGAAATGAACTGACAAGAACTTTGGAGCAAACTTTTCTTTCATGGGTTGGAGCCAAAGAGGAGTCTGGCTTCTGTTTTGGGCAGATGAGCAGTCTGGCCGTATGGATTAGAGTCTGACTTCTGTTTGGGGCAGATGCTCACAGTTGCTATAGTTACAAGCTCTGAAGTCTGTGGTCAAGAAACAGAACTGTATTTGTTCATTTACTTAGAGACATTGGGCTCTGGGGAAATGATTCAGAATAATTTATATTTGGGTATGTAACTATTAGACAGTGTGAATACTTATTTAAAATAATTATAACCACCTCATTTTGGAATCAAAGCAACTGCAAAAAATGGTTAACAACCCAAAAGATTCGGAAGAAGAAAATCACCAGTTGGAGCTCTTTGTAAATATTCTTTATCAAGCTCTGGGGGTCTAATGACTCATTCTTTGTTCTATGGACCTAAACTGCCAAGTAGACAGAATGTTGATGTCACTGGTCGGATTCAGTGTATGATGTAATGGGAGAATTACAGTGTTGACACTTAGAGTGGCCTAGAGGGCACCCAGGCTTTGCTACTAACTGCTGTGCAACTTGAGAGTGGTCACTTACCTTCTCTGGTGATAGCAGCCTCATGTCTAAATGTGAGGCTTGCACAAGCAATAACAGTCTGTTTTTACCCCTTTTTAATTGCAGGTGCCCCCTCAACATCAGCTTGTCTTTATATACCATGCTTTCCCAAAGTTACTAGACTTCATGACATGCAACAGCATGACTTACGCTGGCTGTGCTTTACTATAGTGACTTTGGAACGAGACATACACAAGCACGTTAGTCTTCCTGGTAACATGCCCCTCCCTTACATTGTAGGGAGTGAAGTGGGGAATAAGGAGGGGCCATGACAAGAAGGCTTGATCCTAAAAGACCGTCCTTATGAAATGATATAATATGCCTTTCAGAATAATGCCTTAGTGGGAAGGAATGATAAAGAAGTATCCACATACTCCTGGTTGCCATTGATCGAATGTTTTACAAGACATCAATGCACTTGTTTCCTGTGGACCTGCACCAGAGACAAGATGCTTTCAGGTGGCCTCCATCCCATGAAGAGATGGTTACTATGAAAGCAGCTGGACCAAGAGACAGGAGAGGACTAAAGGATCTGAAGGGGCACTTAATTGATTTCTTTGAGCTCTAGATGGGGAAGATGTTCATTCAAATACGCAGAGACATGTTATGAATCTGACAAAGGGTTGGTAATTAGAATCTACAGGGAACTCAAATTAATCAATAAAAAAGAGCCAATAATCCCATCTTTCACTGGGCAAGAGACATGAACAGAACCTCCCAAGAAGACACAAATGGCCAACAAACATATGAAAATATGCTCATCATACCTAATCATCTGAGAAATGAAAATCAAACCCAGATTGAGATATCACCTAATCGCAGTGAGAGTAGTCCCAAAGCTGCAGATGCTGACACAGTTGTAGAGGGATGGGATTTGTTTACACTGTTGGTGAGATTGCAAACTAATACAGCTCCTTTCGAAAGAAGTGTGGAGAATCCTCAAAGAAGTCAAAATAGACCTTCCATTTGATCCTGAAAGCTTATCACTACATATCTACCCCGGAGAAAAAAAATTATTTCATTCTTAGGACATTTACATTAGACTGGTTTATTGCAACTCAATTTACAATCACCAAGAGGTGGAATCAGCTCAAGTGCCCATCAATGCATGCGTAGATCATTAAACTATAGTATATGTAAGACCATGGAATACTGCTATTCAGCCATAAAAATGATGGTGGCTTTACCTGGATGGAGTTGGAGAACATTCTCCTTAGTAAAGTATCACAAGAATGGAAAAGCAAGTATCCAACATACTAAATAGTAACATGAAGGAAGTAGATGAACAAATTCATACCCACACAAGAAAAACTCAATTAAATTCAAGTTGGGGAAAGTGGGGAGCAGGGGGGTCGGTGTGCTCTCTCACAGAACAGGCACGATGTAAGGGTACATGACACATCTCCTGAGTGAGGGGCACAACTACAACAGGGACTTTACCTAACAAATGCAAACAATGTAACCTAATAATTTTTGCCCTCATATATTAATCTGAAATAAAAATAAATAAATAAGTTTGAGAGAAACCCTCCCATACTGTGAGGTGAGGTGAGGTTATCCAGCCTCATGTATACATTACCACTTGGAATCAGAGATGTCTGGGTTTGACATGAGCTTCGCCTGTGACTGGTTTTTTGACTGAGTGTACTTTGGACAAGTCATCATATCTATAAAAATGTCATGAAAAGATGAAGGCGAACCCTTTGCATTTGGGGGCTTAGCTCCCTCCCCTGACAAACTATTATACTGGCTATAAGTTCCTGATTCTGTAAAAAAAGTGAGCGTGTGCCAGCATTCAGAACATGTAATGATTAAATTTAAAATCAGCTAGACTGTAGCTGCATCAAAAAAAAAATAAAATAAAATTGGACCTAAAATCTGTTTGGATTTGTGAGATAGCACCCAGGGCTTCAACTCCAAGTTCATGATAGACTGTCCTGGGGGAAAGACAAGCCTGCCTCCAGGGAGTGGTCAGCATGACCCTGCTGTGAGCAGAGACCCCTTGTCCTTGCATTGATGTTCCCTATTTCCCATCTTTTTCTTGCACATCCATTGACAATATCTGCTTCTTTAGTTTCCAGCTGATACTGTCCATTGGCAGGAAGAAGCTTCACTACCAACCTAATGCCTGCCCTCTCTCCACGGTGCTGTGTTTGCACTGTGAAGAATTAAACACCATATTTAACTGATCCAAAGTCAGGAAAACCTTTGGCTTCTCTTACCTGCATCTCTTGGCTAAAAAAAACAAAACAAAACAAGTGTTGAGATAGAAGCAAAAAAGTCCCCTTTCCTTATGTGACATATAAAAAAATTAGAGATTATTCCAAGTATTAAATAATTGACATAAAATGTAACAAGCATTAGTTGTTACACAGCAGATTTGATCTCCTTTCAGGGTAGTTTCTATACCTATGGAGCTGTATTCTCTACACACATCTAATTGTAATAGCTTTTGTGACAACAGGGAACTTTTTCTTTCACGCCACATTTTTGTATTTGTGACATGATCATGTGCAAATATCCTTGGAAATGCTATTTACATCCACTGTATCATATACACGTATCTGTCATGCATTTTTAAAAAATTCTTCCATTTATCCAGTAAATATTTATTGAGGGCCTTTAATAAACTATCACTGAATTGTGCATATACAGTTCTAATTGATTACTGGGGATTCTAAGATTTGGGCTGCACGATGTTGCACTCATGGTCTTCTGATTGGACACTGTGAAATAAATTTTTCCTATAAGACAGCTCTACAGCTTAGTTTTGGAGGCGGAGCAAGATGGCCGCCGAGTAACAGCTTCCTTGCATCTGGGCACCGTGAGTCTGGGGAGATAGGACTCCAGGCATCTCTGGCTGGTGGGATCTGCCTATCATCACCCCTGAGAGGATACAGGGAGTCAGCAAGAGACTTCTGGACCCCAACAGGAGGACTAAAACAGTGGAAAACCGACAAGTGGTCGCGTGTGTTCAACCCGTCTAAACCCGCCCGCAACTGTAAGTTCAGTAGCAGCGAGACTGCAAACCAGAAGGGCCTTACCTGTGAACTGTTTTGGTGTCTTTGGACTTGGCACTCAGCTGAACTGCCTTGGGGAGAGCCTGAGCGGGAGTGCAGAGAACTTTGGCCTTTGTCTAGGGCCCCAGTCTGAGCCACTGAGCCAGACGGAGCTAAGAGTGTTTGGCTCTGGGTCACAGGCAGCCATTGTGAGCGATCTGCCCTGGCAAGCTCCATCCTCAGGGTCGCAGAGCTAGAATTGGGTGGGAGCTGGTAACCCAGCGACCAAGTAGCCTAAGGGCGGGGTCTGAGCCGCCTTGCAGCCCTAACCATCGGGGGAAGAGGGAGACCAGTTTTGGCACACAGGGTAAGTGGATAGCCACTTCAGCAGTGATTCCAGCGACAAGCACCTCCCTGGGAAAGCTTCTGCTCAGCAAGTGAACAAGTTCAAACTGCCTTTTAAGTGGGCTGAAGAGAGATTTAGGGTGTCTACCTGCTGGGGTTTGAGAAACTAGCAGCCTCCAGTCGTATCCAAACTGTGATTAACATCTTATACCCCAGAAGACCACGTGTTGCCCAGACAATATTCAATAACATATACATACTGCTTTGTTTTTTGTTGTGTCTTTTTTTTGGTTTGGTTTTTTTTGTTTGTTTGTTTGTTTTGATGTTGTTTTGTTTTTTAAGTTCAACCTTTCCCATACAGATCCTTTTTCTTTCTCAATTTTTCTAGTTTAATTATAATTTCCCATTGCTGCCTATTTCAATAATTAGAACTTCATTTTTGCTAGTGTTTCTACCACTATTATTTGGTCTTCCACCCAATTTTATCCCGTAAAGTTTTCTGTTTGCTTGTTTTGGTTTGATTTATAGCACTTTTGTCTTTCCTCTCTACTTGGTGGAGGTGGGGGTACTGTGTCTGATCAGGTTAGCAAAGAGCTACTGACCTCAAGAGAACCACCCAACTGGGCACACCCAGAAGGTGTTTTTTTTTTTAAGGTTGTATCAAAGTACCCTACTGTACACCTATATTGCCCTGTCTCCCTCTTTCTGTGCCTCTCTTCTTTTTGTCAATATTCCTTTTACCCATCCCCTCTCCTTTCTCTATTTCTCTTTTTTTTTTCTTATCACTCAGTCCTCCTTTCTTTCATCGCTATTTTGCTCTTCAACCTTCTCACCCTTCTGGTCCTGTAACCCTTAGTCCACAGGCACGAGAACTTAAAGAGCAAGAGGAAGTGAAAGGAAAATTAGGGCAAGGAAACAGATAAAAGAAATCACCCATGAGGAAGAATCAGCAGAAAACTCCAGGCAACATGAAGAACCAGTCCAGAACAACCCCGCCAAGGGACCATGAGGTAGCTACTGCAGAGGATTCCACCTATACAGAAATGTTAGGAATGACAGAAAGGGAATTTAGAACACACGTGTTGAAAACAATGAAAGAAATGATGGAAACAATGAAGGAAACTGCTAATAAAGTGGAAATTAACCAAAAGGAAATTCAAAAACAGAATCAAATAAGAGATGAACGATATGAAGAATATAAAAAAGATATAGCAGAGCTGAAGGAAATGAAACAGTCAATCAGGGAACTTAAAGATGCAATGGAAAGTATCAGCAACAGGTTACACCATGCAGAAGAAAGAATTTCAGAGGTAGAAGACAAAGTTTTTGAGATTACTCAGATAGTAAAAGAGGCAGAAAAGAAGAGAGAGAAAGCAGAACGTTCACTGTCAGAATTATGGGACTTTATGAAGCGTTCCAACATACAAGTTATAGGAATTCCAGGGAAGAAGAATGCCCCAGAGGAATGGAAGCCATACTAGAGAATATTATAAAAGAAAATTTCCCAAATATCACCAAAGATTCTGACACACTGCTTTCAGAGGGCTATCGGACCCCAGGTCACCTCAACTCTAACCGAGCTTCTCCAAGACACATTGTGATGAACCTGTCCAAAGTCAAGACCAAAGAACAGATTCTGCAAGCTGCCAGGAGTAAGCGCCAGTTGACCTACAGGGGCAAATCCATCAGATTGACCGCAGACTTCTCTAATGAAACTTTCCAAGCAAGAAGACAATGGTCATCTACCTTTAATCTACTTAAACAGAACAATTTCCAGCTCAGAATTCTGTACCCTGCTAAGCTAAGCTTCAAAATTGACAGAGAAATCAAAACATTTACGGATATACAAACATTGAGAAAATTCGCCACAACAAGACCAGCTCTACAGGAAATACTTCAACCTGTTCTGCACACTGACCACCACAATGGATCAGCAGCAAAGTAAGAACTCAGAAATTAAAGGACAGAACCTAACCTCCACACTGATGCAAAAGATAAAACTAAGCAATGGACTCTCACCCAATAAGATGAATAGAATACCACCACACTTATCAATTATCTCAATAAATGTTAATGGCTTGAATTCCCCACTGAAGAGACATAGATTGGCTGACTGGATTAAAAAACACAAGCCATCCATGTGCTGTCTGCAAGAAACACACCTGGCTTCAAAAGACAAATTAAAGCTCCGAGTCAAGGGTTGGAAGATAATTTTTCAGGCAAATGGAATTCAGAAGAAAAGAGGAGTTGCAATCTTATTTTCAGATACATGTGGATTTAAAGCAACTAAAGTCAAAAAAGACAAAGATGGTCACTTTATACTGGTCAAGGGAAAAATACAACAAGAAGATGTTTCAATTCTAAATATTTATGCACCCAATTTAAATGCTCCCAGATTCTTGAAACAGACCTTACTCAGTCTGAGCAATATGATATCTGATAATACCATAATAACAGGGGACCTTAACACTCCTCTTACAGAGCTGGACAGATCCTCTAAACAGCAATTAAACAAGGATATAAGAGATTTAAATGAGACCCTAGAACAACTGTGCTTGATAGACGCATATAGAACACTCCATCCCAAAGATAAAGAATATACATTCTTCTCATCACCCCATGGAACATTCTCCAAAATTGATCATATCCTGGGACACAAAACAAATATCAACAGAATCAAAAGAATTGAAATTTTACCTTGTATCTTCTCAGACCATAAGGCACTAAAGGTGGAACTCAACTCTAACAAAAATGCTCGACCCCACCCAAAGGCATGGAAATTAAACAATCTTCTGTTGAACAACAGATGGGTGCAGGAAGAAATAAAACAGGAAATCATTAACTTCCTTGACCATAACAACAATGAAGACACAGCTACCAAAACCTGTGGGATACTGCAAAAGCAGTTTTGAGAGCAAAATTCATTGCTTTAGATGCCTACATTTGAAAAACAGAAAGAGAGCACATCAACTATCTCACAAGAGATCTTACGGAATTGGAAAAAGAAGAACAATCTAAGCCTAAACTCCAGTAGAAGAAAAGAAATATCCAAAATCAAATCAGAGATCAATGAAATTGAAAACAAAAGAATCATTCAGAAAATTAATGAAACAAGGAGTTGGTTTTTTGAAAAAATAAATAAAATAGATAAACCATTGGCCAGACTAATGAGGAATAGAAAAGTAAAATCTTTAGTAACCTCAATCAGAAATGATAAAGGGGAAATAACAACTGATCCCACAGAGATACAAGAGATCATCTCTGAATACTACCAGAAACTCTATGCCCAGAAATTTGACAATGTGAAAGAAATGGATCAATATTTGGAATCACACCCTCTCCCTAGACTCAGCCAGGAAGAAATAGAGCTCCTGAACAGACCAATTTCAAGCACTGAGATCAAAGAAACAATAAAAAATCTCCCAACCAAAAAATGCCCTGGTCCAGATGGCTTCACTCCAGAATTCTATCAAACCTTCAAGGAAGAGCTTATTCCTGTACTGCAGAAATTATTCCAAAAAATTGAGGAAGAAGGAATCTTCCCCGACACATTCTATGAAGCAAACATCACCCTGATACCAAAACCAGGAAAAGACCCAAACGAAAAGGAGAATTTCAGACCAATCTCACTCATGAATATAGACACAAAAATTCTCAACAA
The DNA here is from genome assembly GCF_027406575.1 of Nycticebus coucang. NCBI lineage: Eukaryota > Metazoa > Chordata > Mammalia > Primates > Lorisidae > Nycticebus > Nycticebus coucang. Next base: position 92,056,791 of record NC_069793.1, read on the forward strand.
AATCCTAGCCAATAGATTAGAGCTTATCATCAAAAAAGTCATTTATCATGATCAAGTAGGTTTCATCCCAGGGATGCAAGGCTGGTTTAACATACGCAAGTCTATGAACGTTATCCACCGTATTAACAGAGGCAAAAATAAAGATCACATGATCCTCTCAATAGATGCAGAAAAAGCATTTGATAAAATCCAGCATCCTTTTCTAATTAGAACACTGAAGAGTATAGGCATAGGTGGCACATTTCTAAAACTGATTGAAGCTATCTATGACAAACCCACAGCTAATATTTTACTGAATGGAGTAAAACTGAAAGCTTTTCCTCTTAGAACTGGAACCAGACAAGGTTGTCCACTGTCACCTTTACTATTCAATGTAGTGCTGGAAGTTCTAGCCAATACAATTAGGCAAGACAAGGAAATAAAGGGAATCCAAATGGGAGCAGAGGAGGTCAAACTCTCCCACTTTGCTGATGACATGATCTTATACTTAGAGAACCCCAAAGACTCAACCACAAGACTCCTAGAAGTCATCAAAAAATACAGTAATGTTTCAGGATATAAAATCAATGTCCACAAGTCAGTAGCCTTTGTATACACCAATAACAGTCAAGATGAGAAGCTAATTAAGGACACAACTCCCTTCACCATAGTTTCAAAGAAAATGAAATACCTAGGAGTATACCTAATGAAGGAGGTGAAGGACCTCTATAAAGAAAACTATGAAATCCTCAGAAAGGAAACAGCAGAGGATATTAACAAATGGAAGAACATACCATGCTCATGGATGGGAAGAATCAGCATTGTTAAAATGTCTATACTTCCCAAAGCAATCTACCTATTCAATGCCATTCCTATCAAAATACCAACATCGTACTTTCAAGATTTGGAAAAAATGATTCTGCATTTTGTATGGAACCGGAAAAAACCCCGTATAGCTAAGGCAGTTCTCTGTAACAAAAATAAAGCTGGGGGCATCAGCATACCAGATTTTAGTCTGTACTACAAAGCCAGCCAGTGCTCAAGACAGCATGGTACTGGCACAAAAACAGAGACATAGACACTTGGAATCAAATTGAAAACCAAGAAATGAAACTAACATTTTACAACCACCTAATCTTTGATAAACCAAACAAGAACATACCTTGGGGGAAAGACTCCCTATTCAATAAATGGTGTTGGGAGAACTGGATGTCTACATGTAAAAGACTGAAACTGGACCCACACCTTTCCCCACTCACAAAAATTGATTCAAGATGGATAAAGGACTTAAATTTAAGTCATGAAACAATGAAAATCCTCCAAGAAGCATAGGAAAAACACTGGAAGATATTGGCCTGGGGAAAGACTTCATGAAGAAGACTGCCATGGCAATTGCAACAACAACAAAAATAAACAAATGGGACTTCATTAAACTGAAAAGCTTCTGTACAGCTACGGAGACAATAACCAAAGTAAAGAGACAACCTACACAATGGGAAAGGATATTTGCATATTTTCAATCAGACAAAAGCTTGATAACTAGGATCTATAGAGAACTCAAATTAATCCACATGAAAAAAGCCAACAATCCCATATATCAATGGGCAAGAGACATGAATAGAACTTTCTCTAAAGACGACAGACGAATGGCTAACAAACACATGAAAAAATGTTCATCATCTCTATATATTAGAGAAATGCAAATCAAAACAACCCTGAGATATCATCTAACCCCAGTGAGAATGGCCCACATCACAAAATCTCAAAACTGCAGACGCTGGCGTGGATGTGGAGAGAAGGGAACACTTTTACACTGCTGGTGGGACTGCAAACTAGTACAACCTTTCTGGAAGGAAGTATGGAGAAACCTCAAAGCACTCAAGCTAGACCTCCCATTTGATCCTGCAATCCCATTACTGGGCATCGACCCAGAAGGAAAGAAATCCTTTTATCATAAGGACACTTGTACTAGACTGTTTATTGCAGCTCAATTTACAATCACCAAAATGTGGAAACAGCCTAAATGCCCACCAACCCAGGAATGGATTAACAAGCTGTGGTATATGTATACCATGGAATACTATTCAGCCATTAAAAAAAATGGAGACTTTACATCCTTCGTATTAACCTGGATGGACGTGGAAGACATTATTCTTAGTAAAGCATCACAAGAATGGAGAAGCATGAATCCTATGTACTCAATTTTGATATGAGGACAATTAATGACAATTATGGTTATGGGGGGGAAACAGAAAGAGGGAAGGAGGGAGGTGGGTGGGGCCTTGGTGTGTGTCACACTTTATGGGGGCAAGACATGATTGCAAGAGGGACTTTACCTAACAATTGCAATGAGTGTAACCTGGCTTATTGTACTCTCAATGAATCCCCAACAATAAAAAAAAAAAAAATACAGCTCTACAAAACTACTTCCTGATTTAATGTGTAAAATTTACTTTCTGAAATAATATTAACTTAGAATTAAATTTTAATTAAATTAAATTGAATATATGAATTTTCTTACCTTAAAATAACTAGTCCAAAATGCCACAGCTAAGTTACTGGAGTATGGGCTTGAATCGAAAGTTATCCGGCCTCAAAGTAAATCTAGGGTATCAACCATTATCAAATAGTGTGCTTCATATATGTACATAGGTACGTATTGTTATTTCAATATTATTATCATTAAGTGGAATTTCAAATATCAAAGAAAAAGAGGTGTTCACATATATTCATTTGGGGGTGAATCATTTTAATTGCTTACTATACCCCCAAAAGGAACAGTTTTAGAACAAAGCCAGAAGGAAAAGAAAAACTAGTTTGGGTGCATTTTTTGAACTGAATTCTTATACCTCCATATTTAATTGTTTAGACACATGCTATTATAGCAGCTATTACAATCTAATCTTTCTGTCCTCTCTTGGAAAAGTAAAAATGAATTTTCAGAGCAACCACAGAATTGTCTATGACTAGCAACCACATGAAAATTGATGCACTTCTTAAATTAGATTTAGGATGATGCAATGCTCCATGCATGATATTGAAATTGTGAATAAATACTTAAGTCCATTATTATTTAATTACATCGAGTAGGCTACTTATCTTTCAGTTGGAGGCACTGGAAGCAAGGAGGTTGGGGTGAGCAGCCCAAAATGAGATATTCTTAGTCTTTATACAATTTTCAGACAGTTGTGATTATGAGGCCTCGAGTTTATATTTTAATCATTCTAGGAAGCGTTACTAGAGCCCTGAATTTTACCTCTACTCTTTCAACCTTTTACAAAGCAAACTAAGAGAGCTAGTCCTTTCTTTATGGGACGTGAAGTCCATCAAGCTGTTCCCGTGGTCTCAAGACTTCTCTCTTCATTCAGACTCTTGCCATATCCCAGTGGAAAAGAACCGTCTTTCATTCAGCTCATAAGCATTTATTGACAGACTATAGTACTTTATGGTTAGCATTCTGTTAGCTATTGGGAAAAGAAAGTCAATTAAAGACAAAAATACAATCTGTATTTTCAAGAACCTTATTGTCCAATCCAGGGCTATTTGTCCTGGAGTCCATGGAATTCCTTAGTCAATCCGTGGGAGATTCTGCATATGACCTGAAATTGTGGGAACATTTTTGTAGCAAGTGGGTCTGACGTATTTATTAGAATCTAAATGATTTACATATAAGTGGGTCCCTCAAAAGGTTGAAAGTCTGATGAATGCACACACATAAAGAATAATTTTGATAAAGTATGCACTAGTTTTGTGGTAGCAGAGAAAGGTCATAGAACTGAAACTGGGCGGTGCAGAAGAGGAGGATAACTACCCTGACTTCTGAATACTGGATAATTACACGGAAGGACAGAAGAACATCCGAGGCAAAGCTGTGTTGGTAGGAGTAAAGGCATTATTCGCAGGAACACAAGGCCTTTGAGTTCCTGAAAGTTCTTTGCTGGAACTGAGAACATAAGGGTGATGAGGAAGCAGGAGGCTTGTGGGGAGGCCCGAGTACTAAGCCTGGAGAGACAGGGAGGGAGAGGTCTTAGGCACAAAGTCTTTAGTTTACCCAGGGTGTGAACTCCTTCTGATACTTCCCATAATAGTCAGGATAAATATCGAGTCAAGACAGTTTGATTGGAAACTTTGGAAACCCTAATCTGCAGCAAGAGGACAGGTGAGGACAGGCTGGCTGCAGAAAGACTATCTCAGAGCGACGAGCCTGATGGAAATATTGGCAGGTCATAGAGAGGGTAGAGCTGGGGGAGGTACTGATGAAGCAGAATTCCGAGGCCTTGCTGACTTTCTAAAAGAGGCAGGGCTGAGAGGCGGTAGGGGTCTCCTTCAGTCTTTTATCCTCTCAGTGGACTGTGGGCCACTCCAGGGAAAGGGATTTCGGGAGGAGAAGCATATGTGAGGGAAACTGAATAGGGTTTTGAACATAATTGAGTTTAGGCTCCAAGATAAACAAGTGGAGTTTGACGTGGGTTTGGAGCTGGGTGGCCGAGGAGTTTTCAGGCAGGTAACTAGTGCGCTGGATGGGATCCTGGCTGACGTGTAACTGTATTTTCTGTTCTGCTGGTGAGTAGTAAGCACATCTTTAACATCATCTCCTAGAAGGATCCAGTCCAGATTTTCCATGTTAGAATTGATCTCTCTCTCTCTCTCTCTTTTTTTTTTTTGGTTAAATTTTATTTTTTTTTATTAAGTCATATACACATAGATCATGAATACATTTATGCATATGTGGGGTACAATGTGTTGATTTTTTATACAATTTGACATGCTTACATCAAACTAATTAATATAGCTTCTTAGCTCAGTATTCTCATAGCATATTATCTAAAACTTTATGTTCCTTTCCACCTTTTCTATTTTATAATGTGTATTTCCTTCCCTCCACTAGATTGTGTCTTAAAGTATGGCAGAAACCATGTATTACTCATCACTGCATTGAAGACAGAACCTCTGGAGCTCTGGGCATAAAAGAGGTTCTTAATACATATCTGCAGAACTGAATCACATTGTAGTTTTGGTGGATATGCCCCATTTCCTCTGTTTGACTACATGCTGATGGAATGATTTTTGTTTGTGGAGTGATATTATTGGTACTTTGCTTCCACAGATCAATTTTCTCCTGACTCATTTCTTATTGAAATTATGTAACCGGGGTTTTAGGTAGCACTCAACCAGTAATTCCAAATTCTTATTTTGCCACATGGCCCTATCTCAGGTAGTTTCATTAAATTTTCAAAAAGATTTAAACATGAAATTTACTCTAAATTTAGAAAATTTGCCCATATTTCCATTTCTCTTTAGAGAGGAGGGAGCACTGATGTTTGGAAACCTAAAATGTTGTGCTGCAGAATTTCATAGCTCTGAACTGTTTGTGTATCAAAGTTTTGGATGTTCTTGTCTGGTATAGGAAAGGAAAAATTTGTAATATACGTACAGATCTTGAAATCCTGATCTCATCTGTGAGATTTTGCTTTCTTTTCCATCTTTTCTACAAAATAAGATTGTGGGTGATTCCTGCCTACCCTTCAAAATGAATTTACTCTCTCCCTCAGCGGCTACTTTATTTTTTTTTTATTAAATCATAGCTGTGTACATTAATGTGATCATGGGGCACCATACACTGGTTTTATAGACTGTTTGACAGATTTTCATCACACTGGTTAACATAGCCTTCCTGGCATTTCTTAGTTATTGTGCTAAGACATTTACATTCCACATTTACTAAGTTTCACAGATACCCTTGTAAGATGCACCTCAGGTGTAATCCCACCAATCCTCCTCCCTCTGCCCACCTCCCCCCGCCCTCCCCTCCCTTTCCCCCTTCCCCCTATTCTTAGGTTGTAACTGGGTTTATGGCTTTCACATGAAAGCAGCTACTTTAATGTAAACAAGGGCTTTGGAGTCTCTGCAAGCTTTTTTTTTTTTTTCTTTTTTTTGTAGAGACAGAGTCTCACTGTACCACCCTCTGGTAGAGTGCCGTGGCGTCACATGGCTCACAGCAACCTCTAACTCTTGGGCTTACGCGATTCTGTTGCCTCAGCCTCCTGAGCAGCTGGGACTACAGGCGCCCGCCACAACGCCCGGCTATTTTTTGTTGCAGTTTGGCTGGGACTGGGTTTGAACCCGCCACCCTCGGCATATGGGGCCGGCGCCCTACTCACTGAGCCACAGGCGCCGCCCAACTCTGCAAGCTTTTATCATAATAACCCAAGCCAACAAACACAACTGCAGAAAAGCAGAAGCTATGGTTTCTTCTCAAGTAGAAAATTTCTGCAAGACCAGCCTGGAAATTTTGTTTTATTTACATTGAGTAATGATTCCTATAGAACATTTAATATGAGAATAAAGATTTTGACAATGTTCAATTGTTAACATACTCCAAACTTAGAGCAGGGGGTGTACTGTGGAATGGGTCAAGAAGTCTGAACTTCAATCCTGACTCTAACCCTCACAGGCCTTGTGAGCCAGGACTTGTTCATCAGGGGAGACCCAGGCCTGAGCAGGGATGAAGCATCAGAATCCTGAAGTTTGGATCTAAGTCACTCTGTCTGCCCTGGGGCAAATTGCTTAACGTCTCTAAGGTTTACTTTTCTATAAAATGGGAAAAACTGACATAGTTTTTACCTATCAGGTAACATTATTATGAAGCAGAAATGGGATGATTATATGAGACACCCCAGGCATGTTATGACTTTGACCTTCCTCCTTATAATATTCACTCATCCTTCCAAAGTGCATTGAGGGACTAATATGTGCTTGTTACTATAGATACTTACATATATCAGGATCTTATAAGAAGAACAAACGAGATCGCAAGGGCTGGTAGAACAATCGTTGGTCTTAAACACAAAAGGCAGATTTATGAATTTGAGTTTATGAATTGATAGTTCATTTCCTTGTCTCCTAAGAAGGAATAGTAGCAACTTCCCAGCTGGACTTCAGGGATGTTGATAGGACCCAGGTAATATGTGTAAATAACTTATGTACAGTGCCAAGCGTTATTGATAACATTTTGCTACTATTATGATTTGCTCTAACTATTGATAACAATATGCTATGATTCCTCAGGCTAAAAGGACAAAAAGGGGGAAACTCATTGGTGACTAAGAATCCACCTCTCAGTATGATCAGGAGAGAAATGGACTGGCTGAAGACTATTCAGACTTTCCCCTCCTTGCTTTTGGAATTCTGTTATTTGCAAAGTCCTGAAATCCAAAATCATCTCAACTCCAGAAAGGATATTTTCACAGGATTTAAAGGTTGAACTTGTCTATGATAATGTGACATAGGCAAAGAGGTTTATTTAGTGTAAGCAATAGTTTCTGCCGTAATTCTTCTAGCTCTAATGTTGCCAAATAAATGACCATTCCATGCAAGACTAACCGTGGGATGCCCCACCCAAATCTAGATATCTCAGAAGGTGATTTAATCCCACAGAAATTCAGGTGGATTTGCTAGTATTTTGTTGTTCCACACAACACGCTGTCAATCTGTGCTGGCCTGGCTTGTAGGGGAATTGTCCAGACCAGCAACGTGCTGCTTCGTACTACCTTATTGGTAACCTGTTTTCTTCAGTTTCTTGTAAACAATATTTGAGACTTACAGTGTGTTGAGTGGTTCATACTGACAACAAGCATTATTGGCTGTTGCAGTCACAGTCTGTCCTGTTTCTGTGTGTAATCTAGAAGCCTAAAACCTTCAGTCTAAGAAACTATGAGGCAGTCAATAGTGGAGGTGCGAAGTGTAAAGGAGAGCTGGCCTTTAAACAAGCCTGGGAGCAGCTGTGAGATGCAGCATCTACATCCTGACTGGGTTTTGTACTTTCTCACATGGGGAGAAACAATTTGCTTTTCTGATACCAAATCTTTTTCCTGTTGTTTTCTCTAGACGAGATTGTCAAGGTGATGCCTTTATAAAAATCTTCATGTTCAAGGTTGAGAGTTAAAAAAAAATCATCTCAGAGATGCATTTTCCAAAATCTGAAAATGTTAGGCAAATATTTGTATTTAGTAAAATAACTTTTCTCTGAAGTAGAGATATTTTCTTACGTTATCCCCAGAAATATAAGTGGTTGTCCTGAGTGGCGGAACATCAAAGGCCATACATTTCTAAAAGACAAGAGAGCTTGACGCTGGAGTAGGGGCCCTATGTGTTGATAAAGAAGTCAGGATCTTTGGTGGTATAACGTTGTCAGAAATATCTCACCTCAATGCCTAGATCGCCCAGAGTCGCTCCTTTGGGAAACTGTTAAGGAAATAGGAGCAGTATTAGACAAATGGGCAAGCAGATCAAGATTCTGATAGAAAAGATAATATTGATAGAATGGATACCTTTTAACAAGGAGGAAACGCACCATGGAATCGTCTAGGTTTTCTTGAAGGTACTATGATGGTACTGGGAATATTAATTGGGGAGAGGCAAAGACAACTATGCTTCGTTTTTTCCATTAATTCAACAAATATTTAAGAGTATAAATATGTTAGGCTATAAAAATACATAGTTTCCTAGCTCAAAAAGCTTATGGTAGTGGGAGGTGTAAATGGGTGTAAATGTAAACAGTTAATTTTAATACCCCGTAGGGCAGACTGCAATGGGAACGTTAAGGGAAGACCCAGGAACGTAAGAGAGAGGGCACCTGACCACCCGGCCTCCCGAGCTCTTGGAAGAGGGGGATTTCCAAACTATGGCATTTGTAATGTCCAGGCTAAGAGAGGGATATTAGAGGAAACACCATGCTTTCCCTCTCCCTCCAAGGCCGTATTTCAGAACTGCAGTGAGTTTGGTACAGTTGCAATTGGGAGGAGATATTACCAAAAATGAGGCTGTTTAACATGGATTCCACCTGCCATTGTTAGGAACTGAATTTTATCCTAAGGGCAATAGGAACAGTGCATTTTCAACAACTCTTTGAGAGGAGGCAGCAAAATAGAGTGTTTAGGATTATGGGCTCCGGGCCTGAGTTTCCTTACCCATAAAATGGGGATGACAATATTAAAACCTCTCTTGGGACTGTTGAAAGAACTGAACGGCTTAAAACAATGAAGCCCTGGGAGCAGTGCTGAGACAGCGTAAGCGCTCTGTGAATGCTAGCTGTTGGCTTGGGACACGGTTTACTACAGGGAATGGCGTGATTGGATCTGTGTGGTGAAGAATCGCTCTAACTTCAGGAGGAGGAATGGTTTCTCAGAAAGAACTCCAGTTTATCCAAGGAGAGCACTCAGATGCATGTCTTAGTTGTGGGTAAGGGATGCAGGGGTCTTCCAAATTCACATTTTACTCAAGCTAAAGAGAAGAGCTTTTCAGTTTTAAAACCGAAAAGAATATTATATGATCATTTAGGTTTAACCCTTTTATTTACTGTATGAGTAAAGTGAGGCTCAGAGAGGTTAAATGACTTACTCGAAGTCCCACAGCCAGTGGGTGGCAGCTTGGTAATATGTATTGGGCTCTTTGGATCTTAGTCCATAGCTTTTTTTGGTTCTTCTGTCTTTAAAGGAGCGGGAAAGGAGTGGGTCAGCAATGGCTAAAGCTTGTTCTGTAGGCCCTTTTCTCTTTGGCAAGTCTTATTCAAGCTACCAGGAAATGCTCTCTCCTGCATTTAAATAGCCTCCCCAGGCACGCTCCCCTTGTTAGTGAAAGACTTTTTGTTGATTTTGTTTTCTATCTTACATTTCCAAATGATAAAAGGAGCTGTTATTTGAGGATACTCTATCTATTTTCCAATTTCTGAACCAAAACTCTTAGGGAGAGGGGAACCAAAAACAAAAAGGAAAAGAAAAAGTAAAAAAAACCTCTTGATTGCAAGTGGTTGTTAGGAGTGAAGACAAGCTGGGGAGTGTTTTTTTCCCCATGTCCCATAATATAACCTTTTAAAATCTGCTTCAAGAACAGCTTTTTTCACTGAGGAAAATGGGGAGCAATGTTGATGTTGCTTTGCATTACTCAGGGCTTTCTTTGAGCAAAGAAAGCGTTTAGGGCCTCGGGTTGCATTGTTCATCAGAAGGTCGCAGTGGCCTCGTCTGTGTCTAGATCCGGAGGTAGGATCATGGGGTTTGGTGCTGGCATTGTTTGTTCTGTGACTTTGTGAAAAAGATTTGCTCTTCCTTTTGACCCATCTATGAAATGAGAAAGAATGAAGTGATTTATAAACACTGCTCTCCAGGATGACATGACACAAAGCATTCTAGAGGCTTTTAACTCAAAAAATTGAGCACTGTTTATATTACTTAAAAAATAAACTGATTGGCAGAAAAGCATCATTTTTTTGATGCAGGTGCTGGGGTTACTAACATGTAAATGTGATCTATTGACACCTACCTCTTGCCACTTCTAAGATGGGGAGGGCTGCTAATAAAAATACTGGCTGTCAGAACAAGGAATCTCAACCCAACTCTTTTGCCTACAACCAGGCATACTGATAAGCAGGGTTGGATAATGACCAAGGGAAATGGGCATTTGCCTCATGATTTTATCTACTTGATTTACTCTAATACAGGGTGGGAAAAGGAATAAATAGGGTCTGCTACCCTTGGAAATGGAGCCTCACATTACTCAGGGCTAACTGGGGGACTTCTGTTTTCAGCATCTACCGTAGAGTAGTGACATTCTGAACAAGGCTCAGTGCAAAGTGAGTGAGTGTTTATTTTTTTAAGGAAGTAATTCAAGTTAACAGAGTTTATTTCACATGTATGTAAGAATAGAAAGAAGGAGGTAATCAGTGGACCTTAGTGAAGCAGGCATTTGGAAGTTGGAGAGATACAAATGTACTATTGAACTAATATTTTCACTGTTCATTATATTCTTCATATAATTATAAAGCATTTCTTTTTATTTTTTTTTTAGACAGAGCCTAAAGCTGTTGCCCTGGGTAGAGTGCCATGGCATCACAGCTCACAGCAACCTCCAACTCCTGGGCTTAAGCAATTTTCCTGCCTCCGCCTCCCAAGTAGCTGGGACTACAGGCACCCGCCACAATACCTGGCTATTTTTTGGTTGCAGCTATCGTTGTTTGGCAGGCCTGGGCTGGATTCAAACCCGTCAGCTCAGGTGTATGTGGCTGGGTGCCTTAGCTGCTTGAGCCACAGGCGCCGAGCCAGCATTTCTTTTCTGTAAAGGTATATCCCATCAGAAGATTTTCTTAATGACTTTCTGGCTAGAGCTTAGTAGAGAATAGTAGTATAATCCTGACTGTGGTGAATATTAATGGATAATCATTACCTAGAATACAGTGTACACTCAGAGAGTCCGTCATTGTACTAGACGCTTGGTCACTTGGTGAAGAAATAGTTCATTCACTTAAGAAATATCCTGGGAAGATCCTAGAGTTAGGAGAGTTAGTCCCTGCCTTTGACCAACTTTTGTTTGGGTAGGAAAGACAGTCCTTTCCCACATTTTCTTCATTATGAATTGAACTAGATAAATTATCAGTGTTAAACTCAACTCAATGACCTGAACCTCCCCATCATCATCTTGTTGCACTGAGTTGGGTTGAGCCTGAGTCCTAGTACAATAGGTTCTGCGACTCTGGATAAGTCATTCAACTTCTGACCTTCCAGGGTCTGCAATGTAGGGCACCGACAGGGCTGGTGGATAGGGCACAAAAGCTTTGGAAGGTTTTCAGCCCAGGATTGACATGATCTGGATTACTTTTTCAAAAGCTTAACTCTGTCTGCTATGCTGGGAGGCTATTGTACAAGTTCAAGTGGGAGGTCACAGCACCTCAGACAAAGGTAGCAGGAGATGTGGGGGGAAGTAAGCAGCTTCTCAGTGTGTTTTTGAAAGTGGAACCAATCAGATTTCCTTGTCAAATTGTCTGTAAGACATGAGCTAAAAGAGAAGTGAAAGACAATTCCAAGGATTATGGCCCCAGTAACTAAAATTCTGGAATCAACGCAGCTGCACTGGGAAGGTTGTCAGTGAATCAGAATTGGTTTGGGGTGGGGGAAGTGAGGCATGATTTGCAGTTCAGCTTTGGCACATTAAATTTGATATTCCTCTTTTTATTAACAGTTTAGAGGGAAGTCTTAGTCAAATGAGGTTAGAGTCTGAGATTTCCAGGCTCCAATTTTATTGTCTCATGGCTGTAAGATGACTGCTTTAGCACCAGGCACCTTGGCACCTTAAATAAATAAATAAATAAATAAATAAAACATAGTTGTTTTCTTTTATTAGTAAGTGATCTCTTGTAAAATATTTTCTGAAAAATTTCTTCTTGCCTAGAACTAAGGAATAAGCCCACCTCCAGGTTACACAATAGGCCACAATTTCCTGAAAGCAAGAGATCCCTTCTCAATACTATGACAAACTCAAGGTCCCATTTGTTTTTTTTTTTTTCTTTTTTTTTTATTAAATCATAGCTGTGTACATTGATATGATCATGGGGCATCATTCACTAGCTTCACATTTGTAAGAAAGAGAAAAAAGGCTGGCTTTTGGGTAGATGTCTGCCACAGTCAGTAATTTCATATGGATGGAGTGTATAAAGTGGGGAGTGGTAAAAAATAAGATTGGCCTAGTAATTGAGGAAATAGACCGTGAAGATCCTTGTATGTTATGCTAAGTAGTTTAGTTTTTTGTTTTAAAAGAAGTGAGGAATCATTTAACAGGTTTAAGAAAGAAAGTGCTTTATTGGTTCAGGAAAATGTACAAATGGAATATATCTTATTTTTATAACAATCTTATATATAACTGCTATATAAATTATATGATATTTTGTTCAAAAGTTTTTTCTTCATCCTATGTTTTTTCTACCTTCTCATTTTCTCATTTAAAAGTAAAACTCTCTCATCGACTATTATCCTAAATAATAATACTTGGACTTGTATAGTCATTTAACTTGTTCAGAAGTTACATGGATGTGTACAGGTATCTATCAATACCAGCTTTAATTCTGTGTCACTGAAATTCTTTGCCTGCTACTATACGTCTTAGTTATGTAAGTGGGCGAGCATCGGTGACTTAATCTATTTATTGTTGGATAAATGACTCTCATACTTTTACTACCCCAGTTGAAAAAATAGAAGACTTTTAAAAGTGCTATTATGACAGGCTAAATTTCATAAAGAACTTATCTGCCAATATACTAGATCCTGCATATTATAAAAATAATTTTTTTCCTGAAATTCCTTGACTTTTAGAAAGTAATGAAATCTATAAGCTTACTCCAGTCCCCAGCTTCTCAAGATAAAATTGTGAACTAGAAAAGCAAAGGCATCCTGAGGATTAGTGATGTAGCAGGGAAACTAAGGCACAGACAGTTGGCAGTGTATCATGATGCCCTAAATTCTAATAACAAAATTATCTTGGGAGAAAATACTTCCATTATAATGGCTTATGATTCTGACATATTAAGTTCAACAAAATATGATTTGCATTAGAGCATTACTGCACTCTATATGAACAAATCACTGTAAGGGATCAGCAAAACGGGGGGTGTGTGACTCATGGGGAGTGTGGGGCCGGGGGGCGGGGGGTGTGACTCATGGGGAGTGTGGGGCCGGGGGGCGGGGGGTGTGACTCATGGGAGTTGCGCCATATGGATGTGTTGATGTTGTTACCACAGAAGTGGATTAGTTATCATAAGAGCAGCAAGTCTGGGAGGCACCTGTGGCTCAAGGAGTAGGGCGCCAGCCCCATATACCAGAGGTGGTGGGTTCAAACCCAGCCCCAGCCAAAAAAAAGAGCAGCAAGTCCACCCCACGTGTTTTTGCCCTTTCTTACCTGCCGACTTCCCTGTCCACTTCTCTGCCATGTTCTGATGTCATAGGAAGATCTCACCAGATGCTGACCGGATGCAGCCACCTAATTTTGGACTTCTCGGTTTCCAGAACTGTGAACTAAAATAAACCTCTTTCCTTATAAATTACCCAGTCATAGGTATTCTGTTACAGCAACAGAAAACCAAATATATCAATTACTCTAATATGTGTAAATAACCCAAACTTCCCAATAAAAAGATAGGAATTGTCACTTTCAACAGAAACAAAAAACGAAAATCCATGCTGTTTATAAAAAGGTTCATGGAAAATATAAGGTCACAGCAATGTGACCACACACAGCTACTTGAGGGGACAGGAAATGTTTTCCTTATTGTATTTCAAAGCTTATCACCTGGCCTATAGCTGATGCTTAATAAATATTCAGCCAATGAGTTCATGAGCACAGCTTTTGAATTCAGACTGTCAATCTCATTTCATTGTATAAAAGGATAGCATGTAGTTATATAAATAAGATATAGACTAAAACAGAGGGTGTGGAAACACAGGAAAAATGGCTATTGGTAAGCAATGATTAGTGTCAGCATCAGTAGTAAGGCTAGAACTTCCACGGAAGGGTTTTAACTTCCGCTCTCTCCCTTCTCCCCCTGGCTTACTACCTAGTATGTGGCTACTGCTAATCCTGAAAGCATCTGAGAGGCAGCGCTTAAAACACCACATTTTGTTGCTATAAAAATTTGCTTAAGGAATAAATAGATCCCAGAGGGAAATAAGAACAGTAAAAAAAAAAAAAAAATACAATGCTACACATAGAAAATATTAACCACTTACATACTCACTGTCTTAATATTGTCATTCTCCCTTATGATGTCTTCCTATAATTCCTGCCACAGAGTTGCCAGACATGAAAGACTACTTCCTACTTATCTTCATTTGTAAAATAAGATTCATATCGTTGCTGCTTCCTGATAATTGATCTACATATTGCCCTCTGTTTTTCAGTGGAGAAAAATTACGTTCTGAAATAGAGCACAGATTTGTGTTTATCCCTGAATATTTGAGAGTTGACCATAAGAAATGAAGCTTCTATGTCTTTACCTGTTATATTCTGAAAATTGACTTGTGCTAGAAATGTTTTTTTAAGAATTATCTTCCTCTTGAGTCCTTTTGCACTTTCATTTTTACTTTAATAACTTGGTTTCACCAGGAAGAAGCAGCCATGTGTGGATAAACATTCTTTAGAATATAAGTAAGTGATTTTGCTGTCCAAAGTTAACATGATGAATAATGCATTTCTAGTGACTTACTTTCTCATTGTGTATGATTAGACAGGCATGAAAAGGTTCGTGGAAAAAACAATCGTTCATGTAAAGTTATTATCTATAGGAAATTCCTCTCAACAATTTCTGTTTTCCTCTTCTGATAAAATTATATTTCAAGATTTTTTCATTAGATAGATAGAGACTACTCACTGTTCAACCTTGTGTTACCTTTGATAAAGCACTCTAATTTATTGCCCAAAGGACTGCCAGCACATTTTGGTTTCGGGACTTTTAAGGACATTGGATTTAAATTTGTTTCGTTTATTTCCACTTCCATGGAGTTGCGATCAATTCTACAAGTGGTTCATAAACCAGCAAGCAGAACTCATTGAAACTAGGATTTGTTGTCTGTAAGAGTAACATTTCTCAAGTTCCTGTTTTATTTTGTTTTTTTAACTGCATTGTGATTGCTATTATTGAGCAAAGAGTTATACCTCCATATAACATCCATAACGTGCTGGAGCATTTTCTCAGTTTGGAATACATCTTCATTCTACATTTAGTTATTTTTCTTTTGATGGTCAGATCATAGGTATTTTGCACAAATTTATTTGATTTTTTTTTTTGACAACTCAAATGTAACATGTTTGAAACAAAATCTAGAAAGAATATGGACTTTAAATGCAAGATGTAACTTAAAATCTCAATTTATTCATATATAAACTGTATGTCTCTGAGATAGTTAATAGATCTGAAGCCTTAGCTCAAATAAGAATATTAATAGACGCAGCTCCAAGGATTATTGTGAGAATTAATAAGACCCAATGTGTACAATAGTGCACTGCTGAGTATTCAAGAAATGATGTTTGTATTTGCATTTGCATTCAAGAAATGATAGCTCCCTTCCCTTCCATTTTGTACAAGAGGTCAAGTTGTTTATCAGCTCTCAGTAGGAAAAAAAAAAAAAGAATTAGTTCCAGAGTTGGGAAATAATCCTTCCAACCTCTCTTCTTCTCACTTGCTTACAGCAATTGATTCACAGAGATTCATTTTCCTGCCTCATATTATTTTTAGAATTGGTCTTCTTTCGCCATCTCTAACATCACTAAAGAGTCTCTTTTAACTGAACATTTCACTTGTGTTTTAACTGGTCTCCCCACGTCCACTTTCATTACTTCCTCCTGCCTTTCCATTTTCTGAGCTTATTTTACTCATGATGGATGATCAATAAATGTTAGTCATTTTTCTTTTCTAACATAATCTTTCAAGGTTGTAAAATTATTGCTATTGCCTTAACTACATCCCCCACTTTTGATATGTTGTGTTTATTGAGTTTTAGATATTTAAAACATTTCATTGTGTTTTAAAATTTCCAAACATACACAGCTTATTTAGATATCTTTTGTCATTATTTCCTTTTTAATGTTATTGATCTCAGAGAAAAATCTCTATGATTTCTTTTTTTTTTTTTTCAAAACATACCTCCTTTTATTATCCAATCTACATTCTATTTCTATAAATATTCTGTCCAGGGTAGACAAAACAAATCCATATCCTCTTGTTATGTGCTTCCATGTTCTATATATTATGTACATCAAATTTAATTTGTTTTATTCAAATCTTCTATAATTTACTGATTTTTATCTGCTTAATTTGCTACTTAGACAAATATACAATCGTATCCTCAATACCTATATAGCAAAAATTCACAGATCATGGAGATATGTGTGTTACAAAACTTCTGCTGCTTTTTTTTTGTTTGTTTTTGGCCAGGGCTGAGTTTGAACCCGCCACCTCTGGCATATGGGGCCAGCACCCTACTCCTTTGAGCCACAGGTGCCGCCCAAAACTTCTGCTATTTTAAGTGACTACATTTTTAAAACAGTAAACTCTTCTTGGTGAATTGATTGCAATTTTGATAAAGTTATTGACTTCATTTCTATTAATACCTTTTCTTTAAAGTACATTTTATCTATTATTTGCATATTTTAAGTAGTTTTAGTTAGTGCTTAACTAAAATACAATTCTCATCCTTTTACTTTGAACATTTCTGTGCCCTTATCTTTAAACTTTTTTTTTTTATGTAGAGCTTATCCTTAGGTTTTGTTTTTATAGTATTGAGTCGGCAATTTTTCATTTTCAAACCAGGGAATTTAAGTCATTCATATTTGGCTGAGCGCCCCCAATGGCTCACACCTATGGTACTAG
Organism: Nycticebus coucang; assembly: GCF_027406575.1. Classification (NCBI taxonomy): domain Eukaryota; kingdom Metazoa; phylum Chordata; class Mammalia; order Primates; family Lorisidae; genus Nycticebus; species Nycticebus coucang. The sequence goes on from NC_069793.1 coordinate 92,073,955, forward strand.
CACTCTGGGAGGCCAAAGCAATTGGATTGCTTGAGGTCAGGAGTTTTAAACCAGCCTAAGCAAGAGCGAGGCCCCATCTCTACTAAAAACAGAAAAAACTAGCTGGCCATAGACACACAATAGTCCAAGCTACTCTGGAGGGTGAGGAAAGAGGACTTCTTGAGTCCAGGACTTTTCAAATTGCTGTGAGCTAGGTTGATGCTACAGCACTCTACTCAGGGCAACAGAGTAAAGACTCAAAAAGAAAAAGTTACTCATATTTATTAAGATTACTGATACATTTTAGTTTGTATATACCATATTATTTTTTGCTTTCTATTTGTTCTGCCTTTTCTATGTTTTATTTCCCTCTCCTTACTAGTTTTCCTTTGGACTGATGGAATTTTTTTCTCCTATTTTTTTCACCTGTTTGAAAGTTTTATATCTTTTTTTCTTTACAAGAAGCAAGAAAAAATTTCCACATGCATACTAACTTCTCAAAACCTAAAGTTAGTCAATGTCCTAATTACTTCCTAAATAATACAAGAACTCAAAACAGTTTAATCCCATTTAAACCCACTCTTGTTTAGCATGTTTTATTTTTATCTCTCTTCAAAACGGAACGAGATATTATTATTGTTATGATTATGCAGTCAATATGTGTTAACGTGTATTTAAATTATTTAAAAATTTATTGGTTCAGTTTTTGTTCTTGGGCCTCCGTCATTCCTTTTGGTAGCCATCACTTTCCTTCTAAGCGATACATCCTCAGAACTTCTTTTACTGTAAATTTGCTATAAAAAAAGCTATTCTCCATTTATGTTTGGAAAGGTTTTTATTTTGCCCTCATTTTTGGAAGATGCTTTGCCTGTACATAATCTTTTAAAATACTGTTGGTTGAACCGTGGTACACAGGCAGATGATTGGCAATTCCTGGTGTTCAGTCTGGTGAGCGGAACACCCCCACAAAACCACTAATCAGACAGAAACAGGATATCCTGGGGCCCCTAGACCATCCCTTCTCCCTAACTTCCAGAGGTGACTTCTATCCTGACATCTGCCACAGATAAAGGTTACTTGTTTTCAAACTTTATATAAGTCCAGTACATACTCTTTGATTTCTTATTTTGTTCAGTAGTATGCTACTGGGATCCATCCACATAGTCGGTAACAATAGTTTGGCCATTTCCACTGTTCTAAGTGTTCCATTGTATAAATACAGTAATTATCCTTTCTATGGTTGACGGACATTTGGATTGTTCTTGTTTGGGGCTGTTACAAATAATACTGTGTGACATGTTCGAACATGTTTTCTATGTACATGTATTAATTTCTGTTGGTTGTATACCAAAAAGTAAAATTGCTTGGCCATAAAGTATGTACACGTTCAGCAATTCAATCAATTCTACCCAACAGTTTTCCAAAGTATTTACACCAGTTTCTACTTCCACTAACAATGTATAACAGTTGCACATTCTTGCCAACTCTTGGAGTTGTTGGTCTCCTTAATTTTAGTAATTCTAGTGGGTAGGGGGTGGTATCTCATTATGGTTTTCATTTGCATTCTTTTTTATTTTTTGAAGAAAAATCTTCCTTTGGAGAGGACTTAAAGTTAAGGTTGAGACACATATAATAATTTCAATTTAATTAGAGATTATAATTGTTTCAAAGCTGGCCTTCGGGGGTTGTATTTATTTTTAATTCACTGCTCTTCCTAGAGTGTAGCCCTTTTGGACCTCCATCTGACAGCCTGAGGTGTTTATTGGACCCCCAAATCCTAGCCCCCAATTTTTCCCAGCCCTTAAGACTCTTGAAAGTTCTGCTCAGCTTTTCAATCTCTCAGTGTAGCTTTCAAGACAGCATAGGCCTTAGTGAGAAAAATGACAATAAATGTGAATTCACATCACTCACACTTTCACATGAAAGGTAAATCACAACTATAGCCCAGGATGTAGGAGGGAAGATGAGGGGAAAGGTTGGGGGGAGGTTTGATGAAGGGAGAATAAACGGTGGGACCACACCGATGGAGCATATTGCAAGGGTACATATCAAATCTACTAAGTATAGAACATAAATGTCTTAACACGATAATTAAGTAAATGAGGTGAAACCCTATATTAACTAATTTGATCTAAGCATTCCAAATTGTATATAAAATCAGCACATTGTACCCCCCAAATGCATTAACGTATACATGATCTATGTGTATAAGATAGTGTATATGATAATAAAAAAAGAGAAGAAAAAAAACAAAAAAACAAACGTGCATTTACTTCTCTGTGCTTGGCCCCTCAAATTTTTGCTACCTGCAGGATAGGTACATGACATTTTCAAACACATTTTTTTTCTAATTCTTTTTTTTTTTTCATTTCTTTTTTTTTTATTGTTGGGGATTCATTGAGGGTACAATAAGCCAGGTTACACTGATTGCAACTGTTAGGTAAAGTCCCTCTTGCAAGCATGTCTTGCCCCCATAAAGTGTGACACACACCAAGGCCTCACCCCCTCCCTCCGTCCCTCTTTCTGCTTCCCCCCCCATAACCTTAATTGTCATTAATTGTCCTCATATCAAAATTGAGTACATAGGATTCATGCTTCTCCAACTAGAAAGGCTGAACAAAATGTAAAGAAATAGAAAAAAAAAAAAAAGAACATTTTTCTTTTTCTATTTCTTTACATTTTGTTCAGCCTTTCTAGTTGTATTTGGGAAAAGTAATGACCTATAGCAAGCTGGTTTGCCATTACCGGAGCATATTACAAAGTATTGTAGACTGAAGATTTTATTCTACTACATCTTCACTTCCATTGTGTTGCTTTTGATAAGTTGATTCTCGATGTTATTATTCTCTTTGAAAAACTATTTTTGTATGTTATGTTATGTTTGGTGTTCAGTACTTTCATTATGAGCCTAAATAGGGATGATTTTTTTCTGGCTTGGGAATTATTGAACTTATTGGATTTGTGAATTGGTATCTTTCATCAGATTTGAAGCATTCTCAGTAATTATTTCTTCAAATATTGCGTCTTTCTCTGTGTTTTTTGGAGTCTGGATTGATACATACTGGACTGTCCTACTCCTTCCTCCTTGTGTGTTCATTTCTCTACGTTTTGGCCCTTTTTCTGCCCTGTACATATGTTTTCTTGATGTATTTTCCAGTTCACAAATTCATTAATTTTATCTAAACCATTGTTAATACTACTATAATTATTTTAAATATTATATTGATAATTTTTTCTTACATTTCCACTTTATACTTTAATATATTTTTTCTGGGTCATTTTGCTTCCTTGTACCTGCATTGATATTTAAGTTATTTTTATCACATTAAACATAATAAACATAATTATTACATATTTTCTACAGGTGTATTTCAACTGTTTGTTGTTTCTGTTGGTTTTCATTTGATGCTTACTGATTTATTTTTATGTTATTTTTACTGCAATTTGCTCATTTTCTTTATAGGTTTATTTGTGAGAATTTTTTGAAGCTTAGGATAAAGGCAATTTCCTTCATGTAGATTTGTTTTACTTTTCTAGCAACTAAAGACAACACCTGTGTGAGACCACTTTAATTAAAATCACCACATAATGTATTTTGCTTTACCCCCTCAATGTGAATTTGAGCTACAAACTCATGACAGAATCACTCGTGTCACACTTCTTAGGAGTGTTTTCTCCTTTTTCTCATTGCCATCATTGAAACAGAAAATGTCTCTTGCAGTTTTCCCTGGCAAGAGAAGGTCAGGAAGTTATTAGTTTATTTCTAATTCATCCACATGCTGAGGGTACGACTTCTGGAGCACAAGATTTATGATAATAGTCTGTTGTTTTTTTCTTATACTTTTCTTGTCCCTGCACTGTGTCTCATTTTACCTGTACCAAAAAATCATGAAAAACAAAGCTTGAGTTCAGCATGTTTAACTGAACTCAAGCCAAAACATGGTTTCTGTGTTACTTTTATTTAGATGGGTTCCTGTATTGATGTGGATTTTGATGTCAATATTTCATATATGCCTATGATGTATGTTTTTCATATTTTACCTGGAATTTTAAGTTGTTTTTTTTTTTTAAGTGGGAAGTATGTTTTGGTTTATCTATTATAACTGAAAATGGAAAGCTCTTCCAAACTATTTTCTACTGACTATCAAATTATTTATTTTATTTTTGTTTTTAATTTGTTGTACTACATCAAAGCTGAAAACCCAACCCTTTAATGGATTTCTATTTCCCTCAGGATAAGGTTGAAACATCAGCTCGGCTTATGAAGCCTTGCGTGGTCTGCTTTCCTAATGCTCCAGTGCCATCTCAGGCCATATCATCCCTTGACCTTCTGTGCTTTGGTCAAACTGTTATTTTTATAGTTCCTCACATGCCTCTTTCAGATAATGGGTGATTTTTGATTGTGAGTTTATCTCTGAATTTAAGAATTTCTGTTTTCCCTTTGGTAGGTACTACTTATGTGCTTGTGGTAAAGTGTGGGATGTACCTCACCCTGGCTTCTAGATGTATGTGATCTCTGCTTCTCTGAGAGTGAGAACCTGGCTATTGACTCTGTCAGTAGAACTGAGAATTTCAGCTAGTAGTGCTGCTGCCCATTGCTCAACTCAAGTGGGGAAGGGCAAGGAGCCAAGTGGTCCATCTGCTCTACGTACAGAGACCAAGTTCATAACCCTGACAATTGCCCAATCACTCATTTCTGTTCATTATATCTGTTGGTGCATTGTGCAGAATAAAGTGGATTCTGGAAAAAGCCCAAGCATGCTCTTTTCCCCATATGTGTTGGACTATAATTTCCAACTTTCTCAGTAAGTAATTAGGATTGTCAACCACAACCCTTTTTTTTTTTTTTTGGAATTCCTCAAATATCATCTGTGATGGTTAATTTTATACATAAACTTGGCGAGGCCACAGTATACAGACATCTGGTTAAACATTATTCTAGATATTTGTATACACTTGTTATAGTTTTCTTCTAATATTTCTTTCTATTTTCTCACTTCATGGGTATTTTGTGGACAGATGTGTTCAATATGCAATATTGATCAAAATTTCTAGAACCTTTCTTTGAGAGAATCATTCAATAGCTGTAGAAAAACTGGTGAAAGTTTCATTTAAGTTTTCTAACTTGAGTCAATTTTGTTGACACATTTTTCTTCAGAATTTTTTTATTAAAAATATTTTTCACATTGATACAGCATATTCTGATTGCTTACCCTCCATGCCAATGGTGTTGCCTTGGCATTTTCTGCCTTTCTACCAACCTATCTTTTATCAAAAGATAAAAACTACCAGTATATACAGGCTTAAGGGAATGAGAGAGAGCTGGGCCCACATATAAAGAAACTAAAGTTGACATGCTATGAAGTCAAACAATTAAGTTCACAAACTCATCCTAGAAAAAGTTTTGCATACCTTACTGCTGAATATCACTATGGTCACTTTCATCATCTTCAAAGTACTCCCCTTAGCCATCTGGTGACCACAGTGATATTTAGCAATGAGGTACGTAGCACATTTTTCTAGGATGAGTTTGTGAACTTAATTGTCACATCTTGTATGACAATAGATCTGATGGCTATTCTAGAAAAGGAGTTCTAAGTTGCTTTGAAGGGTGAACTAGGCAGTCGTGTCAGTGCATAGCTTCCCAAGGAGAGTGCCTTGAAAGTGACCATAGTTATATTCAGGAATGAGACATGTAGCATTTTTTCTAGGATGATTTCATAAACTTAATTGTTGACCTTCGTAAGATGGCTAGAGAATAAGATCAATGGAAATGCTTCCCCTAGGCTATTGTATTTATTCAATACTGAATAAATTTTCCTTTTCTACAAAAAACCTTACTTGATCATGATATGGTAATATTCTGTTTCTAATATTGCATATAACTCAAAAATGGTTTTATTTACATTTCTTTATTGACATAACAGCTTAAGTGCCAACTTATATATTTTTCGTTGACCACGTTTTTGCCTCAATATTAAAATTGTGGGATCAGAGTATATTTCTTTTTCTTTGTGTACCATAAGTCTTACACTTTTAGTTTTGAGAGCTGTGAGCCTTTTACCTTTTCCAAATGAAAGAAATCAGCCTTACTTATACCCAGTGATAACTTTGAGTAACTCTTTTCACCAACTCTTTGCCTTCACCAGTGAAGTTTTTGGTCGCCTGTGATTGCAGGGCTGTCATGGGGCTTCGGGAAATATTTCACTCCCCCTTTTTTGCCAAGAACCTTGAAATGACTCAGAGGTTATTATTGAAATTGCATAGGAATGGAATTCAAACCACACAGGGTCAAAAACAAAAAGACGGAGTATAGTAATTTAAAGCTAAATTGTCCCCAAGAACCAAATAAAACCTGTTGCCAATGTGCAGACATTCTAAGTCTATCCTTTTGGAGATAATCTCAGACTTCTTAATGTATCAGCTGCCCCTGGAGACCCCATGTTGCTTGTATTCCTGAGCTGTGGACCTTTCTTGGCCCCTTATTGTGTGTTGGTACCTTGGTGGTATAAGTCACAGCTTTAATTATACTCTTATGCTGCTGACTAGGGAAATGGGAAAGATATGGTCCTGTGCTAGGAGCAACCAAGGGGGTGTTTAAGGGTAATCTTGAATCCATATGGTAGATTATTGTTTTACTATCTCTAACTGGTTTTGGTTGAACCCCCAAATTTGTCTTAAAATGATAGATGTTATAGGGTAGAATTAGTCTTCTGCCAACAGTCCTCTCAGGGTCTTTCTATGAGGCACATATCCTCAATGTCCGCATACTTTTCATCTTTTATTAGGCTCAAAGAGCATCTGCTTTCTTCCAGGTCTGCATTACATTATGAAACTTTCTTCAGGTTACTTACCTTGAGGACATTAAATCCCTTTGGCCCTTTTGGATTGCTTTGCCTCAACTCTTATTAACTGCAGTGTGAGTTTGTTTGTGTGTGTGTGTGTGTGTACTTTGCCATGTAACTGCCTTATTTCTGCTTTAGATTCACTAGCAACTACATCAAAATATTTATTATGAGACTGGAAATCTCACCAAAGTAATTCATTCATTTAGAAATATGTGCACATGTACATATGTAAACATATATGTAGTTATTGAGCATGTGATGTCCTACAAAATTCCAGTTGATGCAAAAAGAGAGAGACAAAACAGACAAATATATTCCCTTATAGTAATGGAGATTGGAGATGGCATATAAATAATTCAATAAATAGGGAAAGTAGTTTCAGGTTGTGATAAGCACTATAAAGGAAAAGCACAGAAAGAGATTGTGAGATGGAACACTGCTATTTTTGATGGAGTGGTCAAGGTTGCTCTCTCAGAGACCATCCTTTAATGAAGGATTAAAGTGACTTCAATAGGCAGATGTGGATATATTGTGAAAATGAGAAGACTGATCAAGAATTTAAATGTGGGTAACTGGCCCCCTCACCTGGGTGGGAGCTGTTGGACCTTTCCTGCACGGAGCAGCTCTCAGAGCTCCTTTAGTCACTGTCCCAGAGCCTATCTTCTCTGCTTCTATATGTGTTCTTCTGAGGAAAAAATACTTTAGTCAGTGTCCAAGTTATGGGATATATAGTAAAGAATTTTTTAGTCTTCCTTTAGAAAAAATTAATTCTGTGTTTCACAGTAAGGCATTCCTTGTCATTAATCCTTTTGTCATTCTGAATAATTTTTTACCCCTTTGGATTCACAATTTTACAAGTCCATTCAATTTGGGATTGCACATTAACTTTTCTCCTTGTTTCCTGCAATTGTCTTGCCCAACTAGGCTGGAAGAATATGAAAAATCCACTTAGCTTTCTACATATGCTTTGAATCTGAATATGTCTGTGGCAATAATCACTTGTCTTTTTAGACTCAGGACAAGTCAGATTACCACTTTTAGTGATATAGAACAATATTTCAACAGTCTTGCTTTCTTCTTGCACTGATTAAATACAAAATGACTGTCAGAGTTTCTGATGCTCCAGACTTGAAATGTGAGAGACAAGAACACAGTGGGCCTTTATCAAATTTCTCTATTGGTGACAGTCTGATTTTTCTTCTAAGGGAAAAGAGTGGTTCTTTTTCCACATGCTTTAGTGGAGTTATCAGAGAGTAAGTTAGCACAACATTCTTCTGCTAAGGTTAAGTGATAAATGGTAATAAAAACATTCCAATTATATACAAGTGGATTAGAAAATTAAAAAAAAAAAAATATATATATATATAAACCTGCTCTGGTTTTTGTAAAAAGAGGAATGCCTGGAAGAGAAGAAGCCTCATGAAAATAAAATAATAATTAAAAGAAGATTTCCCTGAATTGAGAAAGAATTAAAGAAATTTAAGAAGCATTTATTAAGTGTTCCCTAAGTACTAGTCACCATGCTAAGTGCTGAGAACTCCAAGGTAATCAATATGTTATTTGTGTCCTTAAAAGCCCTTTGGTCCATTATCATATGACAGTTTCACATTTTTGGCACATCATTTTGGTACTTCTATTGGACATGTGAATGAAAAATGAGGAAATACAGCAGAAAGGGTAGTAATCTATATTGAGGAGAGATCTACAAAGATGTCCTGAAAAATGTGACACTTGAGCTGCAAAAAGGGTATAATTGCAGTTAATTTTGTGGCTAGGGTGGGGGACTGGTAGTGGTTGAGTTGAAAAAGCATTTCAGGCAAATACAGATATATGCAAAGTCTCAGACTCATGAAATAGCCTGGTGAATGCAGGAATTCAGAAACAAGGTGGTCCTGGTAGGTTATTGATGCTCCAAGGCACTTGGTCACAGGCACAGGTGGCTCACAGTGTGACAGGAAAGAGGGGTTCCGATCATGACAAGTCTTATGTTTTCAGTAAAAATGCTTGATTTTTATTTTTAGGGCTATGATTCAAATCTTGATCTTGACCCCAGATTAGCCCCGTGGCATTATTCCCATAAACTTGGATTAACATGTGCCTGATTTCACTCCCACTCTTGCCAAATTTAAAAAGAACTTTAATGTTTGTTGCTCTAATTCAAGCTCCTACACTCTTGTGACAGCCCACAAAAACAAAAACACACAGCAATAATGAATGCCACTCAGCAAGACACTGCCGCACACTATGAACACAGCTGTTAGCACTGGTATACCAAGGTTATGAGATCTTACGGAGCTATGTGTACAGTGCTGCCAGTGTAAGTACACGGTGGCAAGTTCCTAAATTTAGTTGTCAGATTTGTTTGTCTGCATTTCTTGTTATGTGTGATAATATATTTCTTTATTGTTTGCCAGTTTGGATAACACTTCCAGTAACAAGAAGTATCCTAACCATGGATCAAATGCTCACTTTTTTGAAAACAGACAAATTTATTTTGAGTTTTAATAGATTGGACTGAATAAAAATAAACTTAGAAATCTGCCTTAGATCTGATTTAAACTTACTGTGAGTGGAAAAATAATTCTAATTGAATGAGAAAAGTCTCAGGACCATAATGGTGCATTAAGAACACAAGTGAGAAACTGTGAAACCCATGGAATACTAGGTTCCTGGAACAAATATGGCTTTGCTGTGACTCTGGGTATACTTGTATTTGCAACACCAGCCTCCAGGGAGATCATATGACATAAGGCAAAGTACAAGCTTCAGAGGATGACTGAATTAGTTTTACTTTATTACTAACTTAACTGTGTGAGGCTACTTAACCCCAATGAGCCTACCTTATGGTACCATGGAGAAAATGCTGCCTACTTCGAAGAGTTTGTAGTGAATATTAAATGAGATTTTATAAAGTATTTAGCACAGTACATGGTAAATAGTTATAAGAGTTACAACAGCACTGGTAAGAATACCCATTTGTTGAGTGATTACATGGAGAGAGAAAAGAACCATGTTCGGTAGTGCTGGCCCCACTGGGGTTGTTCCAGACTAAACCTGGTGGCCCAGAGCAACGTCTAGACAGACTTAGCCCCCAGAAAAGATGGTAAGGAGCATCAGGTATCTCATCGTCTAAAAAAATCTTAAGCAACTTAAACATAAGAGCCTTTCTTTATTCAGTGTAGAATTTCCACAGGATGTTGGAAATTCCACTGTTTTTATAAAAAAAAACAGAAATTGTAGTAAGCAGCATAATAACTTCATGCAGGAAAAATTTGGTACATCCTTAAAATACTTGAATGATTGATTACCTTTCAACTAGATTTTTGGCCTCTTTTCTTAGATCAACAGTCTGAATTTCAGGAATTAAGGAGTTACTGCATAGTGATTAATGTCCCACATGCTGAAGTGATGCTCAGACTCTGAGCATTCCAAGATAGATGAGATTTCCCTGGGAACATGGAACGTAATTTTTTTAGAGTAAAATGGCAAAACTATAAAATTTGCAAGGATGTCAGGGCAGAGAATAAAAAAACATATAAAAACAAGAATACTCTTTGGAGTAAGAAATGATGTTTAGTGCCAAGTAGTGTTACTTAGGAGTTAGGCGAGAGGATCTTTAAAGAATGGATGCAATTGAACTGTGAAACAAAATGAGGTGAAATTTCATGGACAAAAAAGCCTAGAATGAAGAGTATTGATGGACTGTTAGGAAAAAAAATGTGAGACTAGCAGGTTTAAGAAATGGACTTCTTCTCAGGATTGTTCCTAACCTTCTTTTTCATTGTCATCAGAAATCTAATCTGGTCAAAATCCTTACTCAATTTATTTTCTGGGTCATGCTACTCAGCCAACTCCATAAAAATCCTCAAATTAAGTTAGAGTTGTCCTCTGAGCCCCGCCACCACCTAGCCGTGTGCACAGCACTGCATGTGTTGGGTGTGTTTTTAACTTGCTCTGCAGCATAAAAAAATCTCATGTTGTAAAAATGGCAGAAACTCATCAGGCATTTAATCTTTCAAATAAAAAGCAAATAAAGCATGCAAGAATATTCTGTAAACAATTTTATTGTATAATGGAGGTTTTGTTTTTACTGTTATAGTTTTATAAACATTATCTCTGTTTTAGTTGTTATTCTTTAATAGAATGGTCATAAATTCTATGTCGATAACATTTTAAGTTAACTGTGAGAAGCATACCATGATTGACATGGGTATCTATTGTATGACTTTGTGTCTATTTGACTTCGTGCATTTTTTTAAAAATTCATTTAAAAATAATAAGTAACACAGATTAGACAGGTTACAGATTTCTGTAACCTTCAAAATTGTACTGGTTCAACTCCTTCATTACACTAATGAGGAAAAAGACCCAGACAGTAAAGGATGACGTACATAAGATGGTACAGGTAGTAAATCAAGGCCCCGCATCTCCTAATATGAAAGACCTTTCTAAAGTACAGTTTATGCCTGTCAACCAAATATGCCTGGTTATTTCCTAGAAGAACGTAGATATTTAGTTTAAGAATTAACTTTTTCCCATAACTTCTTTATCTAAAAATGTTTTATTTTAATTGGGTGATTATGAAATGAGAAAATAAGATTAAAACTTAAGGTGGTTTCTTAAAATCCATTAGTAATCTTTTGCTGGACCCAACTAAGTTTAATACATACAAAGTCAACTTAACTTTTCTAGAATTCTGTCATCAGAAAATTATTTTCTGTGGTGTTGGACAGGTCTCCAAAAAATATAAATGTCTCCCAGAGGTATTATCGGGAATCTCAGTTAGTTACTTACAAGTTACTGCTAATCATTCTAATCAGCCATCTCTTCACTCCTACCCCCAACAACAAACGTAATTTAAAACCCTATTTTTCTATGGAGAAAGGGATCTGATAGCAATGTGACCAGTAGAGATGGATGATGGTAGGTGATTGAAGATTGCCCCTTGATGGCGGATTTTCACTTACTAACAGGGACAGAGTAGGTGAAAGAATTCAAGGCACATGAACACAAGGAAACAAAAAACTTCAGGAAGATGAGTCAGCTTGGTCTCCCTGGCAACTTTACAGACATGGTCCTTAACACCCTCGTTCTAATAAATTAGACTTTCTTTTCTTTTTTTTCTTTTTTTATTGTTGGGGATTCATTGAGGGTACAATAAGCCAGGTTACACTGATTGCAATTGTTAGGTAAAGTCCCTCTTGCAATCATGTCTTGCCCCCATAAAGTGTGACACACACTAAGGCCCCACCCCCCTCCCTCCGTCCCTCTTTCTGCTTTTCCTCCCCCCCATAACCTTAATTGTCATTAATTGCCCTCATATCAAAATTGAGTACAAAATAGGATTCATGCTTCTCCAGTCTTGTGATGCTTTACTAAGAATAATGCCTTCCACTTCCATCCAGGTTAATACGAAGGATGTAAAGTCTCCATTTTTTTTAATACCTGAATAGAATTCCATGGTATACATATACCAACTTGTTAATCCGTTCCTGGGTTGGTGGGCATTTAGGCTGTTTCCACATTTTGGCGATTGTAAATTGAGCCGCAATAAACAGTCTAGTACAAGTGTCCTTATGATAAAAGGATTTTTTTCCTTCTGGGTAGATGCCCAGTAATGGGATTGCAGGATCAAATGGGAGGTCTAGCTTGAGTGCTTTGAGGTTTCTCCATACTTCCTTCCAGAAAGGTTGTACTAGTTTGCAGTCCCACCAGCAGTGTAAAAGTGTTCCCTTCTCTCCACATCCACGCCAGCATCTGCAGTTTTGAGATTTTGTGATGTGGGCCATTCTCACTGGGGTTAGATGGTATCTCAGGGTTGTTTTGATTTGCATTTCTCTAATACATAGAGATGATGAACATTTTTTCATGTGTTTGTTAGCCATTCATCTTTCATCTTTAGATAAGGTTCTATTCATGTCTCTTGCCCATTGATATATGGGATTGTTGGCTTTTTTCATGTGGATTAATTTGAGTTCTCTATAGATCCTAGTTATCAAGCTTTTGTCTGATTGAAAATATGCAAATATCCTTTCCCATTGTGTAGGTTGTCTCTTTGCTTTGGTTATTGTCTCCTTAGCTATACAGAAGCTTTTCAATTTAATGAAGTCCCATTTGTTTATTTTTGTTGTTGTTGCAATTGCCATGGCAGTCTTCTTCATGAAGTCTTTCACCAGGCCAATATCTTCCAGTGTTTTTCCTATGCTTTCTTTGAGGATTTTTATTGTTTCATACCTTAAATTTAAGTCCTTTATCCATCCTGAATCAATTTTTGTGAGTGGGGAAAGGTGTGGGTCCAGCTTCAGTCTTTTACATGTAAACATCCAGTTCTCCCAACACCATTTATTGAATAGGGAGTCTTTCCCCCAAGGTATGTTCTTGTTTGGTTTATCGAAGATTAGGTGGTTGTAAAATGTTAGTTTCATTTCTTGGTTTTCAATTCGATTCCAAGTGTCTATGTCTCTGTTTTTGTGCCAGTACCATGCTGTCTTGACCATTATGGCTTTGTAGTACAGACTAAAATCTGGCATGCTGATGCTCCCAGCTTTATTTTTATTACTAAGAACTGCCTTAGCTATACGGGGTTTTTTCCCATTCCATACAAAACACAGAATCATTTTCTCCAAATCTTGAAAGTACAATGTTGGTATTTTAATAGGAATGGCATTGAATATGTAGATTGCTTTGGGAAGTATAGACATTTTAACAGTGTTGATTCTTCCCATCCATGAGCATGCTAAGTTCTTCCATTTGTTAATATCCTCTGCTATTTCCTTTCTGAGGATTTCATAGTTTTCTTTATAGGGGTCCTTCACCTCCTTTGTTAGGTATATTCCGAGGTATTTCATTTTCTTTGAAACTATGGTGAAGGGAGTTGTGTCCTTAATTAGCTTCTCATCTTGACTGTTATTGGTGTATAGAAAGGCTACTGACTTGTGGACATTGATTTTATATCCTGAAACATTACTGTATTTTTTGATGACTTCTAGGAGTCTTGTAGTTGAGTCTTTGGGGTTCTCTAAGTATAAGATCATGTCGTCAGCAAAGAGGGAGAGTTTGACCTCCTCTGCTCCCATTTGGATTCCCTTTATTTCCTTGTCTTGCCGAATTGTATTGGCTAGAACTTCCAGCACTATGTTGAATAGTAAAGGTGACAGAGGACAACCTTGTCTGGTTCCAGTTCTAAGAGGAAAAGCTTTCAGTTTTACTCCATTCAGTAAAATATTAGCTGTGGGTTTGTCATAGATAGCTTCAATCAGTTTTAGAAATGTGCCACCTATGCCTATACTCTTCAGTGTTCTAATTAGAAAAGGGTGCTGGATTTTATCAAATGCTTTTTCTGCATCTATTGAGAGGATCATGCGATCTTTATTTTTGCCTCTATTAATATAGTGGATAACGTTTATGGACGTGCATATGTTAAACCAGCCTTGCATCCCTGGGATGAAACCTACTTGATCATGATGAATGACTTTTTTGAAGATAAGCTATAATCTACTGGCTAGGATTTTCTTGAAAATTTTTGCATCTATATTCATGAGTGAGATTTGTCTGAAATTCTCCTTTTTGTTTGGGTCTTTTCCTGGTTTGGTATCAGGGTGATGTTTGCTTCATAGAATGTGTTGGGGAAGATTCCTTCTTCCTCGATTTTTTGGAATAATTTCTGCAGTACAGGAATAAACTCTTCCTTGAAGGTTTGATAGAATTCTGGTGTGAAGCCATCTGGACCAGGGCATTTTTTGGTTTGAAGATTTTTTATTGTTTCTTTGATCTCAGTGCTTGAAATTGGTCTGTTCAGGAGCTCTATTTCTTCCTGGCTAAGTCTAGGGAGAGGGTGTGATTCCAAATATTGATCCATTTCCTTCCCGTTGTCAAATTTCTGGGCATAGAGTTTCTGTTAGTATTCAGAGATGATCTCTTGTAACTCTGTGGGATCAGTTGTTATCTCCCCTTTATCATTTCTGATTGAGGTTACTAGAGATTTAACTTTTCTAATCCTCATTAGTCTGGCCAATGTTTTATCTATTTTATTTATTTTTTCAAAAACCAACTCCTTGTTTCATGACTTTTCTGAATGATTCTTTTGTTTTCAATTTCATTGATCTCTGATTTGATTTTGGATATTTCTTTTCGTCTACTGAGTTTAGGCTTAGATTGTTCTTCTTTTTCCAATTCCATAAGGTGGCTTGTAAGATTATTGATGCGCTCTTTTTCTGTTTTTCAAATGTAGGCATCTAAAGCGATGAATTTTGCTCTCAAAACTGCTTTTGCAGTATCCCACAGGTTTTGGTAGCTTGTGTCTTCATTGTTGTTATGCTCAAGGAAGTTAATGATTTCCTGTTTTATTTCTTCCTTCACCCATCTGTTATTCAACAGAAGATTGTTTAATTTCCATGCCTTTGAGTGGGGTCGAGCGTTTTCGTTAGGGTTGAGTTCCACCTTTAGTGCCTTATGGTCTGAGAAGATACAAGGTAAAATTTCAATTCTTTTGATTCTGTTGATATTTTTTTTGTGTCCCAGGATATGATCAATTTTGGAGAATGTTCCATGGGGTGATGAGAAGAATGTATATTCTTTATCTTTGGGATGGAGTGTTCTATATGCGTCTATCAAGCACAGTTGTTCTAGGGTCTCATTTAAATCTTTTATATCTTTGTTTAATTTCTGTTTAAAGGATCTGTCCAGCTCTGTAGACTATTTTCTTTCTAAGCCATGCTGGTGAGTAGTTGCCTGACACCAAACATTGTAGTATCACCACTGCTGTTGGAACCACAAGGGACATTCTGTCCTCCAGCTTGCATTTCTCAGTGCCTCTTAGCCCCTGTCCCTGAAGGCTGCTGCCACAGACTGCCCAGCACCCCGGGGCTTCTACCCAGGGCGCTGAGCGTGCCCCAGGCACTGCACCACTGCTTCCTCCAGCCTCCCATGTGAGGCTTTCTTTAGGTGGAAACATCTTCTCCCTTGACGGCCTCTTTTGGAAAATGACTTATCTGTTATTTTCCTTCTCAACTCCCAGTGATTCGAATGCCTTAACAGAAATAGCCTCAAGTTCCAATGTTTTCCTGTTTATTCTTTGGCCTCTCTCTCACACTAGAACGTGAAGGACCTGGATGACAGGCAGTCACTGTCACCTACCGCTCAATAGTATTCCATGGCGTACATATGCCACAGTGTATTCATCCATTTATGTGTTGCAGGGCACTTGGGTTGTTTTTACAGCTTTGCAATTGTGAATCAAGCTGCAATAAACACTCGGATGCAAATGTGCTTATAGTAAAATCCCTTTGTTTCTTTTAGGTAAGGAGATTACTGGATCGAATGGTAGGTCTACTCCTAGTTCTTTGAGAAATTTCCATATGTTTTTCCATAGAGACTGTATTATTTGACAGTCCCACCAGCAGTGTATTAGTATTTACTTCTCTCTGCACCCATAACAGTATCTGGTGCTTTGGGACCTTGTGATGTGGGCCAGTCTCACTGGAGTTAGGTGATATCTCAAAGTAGTTTCGATTTCTCTGATGATTTCCATTCTGGATGTGGAGATCTAGCTGGATTTTGGATTACTGAATGTTTTTCAGCTGGTTGTCAAGGAGATGAGGGCTAGTTTTCCTATTCTGTTCTGGGAGTGGAAAGCTGTGCTGGTGTTGAAGCCCTTAGGGGTGGAGCCACGGGACTGCAGAGTATGCCAGACATTCTAAGGTATGGCAACCCAGTTATGTGACCTGTTAGGGTGTTATATGACTATTCTATGATGGGGGTCATGCCTCAGTGATGCAAGTGGAGGTTGAAAGGATGTCCATGGGGAGAATGGGAACTCCCTGATATGGTTAGTGGAGCTACAGAACCAGCCCAAGGATGGCTGCCCAAGCTTGGAAGGTGGAACCAAAGCTGGCCATGCAGCTAGTCCCTAGAAAGCTATGCCAAGCTGGGCCCATGTGCACTCAGCAGATTCAGGGCCTTAGTAAGCTGTGCCCACCCTGAGTCCTGTTGAAGTGGGTGGAGGGGTACTGTTTCTCCAATGCCTGTTAGGCAGCCAGGAATCTTCTCCTCCTATTCCACATCTGGACCTCCTGGTGCTTTGTGAGGAGACTGGCCACAATTTCCTGGCTTTGTCCCAAAGAAACTGCAGGTTAATCCACACTCTCTCCAGCCCTCCACAAAAGGGTGGTGTTTGTGCCACTGACATTCCTGTATGTCTCAGCTCCCACTCCCTTCATGCCACACCCTCCAGCCAGAGAGACAGGCCCACTCGGAAGTTGGCTGGGTCCTTGGTTCATGCCCACAGGGGATTTGGGGGAGTGGAGGAGGTTCTCTGGTGGCACTAATTCACCCATGATTCCACATACAGGCTCCTTCCCTGGATCATCACACTTCCCTGCCCCCACTTTCTGTGCTGGCCTCTCTCTTTTCTGAGCTTTTGCACTCCTGGTATCCCAGGCTGTCACTCTGTGCCTTCACAATGCTGTATCCAAGTGGGATAATCCACATGACAGCAGCTGGTTACTTCTCTCCACAACTCTCCAGAAAGAAGTTGGTGAGAAGTCTCTAAACCGCCTTCTTGGAGCACTTTCTCTATGTGTCCATGAGATGTTGAAAGCTTGTGTCCCCTGTGTCATTCAGGTTGAGGGATCTTTTGGTTTCCATCTTAATTTCATTATTGACCCAATAAACATTCAGTAGCAGGTTATTTAATTCCTATTACTTTGTGTAGAATTGAATATTTCTCCTGGAGTTGATTTCTAGTTTTATTCCACTGTATTATCTCATGTTTTTAATTTGGTAAGGCGTATTTTGTGACCTAAGATACAATCAATCTTGCAGAATGTTCCACATATTGATGAAAAGAATGTGTCTTGAGTAGTTTTTGCGTAAAAATTTTTCATAAATGTCTGCTAGCCCCATTAGTTGTGGAGTCCTGCTTAAGTCCAGTGTTTCTTTTTTTATTTTCTGCTTGGGTGATCTGTCCAGTTCATTGAGTAGGGTATTGAAGTCCCTTGCTGCTATTTATTTCTTTGCTTAGATTTAGTGGAGTTTTCTTTATAAATCTAGGCATTTCTGTATTAGATGTATAAATATTTAGGATTAGTTTGTTTTCTTGTTGAATTGTTCCCTTCACCATTATTTAATGGCCATCTTTATTTTTCCTTACAATTGCTGATTTGAAGTCAGTTTTATCTGATATGAGAATGGCTATGCCTACTTTCTTTTGGCTTCCACTGGCATGTAATCTTTTTTTCCTATCCCTTCAAATTTAGTCTGTATGTGTCCTTGTGGGTTAGATGTATTTCCTAGAGACAGCAGATTCTTGGGTTGTATTTTTTCATCCATTCACCCAGCCTATGTCTCTTGAGTGTGGCATTCATACCATTCATGTGGTTGACAGACTTGATATGTTTTATTCTCTTCATCCTGTTGGATAGCACCTTACTGCTTTGTTTTACCTCTTGTGCTATTGTTTTGTATAAGCTCTAAGCTTAAGCTTTTGTGTAATTTTACACTTTGGGTGTCTATTGTACTGGTCCATGTACAATGCAGTTATGAATATTTCCTGCAAGACGAGTCTTACAAATTCCCTCCGTGGTTGCCTGTCTGGAAAAGTCTTTATTTCTCTTTTATGTAAGAAACTTAGTTTTGTGACATACAAAATTCTAGGCTAGCAATCGTTCTATTTAAGAATACAGAAGATAGGGCCCCAATCCCTTTTTCTTGTAAGGTCTCAGTTGAAAATTCTGCAGTTAGCTTGATGAATTTTCCTTTGTAAATTACTTGATGTTTTTGCCTCATGGCTTACAGGAGTGCCTCCTTCTTGTTGACTTTGGCCAGTCTGGTGATGATCTCTTTGTGATGAATCTCCCAGATGTTCATTGAGCTTCTTGTGTCTGGTTGTCTAACTCTGTAGCAAAATCAGAGAAGTTATCATCAACTATTCCTTTGGATAGATTTTCCAGCCCACATGCATTTTCTTCTACACCTTTGGGGATGCCCATGATTCTTATATTTGGCCATTACACATGACCCATATTTCTGGTAGGCTTTGTCCATTCTTAATTTTCTGTTCTTTACTTTTGGCTGATTTAATTAGAAAGAGTTGTCTTCAAGCTCTGAGATTCTTTCTTCTGCCTGGTCAAGTCTATTCTTAAAATTTTCCATTGTGTTTTGTATTTCCTTAAATGAATTTTCCATTTCCAGAAGTTCTATTTTTTTTCTTTAATATGTTGATCTCTTTAGTGATCTTTTTCATTCATTTCTGGAATTGTTTTTCTGGTTCTTTTGAGCTGCTTTTCCATTTTCTCTTGGATTTCATTGAGCTTCTTTACAATCCATATTTGGAATTCTTTTTCTATCATTTTAATATTTTCATTTTGGTTGGTATCCATTGCTAGAGAGCTGGGGTGTTCCCTTTTGGAGGTGTCCTTTTGCTTTGATTTTTCTTACTTCCATAGTTCTTTTGCTGATTCCTTCTCATCTAAGTCAGCTGTTATTTCTTATTTTTAGATATTCTTTCATTTATATGCCTCCTCCCCTCCCTCTATTGTATGGGTGTGTTTGTAGCATATGTTGGGTAAGAAACTTTGGCTTTGCTTATGGATGCTTTGATGGCAGTGGTTCTGAATGGATTTCTTGGTTATAAATATCCTTGGTGTGGGGTTTTTCTCAGTTGCCAGTTGTTTGTAAGGTATAGCATTGGTGTGCCATGTGTATGCACACATTCCCTGTCTCTCTTTAATGAGAGAGAATGGAGGTCTTTGAATTCTTTTCCTGTTCCTTAGCTCTGTGGTCTTCTTAACAGTGTAAATCATATGGAACACCCAATTTAATCTCTGAGACATTAGGTGTTGCTGTGGGTGAGAATCAACCACAGCCTGTATGTTTCAGTA
This sequence comes from Nycticebus coucang, assembly GCF_027406575.1. Taxonomy (NCBI): domain Eukaryota; kingdom Metazoa; phylum Chordata; class Mammalia; order Primates; family Lorisidae; genus Nycticebus; species Nycticebus coucang. The sequence continues at coordinate 92,093,660 of NC_069793.1, forward strand.
AAGGTGAAGAGCTGTGCAAATTGACCTCCCTGCCAGTAGGTGGCATTTGCCAGAAGAAACAAACAGCAGTGTTGTTCGTGGTATCTGTGACTGGATCTAGCCCCTCAGAAGAACCACTCAAGTACCCCAGGTGGTAGGGCCCTGGAACTTCTGGGTGAATTCTCCATCATTACAGAGGCAAGGCTGGGAAGAGGGCTGGGATTCTACAAAAGCTGGTAGGTAGCTGCATTGGCAGGAGTCAAAGGTTTGCTGCCAGCTCTAGGGAAATCCATCAGGGTGGGAATGAAGTGTCCCCACCTAGTCAGAGAGTCAGCCTGTGGAGATGGAGCCATCTGAAATCTACAAGCTGGCTGTCTGCAGTGGGTTTTGCTCTTCTCCCTCTGGCATCTACCAATAGGCTCAAACTAGCTGAACTCCCCTTTGATGGCACTGTGAGTTGTTCCATTTCTGTCCAGCCACCCTGAGCTGACAGCATGAACTTCTGATGTGGGGAGGGGTGGACTCTGTGAGTGCACTGGGGCTGGGACCCACACTGTGCTTTCTTTTCAGTTCTCCCTACATGGGCTCCCTTGCCTCCTGAAACTAGAAATTAGCTCACAAATCTCCCCTTTGTGCCCCTGAGCAACACAATCAAGTCCTGAGAGTATGGGATCTAGCCCATGGGACCATCCCCACATCCCCAGAGATTAATCCCTGACCATGCCAGAGAGAAGCATGCTGGTCCCTTATTGCCTGTGGGGTGCTCAAAAAAGCTTAATGTCCCTTCACTTCAGGGTGTGCCATATTCTGATGGAGAAGCTGGGCATACAGCACTGAGGAGGGCCTGCAAGAGGAGAACTCATAGCCCGAGCACCCCTTAGTGCTCTGCAGGTCTTCAAGAGGAAAGGCTTGAGCCCCTCTTTGGAAGGCTCAGTGTCTGCACCAACGTTGGGGGGCAGGGGCAGGGAAGCAGTGGCTCCTGAGAGCCCCAGCTCAATCATCTCTCTCAGCCATTACAGGCAGGGAAGGGAAAGGAGGGGAAAAGAGTCTGGGTGGAGGAAAGGTCATACTCAGATCCTCTCTGTCCTTCTGTCAGGAAGGCAGCCGCCAAGAATGTCCAGGCTCTGGGGTCACTCAGATCCCCTGGAGTCACTGGCTATCTGTGGCTCCCACAGTCTGGGCCAGAGTTGGGAAATGTTTATGTAAGGATGAGCAAGATAAAAATCAAGGTGCTGAAAGCCCCTCTGAAAGACAAAGGTGTAGATAGAGAAGTGATATGGTACCTACGGTCCTGGCTTGGGCTTTTGGTAACAGAAAGCACCTCAACAGGGCTGGCAGGCTGGTGCTTTGTCCTCAAGAGGCTCCCGGTTCACTGGCAGCAGCAGGAGCTTTGGGGATCATTAGGGTAGAAAGGGTGTCCAGTGCTTGGGAGCCTACTGACTGCCAGAGATCTGAGTCGGGGAGAAACAAACCACCCCACCTACCCTTCCCACTGGAGTCCAAGCCTCTGGGGGGGTTGTCCTCTGCTGATATCTTGCTCTTTCTTGTTTTGCTCCACAACTTCTTCCTGTGCAATCTGTTATAGGTTCTAGCAATTTTCCCTTGGAATTACACCCAATCTATGATTGTTTTTCTCTTTTTTATCTAGAACTTTTTCTTCTTTCTGAGATGATCTGGCAGCTGGTGTTTCTGGTCAGCCATCTTGTCTTACTGCTGGTCATTTTGTATTTTCGGTGCCTGGTTTTTACAGAATTCCTGTAGCATTCATAAACCATTGGTACCTTACTTCCTGAAAGACTATTAAATAGCATTAGTTTGGGTTATTTCTGCAAATACAAACCTTGCCTAAAACTCTATGTTTGTTTTAATCATATGATTGCCCCAGATAAACATGACAGATGTTGTTGTGGCCTTTGCTGTTTCCTCTTTGAAGATTAATGTGACAAACTGACTATGACTTCAGATTTGCAAACCCATGTCAAGGTGTTTTGTTTGAAATCCTACTCTGACACAAAATAATATGTGACTCAAATGGAGTATCTAAAAAGATCAGAGCACAAAGATAAAGATATAATCTCTTAAATTCATCTGTGGAAAGCTTTTGAAAGCCACTCCATGGTACCATAGGCTCAACAAGGTACCGCATCTTGGCATAACAATAACATATCCTAAAATATAAACATTTCATTTCCACATATATTGTCTCTCTCATTTCTATAACAATCTTCCAAAGTAGGTGTTGCTATGACCTTTACTTATTTTAAAATTGTTTCCAGCTTTATTGAGATACGATTTTTATATGTATGATGTGATGATTTGATATATGTATACATTGTGAAATGATTACCTTATTAAAATTAACACATTTATTACCACCCAGAGTTGCTATGGTGTGTGTGTGGGGTGGGGGGTGAGTACACTTAAGATCTACTCTCTTAGATATTTCATACCCTTAAAATGAGTGAGGTAACCAAGGCAAGCAAGATGTAGTAGCACTTAAGTTTCAGGACCAGGATTTAAATGCATTCAGTCAGCAGCAAGAGAGCCTAATGGTGGAGAACACAGACATTGTGATCAGACAGATTATGTTCAAATCATGCCTCCATTACCCATTAGCTGTCAGACAGTTGACAAGTTTCTTAACCATTCTGTGCTTTGGTTGAAATAATCATTATACTTACTTTAAAGGATTGTGTGAAGATTCAAAAGGACATTCTCTATGGAGATTATTAATTATCTATTATTACTAGTCTCTCTTCAGGTTTATTATTCTTTCCACTCCATTTCAGTCACAAGCAGACAGTCCTGGGTCAGAAATCAGCTTCAATCCAGCTGCTGGCAAGACAGCCTCTCGCCATCTCCCGAGTGCCTTGTGCAGCCATTTTTATCGTCAGTGCAGAACACACTGACAAGGAACAGCAATTTTTTCCTCCAAAACTACATCTTGAAGTGAAAATGATATTTGTTTCTTCCTTTAAGCTTATAATAATGTGAACACAATTTCCAATATTGATTACTGTAAAACTAAAGTATTTGAATCTCACCACCTGCCAAAGAAGATGAATTTCTTAAACACAGAAGTCTAACTGTATAGTTCCTTCTCAAATTCTTACAAATATCCCCTTCTAAAGGAGTAAATATTGAACCACAGGCAATTGTGGTCTCTGTGCTTGCAGAATAAAGAAATGAGGCTTCTTGCTTCTCATTGAATCTAGAAGCAAGAAGCAATGGTCATAGGGCTGGCAAATAGTAAGGACCAGACCTGCAGCAGCACAGGGAGCAGGGAAGGGGCTGGGAAGAGTGAGGTTTGTGGAAGACCCGGAGGCAGCCCTGCAGCCCCAGGGAAGCCATTGTTAAAGCACCTACATCAGGGTGAGAGGTGGGGACATGGGGTTAGAGGACTTGAAAGGGAAGGGAGTCTGGGGGGCTGGTCAAGTGTCTTAATTCATTCAAGCTACTATAACAAAAGGCCATAAACTGGTGGCTTGGGAAAACTGTCCTGGAGGCTGGGAAGCCCAAGATAAAGGCACAGACAGTGTCAATGTCAAAGGATGGCTCACTTTTGGGTTCACAGATGGTACTCTCTTACTACATAGCAGAAGGGATGAGGGAGCTCTCTGGGGCCTCTTCTTAAGAACGCTAATCTCATTCATGAAAAGCCCTCATCACCTAGTCACCTCATAACACCATCACCCTAGGGGTTAGAATTTCAACATATGAATTGTGAGACGATCCAGACATTCAGCCTATGGCAAGAGCTGTCAAAGTCTGAACACTCAAATAATACTTGTACAAGAATAGGAAGCTGCCTTTTAGCTTATGGACAGATCCTGTCTCAAATATGATCTCAAAAGCTCTCAAGCTCATAAAGAAGTCCAAAGTGGTAATCTTTCCTGGACCCTGTGCAGGCTGCTTCCAAATCCGGGAGGAATAAAGCCGGCTTGCCAGGGGATGATCTGCCCCTGGTCAAACAAGAAGAGAGAATAATTTCTTATTTTTTCTTTCTCCCACAGCAAAATAGAAACACATCCAAGGCCACGTAGACCTGTTTTCCAGGACATCATGACCCTTCACATCTCAATCTGGTCCAGTAAATAGGGCAGGATGCGCCACTTAAGTCATATATCTAGTTTGTAAAATTATTTTGCATTCAAGTTTCTAGAAAATGCCATGTTGCACACTTGTTTCTTATTCAAGATTTGATAAATGCAAATGCTTGAACATGAGATAAAAGTATAGATTTTGATAGATGCAATCCAGAAGATAATTTTCTGCTCTTTAGTAATTTAATACCTTTTGCAATGATTTGTCAACAACCATAAGTAGAATCAGGTTTAATTCCTCTCCCCTAATTCCATTTTTATGTCAAAGTCAAAAGTAAAGGTGGGTAAAGCATGCTGGAAGATACCATGTAGTCTTTGTAATGGTTTTTTGTCAAATGTTGACTTCATTGATAGTGATACTGAGACTCCATTTATGTCAAAATAAATTTTAGAAGAGCAATGCCAGAATAAAAGTTTGACTAAAGTGAAATTTAATTGAAAATAATTAAGCCTATCATTCTAGTCATTATAAATAGTAACACAGGATAAAGAAATAAAGTGAGAGGGATCGCAAATGCTAAAAATGGTCCATCACATCTTTTCTCTGAATCTGCATTGTCAACGATATTCTGCGTTATATAAATAATATAATCCATTCTTTGGAAATTGTTCCAAAAGTGGAAGAATATCATGACAGTCTTATTTTATTTCTAAAATGCAACTTTAAAAAACATTATCACACTCTGATGAAGCCATTATTATTTCAGCAGCATATGAACAGAAAATCCCAAATATGTCATGTTCTCAATTAGTTTTTGCTAAATTATACATTTTTCTAAAGTCATCCTAGATCAGCATTCAGATATACCAAGTGTTGCCAAAGACCTGATTGTGCTAGGAAATAGGTTGAAGATTCTTACATATTTTATCACATGTAATTCCTACCATAAGCCTTTGGAGTTGGCTGTATTCCCATTGTAACTCAGCCTGGGATTGGGTTCTGGCTCTTTCCCTTTGGAGTCATGTAACTCTGTACATGCCAATTGGCCTTAGATAAGGATTTTGTCTTGTTTTTCTTACTCTTATGTACTATAAAATCCTAGGGAGAAGTGAGCAGCATTTCTCAACAAGGGGATTTTACTCCACAGGGTGGATTTGGCAACATCAAGAGACATTTTTATTGCCACGAGGAGGGTGCTATTGGCATCTAGTGGGCAGAGTACATGGCTGTTGCTAAACATTTTCTAATGCAAAAGGATGTACCTTACAACAGTGAATTATTCATGCTAAGATGTTAACAGTACTTGAGAAATCCTGAACAAAAAAAGATGGCTAAATCATGAAAAAAGAGTCTTAAACTAGCAGTAAACATGAGCTCAACACAATTGAAAGAACAGAAGCATTTTTAAACTGCATATTTTTACTCATCTTTTTTTTTTTTTTGACAATCCAAGGGATTTTTTTCAGAAGCAGTGACCATAGATTTCCATATATTCAATATTTATTAGGCATTGGTTTGTGCCAAATATCATCCATAAGAACATAAAAATAAATATGACATATTCGCTATCCTTGGGAAGGTCAAAGCCAAATGAGGGGAGGCCGGCTGAAATCCTGGTCATTTTTACATAATGTGTAAGTGCTGTGATAGTCTCACATGCACAGGTCAAGTAACTCTGTCTGGGTCAGTCAGAATGGCTTTCAGTTATGAAAATTGGAAAAAAAAAACCATTTGGAGGATTTAGAAAGTTTGGCTACAATTTGAGATTTATAGTATGCTGGTACAATCTCAGCCTACTGGATTTTTTATGTGCTTAGTCATTATGTACTTTCTAGTATGCTTTTAAAATCCCAGGATTCATTTGAAATTCATTAATATGGGCTTATGCTTTTATCAAGCTGAGCAAACTAAAAGATGTTCTCTACAGTCTTTGTGAATAGAGCCACAAGTCCGAGTTAATAGTCTTTTTCTGAAGAAAATGGCCACCCCAACATCATCCATAGCATGTAAATTCTCAGAATTCTAGTAATACATTCACCACAGTCCTTTTTATTGCAAATCCATCAGAGTCATGTTCTGCTTATTCACATCTCATCATTGTCTTATCAATCTTTACATCTAGATAATTTTTATGACCTTTCCTGTCTATCTACTCCATTTCCCCGAAAATAAGACATCCTCTGAAAATAAGACCTACTTACAGGAAAGATAAGACGTCCCCTGAAAATAAGACCTAGCGCATCTTTGGGAGCATACCTTAAAATAAGACACTGTCTTATTTTTGGGGAAACAGGGTAGCAACACTTAGAAAGTAAATCAACGTCTCTTCAGGGTCATTTGGAAATAGGTTGTTGCATGAACTGATAAAAAAAGTGTACAGAACACCTATTCTGTGACAGATGCTATGCTAGGTAGGGGTCTACAAAGAAAATTAAGAGGGAGAGGCAAGCAGAGGAATGGAGATGACCAGTTTGCTATGTGCAATTGCCATTCCGTCTCTAATTCTGCTCAATGCCTTTTCAATCTGTGCACGTCTCTCTAACTTCAGAGTCATGACTCCAGCCAACGTCACTAACGTATTTCTTTGGTATCTTGCAATAGCTGCTTAACTGGCCTCCAAGCAATCGCTCAGGCTGTAGAACAAGCAATGGCATGGACGGGGGCTAAGAGTGATCTCATATTCAATTTTAATCACTTTACTCCTCTGCTTAAAGCTTCTACTAGTTACATAGGTCTTTTAGGAAGATTTAACTTTTAGAAAACCTTGCAGGAAATAAAAAAATTATCAAAATGACCAAACAAAAGGTACTTTATATTTATTTATAAATGCGTGTCATTTAGCTTTTCAAATTTGCTTCATAGTCTGCAAACTACTTTTACTAATTTCTGATAAAATCCATTTTTTTTTTTAGTGCTCATTTTTTTTTTTTTTTTTGGTCTTTGTACCTTCTTCCTTTTTTGCTTTATTCAATTACCCAGTTTCTTATCTATTTTATGGTGTGCACCTTTAAGGCACATCATATATGTACTAGTGCTCCCACTGTTTTTCCTAATTTGTAACTCATTAGTGTTTTTTTTATTCCAAGTTACAAGTTTCAAGGCATGTAGCTCATTATTTTATAATATGCTACCCTTATTTCCTTTATTCTTATAGTTTAGGTTCATTTTGTTGCCTTTTTCTGGCTTCTTGAACTGAAAACTTATGCTACTAAAATTATGTGAACTTTCAATAAAAATGATCTACACACTCAAATTCAAGTAATGCACTTTCTTCTTAGATTTAGTCATTTAGTAGATTTTTTTAGCATATTTGATATTAGTGTCTCTTAGATGTTCTGAAATTTTCTTTTTATTTCTTTGAAGCAGTTGTTTAAATTAAAAAATTAGCCATAGAAGTTTTTACTTTTATAGTTTTCTTTGAAATTATTTTCTAATTGTATTGCATTTTTGTCATATAATTTCTAATTTGGTAAATTTATTGAATTACTTTGGCGATTTAATCTTTGGTTAATGTTTATAGAATGTTGCATGAGCACTTTACTATGAATCTAATGAAAAGAAGGTCTATTCTGGTAAAGGTCTTTAGGTCATGGTGATGAAGAGAAGGTATAGTATTGTAAAAACAGTTGATGTCATAGAGGAAGATTCAGAAGTCAAAATTTCTGAGTAGAATGATTTCAGATAAGATCAAGTTACAATGTATTACCATAGTAACAGACAAGATGACAAGAAGCCAGATGTGTAAGACTTAAACAGTAATGGAATTAAGGCATGAAAACATCAGTGAGAAATTAGAAGGATCCTGGCTATGCCTTTTGAAATTACCTTATGTAAAATGTAAGAGAGAATAAATATCCCTCATGGAAGAGGGCTTCAGAAGAAGTTAGCTGTTGTTTTGGTCCTCTTATGTGGAGGAGGTAAGCTCTGGTGCTTCTAGTCAGCCAACTTGATGGACCAGTGCATTGTTGTAGTTAAGGAATTCACATGAAATTGTTTTCCCTTTTTTATTTTTTAATTGACGCTTTATACTTGTTTATATTTATGAAGTACAATTTGATGTTTCAATACATACATACAAGGGCTATCCGGAAGGCATCCAGGCATGTAACGAAACTTAAGAGACATACATGAATGGGTACTTTCTGGACAGCCCTCATATGATGTACAATGGTCATATCAGGGTAGTTAGTGCAGCCATCACTTTATATGTTTATTATTTCCTTGTGATAACAATGTTCAAAGGTCTCTCTTCTAGCTGTTTTGTAACATAGACTACCTTTTAGCCATTGTTTGCTCTACAGTGCAGCAGAACACCAGAATTTATTTCTCCTATCCACTTGTAACTTTGTGCCCATCCACCTTAGTTTCCCTGACCACCGTTGTACTCTCTGCTTCTATGAGATCAACTGTTAAAAAATTTTTTTTTAGATTTCACATATGAGTGACACCATGCAGTATTTGTCTTATGGTGTCTAATTTATTTCCCTTAACATGATGTCCACCAAGTCCATCTAGAGTGTCACAAATGACAGAATTTTATTCTTTTTATATGGCTGAATAGTATTCCATGATGTATATTTACCACATTTTTAATTCATCCATTCATTGTTGGACATGTGAGTTGATTTCATATCTAAGTAATTGCAAATAGTGCTGCAATAAACATGGAAGTGCAGGCATTTCTTTAACATACCAATTTCATTTCCTTTGGATATATACCCCCTAGTGGTATTTCTGGATAATATGACAATTCTATGTTTTTTTTAAATAACAATAACAATGTTTAAGGTAATAATTAGAAACAAAAACCTTGTGAAGAATGAACGAACATAAATACATTCAGAAAAGGAATCAGACAATTGCTTCATCAAAATATTAAGCAATAATAATAATAATGCAAAGAAAGTAACATTCACATTGTCAAATAAGAGTATGTCTATTATAGAATGCTTTGACTCTGAGATTCAGTATGGAGTCATCAGTGAACTTATTATTTTTTTAAGTATCAAAAAATAGACAACGAATATTTATAAATAAAAGTAAAAGATAATTTAAAAAAACAGATCATGCTAAATCTTATAGACAGTAGAAAAAGAAGAAATACATCAAAATCTTTCTACTTGATCTGGGTACACCTGATATTAAAGTTGGAGAAAATATATTATTATTAAGGAGAAATTATAAACATATGTCACTTATAAATGAGGATACAATATCCTAAACAACATATTAACATGTTGAGTTAAAAATTAATGTTTAAGTAATATACTTTGGTCAAAATTAAAACCAATTTATGTGAAAATTAGTCACTATTTTCTTTTCTTTTCTTGTTCTTTTTTTCTTTTTTTCCTTTCCCTCACCACTTCCCTTGTTCTCTGTCTGCTCTCCCCTTCCCCCATGCCCCACCATGTCATTAATTGTCATTAATTGTCTTCAAATCAAAATTGAGTACATAGGAGTCATATTTCTCCACTCCTGTGATGCTTCACTAAGAATAATGTGTTCTACCTCCATCCAGGTTAGTACAAATGCTGAAAAAAATCTCCATTTTTTGTGACTGAATAATATTCCATTGTATACATATACCACAGCTTACTGATCCTTTCCTGGGTTGAAGGACATTTAGGTTGCTTCCACATTTTGGCAATTGTAATTGGGCTGCAATAAACAACCTAGTACAGGTGTCTTTATAATAAAAGGTTTTTTTTTCCTTCTGGATAGATGCCCAGTAATGGGATTTCAGGATCAAATGGGAGGTCTAGGTTGAATTCTTTGAGGTTTCTCCATACTTCCTTCCAAAAAGGTGTATTAGTTTGCAGTCGCACCAGCAGTGTAAAAGTGTTCCTTTCTCTCCACCTCCATGCCATCATCTGCAGCTTTGAGACATTGTGATGGGGCCCATTCTCACTGAGATTAGGTGATATTTCAGGGGAGTTTTGATTTGCATTTCTTTGATGATTAGGGACGATTAGCATTTTTCATATTTTTATTTGCCATTCATCTCTCTTCTTTAGAGAAGGTTCTGTTCATGTCTCTTGCCCAGTCATATATGGAACTATTGGGTCTTTTTTGTTGATTAATTTGAGTTCTCTGTAGATCCTAGTCATCAAGGTTTTGTATGATACATAATATGCAAATTTTTCCCATTCTGATGACTGTTTGCTTTGGTTGTTGTTTCTTTAGCTGTACAAAAGCTTTTCAGTTTATTTAAGTCCCATTTGTTTATTTTTGTTGTTACTGCAATTGCCACAGAAGACTTCATAAAATCTTTCCCCAGGCTGGCATCTTCAAGTGTTTTCTCCACACTTTCTTCAAGGATTTTTTTGTTGTTGTTTTTTCATGTCTTACAATTAAATCTTTTATCTATCTTGAATCAATTTGTGTAAGTGGTGAGAGGTATGGGTTTCAGTTTCAGTCTTTTACAAGTGGTTATCCAGTTCTCCCAACAACATTTATTGAATAGGGGTTCTTTTCCCCAGTGTACGCTCTGGTTTGGTTTATCAAAAATCAGGTGGCTGGAACATGTTAGTTTCATCTGATGGTTTTCTATTCAGTTCCAAATGTCAATGCCTATATTTTTGCATGAGTATCATGCTTTTTTGATCACTAGGCCTTGTAGTATAGCCTAAAGTCTGGTAGGATGATACCTCCAGCTTTGGTTTTATTACTAAGAATTGCCTTGGCTACACAGGGTTTTCTCTGGTTTCATACAAAATGAAGAATTGTTTTTTTTTCCCCAAATCTTGAAAGTATGATGATGGTATTTTAATGGGGATTGCATTGAATCTGTAGATTGCTTTGGGAAGTATACACATTTTGACAATGTTGATTCTTCCCAGCCATAGCATGGTATGTTCTTCCATTTGTTAACAGCTTCTCCCATTTCTTTTCTTAGGATTTCATAATTTTCTTTGTAGCAGTCTTTCACCTTTTGTTAGGTGTATTACTAGGTATTTTACTTTTTTTGAAGCTACTGTGAAGGGAATTATGTCCTTGATTAGCTTCTCATCTTGGCTGTTATTGGCATATACAAAGGCTACTGATTTGTGGACATGGATTTTATATCCTAAGACATTACTGTATATTTTGTTCACTTCCAGGAGTCTTGTGGTTGAGTCTTTGGGGTTCTCCAAGTATAAGATCGTATCATCAGGAAAGAGTGAGAGTTTGACCTCCTCTGCCCCCATTTAGAGGCCCTTTATTTCCTTCCTTGCCTGATCATATTGGTCAGAATTTATAGCACTATGTTGAACAGTAGCAGTGATAGAGGATGACCTTGTCTGCTTTCAGTTCTAAGTGGAAAAGCTTTCAGTTTTACTCCATTCAGTATAATATTAGCTGTGGGTTTATCATAGATGGCTTCAATCGGACTAAGACATGTTCCCCTTAAAGATGCTAGATTTTATCAAATGCTTTTTCTGCATCTATTGAGAGGATCATATGGTCTTTGTTTTTGCTTCTGCTGATATGGTGAATTACATTTATGGACTTGCATATGTTAAACCAGCCTTGCATCCCTAGGATGAAACCTACTTCACCATGCTGAATGATTTTTTTGTTTGTTTTTTTAGACATAGAGTCTCAGTCCGTTGCCCTCAGCAGAGTGCCATAGTGTCACAGCTCACAGCAACCTCTAGTTCTTGGGCTTAAGCTATTCTCTTGCCTCAGCCTCCCGAGTAACTGGGACCACAGGTGCCTGCCACAATGCCCCACAATTTTTTGTTGCAGTTTGACCAGAGCCAGGTTTGAACCTGCCACCCTCACTATATGGGGTTGGCATCCTTCTCACTGAGCCATAGACGCTGGCCCATGATGAATGATTTTTTTTAAATATGTATCTGTAATCCATTGGCTAAGATTTTATTGAGAATTTTTGCATCTATATTCATTAGTGAAATTGATCTGAAGTTCCCCTTTTTAGTCGTATCTTTCCCTGATTTTGGTATCAGGGTCATGTTTGCTTCATAGAACATGAAGGGAGACTCCTTCCTTGTCAATTTTTTGAAATAATTTCTGCAGCATGGGTATAAGCTCTTTTTTGAAGGTTTGATAGAATTCTGGTGTGAAGCTATCTGGACCAGGGTGTTTTTTTGTTGGGAGGTTTTTTATTGTTTCATCCATCTCAGTTCTTGAAATTGGTCTGTTCAAAAGATCTATTTCTTTGTGATTAAGTCTGGGGAGAGAGTGCGATTCTAGGTCCTGTACATTGTGAATCCATTTCCTCTACATTGTCAAATTTCTGGGCATAGAGTTTCTTCTAGTACTCAGAACTGATCTCTTGTACTTCTCCGGCATCTATTGTTATTTCCCCTTTTTCAATTCTGATTGAGGTTTTTAGAGATTTTACTTTTCTATTTCCAGTTAACCTTGCCAAAGATTTACCAATTTTATTTATTTTTTTGAACAACCAACTTTTTGTTTCATTAATTTTCAGAATGATTCCTTTGTTTTCAACTTCATTAATCTCTCATTTAATTTTGGTTATTTCTTTTCTCTGCTGGTTTTGGGGTTAGATTGTTCTTCTTTTTCCAATTCCATAAAATGGTTCACGAGTTTGTTGATGTGCTCTCTGTCTGTTTTTCAAATGTAAGCTTCTAATCCAATAAATTTCCCTCTTAAGACTGCTTTGGCTGTATCCCATCATTGTTGTTATGTTTGAGAAATTTAACAATTTCCTCTTTTATCTGTTCCTGAACCCAACTATTATTCAGTATAAGGTTGTTTAATTTTCAAGTCTTTCTGTAGGATGAACTTTTTTTTGGAGTTGCACCTTTGTTGCCTTTTGGTCTGAAAAAATTCAAGATATAATTTTTATTCTTTTAATTTCTCCGGGTTTTGATTTGTATCCTAGGATGTGGTTTATTTTGGAGTATATACCATGGGCTGATGAGAAAAATGTATATTCTTTAGCTTTGGGATGATGTATTCTGTATATGTCTATTAATCCCATTTGTTCTAGGGTCACATTTAAGTCCTTTATACCTTTGTTTAGTTTCTGTTTAGAGGATCTGTCTAGTTCTGTCAGAGAGGTGTTAGAGTCCCTGGCTACAACAGTTTTATGGGGTATCATATTGCTCAGACCCATCAAGGTATGTTTCATAAATCTGGAAACATTTAAGTTGGGTGCATAAATATTTAAAATTCAAAGGTCTCTTGCTGTATTGTTCCTTTGACCAATAGAAAGTGTCCATTTTTTACTTTCTTAACTTGATTAGCTTTAAACCTGCTTGTATCTGAAAATAAGAATGCTATTCTTCCTCTCTTCTGATTTCCATTTGCTTGAAATACAGATTTCCATCCCTTAACCCTAAGTCTTGATTTGCCCTTCAAAGCTAGGTTTGTTTCCTGGAGACAGCATATGGATGGCTTGTGCTATTTAATACAGTCAACCAGCCTATGCCTCTTCACTGGTGAGTTCAATCCATTGACATTTATTGAGACAATTGTAAGTGTGGTGGAGTTCTATCCATCTTATTTTGTGAAAGGCCGTTGTGTAGTTTTATCCTTTATGCCATTGTGGAAGCTAAATTTTGGCCTTTAGCTTCTGGGTATTTACTTTGCTAGTGGTCTATAGTGATGATCAGGGTTGAGTACAGGTCTAAGTATTTCCTGTAAAACTGGTCTTGTGGCAAATTTCCTCAGTGTATGTATATCCACAAAAGATTTGATTTCTCCATCAATTTTGAAGCTTAGTATACCAGGATACAGAATTCTTTGATGAAAATTGCTTTAAGATTGTTGAAGGTGGTGTTCTTCTGGTTTGGAAAGATTCAATTGAAAAGTCTACTGTCATCCTAATGGCTCTCTCTCTGTAGGTCAGTTGGTACTTACTCCTGGCTGCTTGCAGAATTTTTTGTTTCATCTTGTCTTTAGACAGGTTCATTAAATGTGTTTTAGAGGAGCTCTGTTTGAGTTGGATGACCTGGGGTTCAATATCCATCTGAAAGGCGTGTGTCAGGATTCTTAGTAAAACATAGGAAGTTTTCATTTATGATAGTCTCCAGTAGGGCTTCCACTCTTTTGAGACAATCTTCTTCCCCTTCAGGAATCCCTGTTATTTGTATGTTTGAATGTTTCGTGGAGTCTCATAGTTCTCTAAGCAACTGTTCTGCTTTTTCTCTCTTCTTTTCTGCCTCTTTGACTACCTGGGTAAATTTGACAATGTTATGCTCTACTTGGAGATTCTTTCTTCTCCATGGTCTAACCTATCTTTGATACTTTCCACTACATCTTTACATTCCCCGATTGTCTCCTTCATTTCCTTAAGCTCTGCCATATCGTATCTATATTCTACATCTCTCTCATCCGACTTTTGGTCCTGTCTTTCCATTTCTCTTTCATTCTTTTTATTGTCTTTATCATCCATATTTTAAATTCCCTTTTTGTATAGTCCATTAATGCTTTGTAGGTGGAGTCTTTTGCAGTATCTGCCTCATGGTCCCTTGAGGGAATTGCTCTGTTTATGTTTTTCATGTTGCCTGAATTTTTCTGTTGGTTTATCCTCATGTGTTCTTTCTACTTGTTCATCTCCTTGTCCTGCTTTTTCCTTCTTGCTTCCTCCTTTGCTTCAAATTACCTTGTCTCAGAACTTAAGTCAAAAGGAAGACAAGGGTAATGTGCAAGCAGGGAGAAACAAGAGGAAAAGAGACAAAGAAGAAAAAAAGAAGGAAAGAGGAAAAAACAACAAAAAAAGGGAAGGGAGCTAAAAGGAAAGAATTGAAGAACAGGCATATGAGGACAAGAAGAGAGAATGAGAGTCATAGAAGAAACGGTATTGAGTGGCATGGTTTTAAGGCCACACCTATAGTTCAAGAATTTTGAGGGGCTTTGCTGGGTGGGTTCCCAGAAACCAGGAGCTTCTTGCTAGCCTAAGCATAGCCAAACTCTTCCTTGTGACCAAAAATTAAAGAGTCCTTGCTCTTGATGGACCAAAAAATAGAAGTTAAGACTAGAACCAACCAAACAAATTAGCAAAAACAAAACATCAAAACAAAACAAAAAAAAGCTCAAATAGCCAAAATCTGCAGCAACCTCAGCAATATAGAAAATAAGGGAAAGAAATAAAGAATAAAAAAGTTTTTTAAAAAAAAAGGCAGTGCCTATGGATCAAAGGAATAGGGCGCTGGCCTCATATGCCGGAGGTGGCAGGTCCAAACCCAACCCCGGCCAAAAACAGCAAAACAAAACAAAATTAAACATAAAATTAAAAAATACTAAGAATAAATTTATATATAGTGGAAAGGACCAACTTTAATAGGACTATACATGTTGCAAAATGTTGCCAGGACACCAGGTGTTGCTTTGCTTTTTTTTAGAAGACAGAGAATGCAGCAGGCAAGATCTGTGATTCTTATTCCTAACTTAGTTGCCCTCAGTGATCACCTAATTATTCCTTCAGCATTCAGACCCTGCCAAGTGGAATCCTAAAGCTCTCCAGAATCCTTCATGGGAAGATTTCACAGTGCCCGCTGACTCTAGTTCCCATGGGGTATGGAAGTCTCTCAGCCTATCCCAAGAGTGGAGTTCTGATCCTGGCAGGTGGAATTAAAACCACTATACTTTAGGCTCCTGCTGGGACCTTCTCACAACTTTCCCATAATGGCAGCCCCTTGCTGCCGAGACCTTCTCAGTATGGATGCTTCACCAGCCATCAAACATATGGTAAATCCATTTGAACCAGCATTCAAATCTTGTTGCTGTATACTGTTCAAGTCTGTCTACTCTTTCAAGATTTCCACTTCACACAGAGCTTCCTCCAACAACTTAAAACTCCAGAAAGGCTTCTTAACTCCTGGACCTCCATGGGGGCCAGCCAATGCCAGTGGGTCACAATCACTTGCATAATTCATCAGATCTCCACCACTCCAGATCATACACTGTATCCAGCTCACCACCTCCTTGCTGTGCTCCCTGAACTATGACTCTGGGTAAGGTACCCCATGCCAGTATGGCTGGGTTCTCTCTTTTTCCTCAGTCATTTGAGGAATGCTCAGCCAAATGGGTCCTTCTGGTCCACCATCTTTGTCCACTCCCAACAATTCCACTTTTATTTACAGAAAAGTTGACAATTCTAGAAGTATGATGTGTTTTTATTCTTGTTTGTTCCAAGAAATTTTCATTGGTTACTTAGGAGTATATTGCTTAATTTCCATGTATTTGCACATTTTCTGAAGTTTTTCTCTTCATCGATTTCCACCTGTATTCCTTTGTGGTCCCAAAAGATACATGATGTGATCTTTATCTTTTTAATGTTGTTAAGACTGGTTTTGTGGCCTATCATATGATCTTTACTGGACAGTGTTTCATGTGCAGAATAGAAGAATGTATATTCAGCAGCTGTTAGATGAAATTTTCTGTAAATGTATGTTAGGACCATTTGGTCTATGGTTTAGTTTAAGACCAATGTTTCTTTGTTGATTTTCTATTCAGATGTTCTGTCCATTGTTGAAATTGGGATGTTCAATCCCCTACTGTTACTATATTGAAATCTGTCTCTCCCTTTATATCTAAGTATATTGCTTTTATATATTTAGGTGCATGAATATTAAAAATTGTCATATCCTCTCATATGGATTTCTTTATCGTAATATAGAGTGGACATAATGTTCATGTGGAATTTTATTTTATTTTTCATGTGGAATTTTAAATTGCACATAAACATTATGGCCACCCTGTATAATGGCCTTTTTGTCTCTTTTTATTATCTTTTATTAAAGTTTATTTACCTGATATAAGTATGGCTGCTTCTGTTCACTCTTGGTTTCTGTTTACATGGAATATCTTTTTTAATCCCTTTACTGTCGGTGTATGTTTTTCTTCAAAAGTGAGGTAAGTCTCTTATAGTCAGCATACAGATGAGCCTTTTTTTATTTTTAAGCCATTCAGTTACTCTACGCCTTCTAATTGGAGAATTCAGTACACTATATTTAAGGTAATAATTGACAGGTAAGGACTTGCTACTGCCAATTTATTACTTGCTTTCTTGCTTTACATATTGTTTCTTCCTTTCTTCCTCTCTTTATATCTTCCTTTGTGGTTAAGTAATTTTCTTCAGTAGTACGTTTTAATTTCTTGCTTTTTTAAATTTTTTTTATTGTTAAATTGTAGCTGTGTACATTGGTGAAATCACCTGTACCCATTCTAAGATGAACCATAGATGTGGCCCCACCCATTACCCTCCCTCCACCAAAACCTCCCTCCTCCCTTCCCCTTCCTTGGCACTTTCCCCATAGTCTTGTGCTATAGTTGGTTTATAGTCTTCATGTGAAAGCTATAATTTAGCTTCATAGTAGGGCTGAGTACATTGGATACTTTTTCTTCCATTCCTGAGATACTTTGCTAAGAAGAATATGTTCCAGCTCCATCCATGTAAACATGAAAGAGGTAAAGTCTCCATCTTTCTTTAAGGCTGCATAGTATTCCATGGTATACATGTACCACAATTTGCTAGTCCATTCATGGGTCGATGGGCACTTGGGCTTCTTCTATGACTTAGCAATTATGAATTGGGCTACAATAAACATTCTGGTACAGATGTCTTTGTTATGTTGGGACTTTTGGTCTTCTGGGTAAAAACCTAGTAAAAGAATTATGGGATTGAATGGCAGGTCTATTTTTAGGTCTCTAATTATTCTCCAAACATCCCTCCAGAAGGAACATATTAGTGGGCATTCCCACCACCAGTGTAGAAGTGTGCCCTTTCCTTCACATCCACACCAACATTTCTGGTTTTCGGATTTTGTTATGTGGGTTACTCTTCCTGGGGTTAGGTGATATCTCAGAGCAGTTTTGATTTGCATTTCTCTGATGATTAAGGATGATAAGCTTTTTTTCGTGTTTGTAGACCTTGTGTCAGTCTTCCTTAGAGAAGTTTCTCTTCAAGTCCCTTGCCCACCCTGAGATGGGGTCACATGTTCTTTTCTTCTTAATACATTTGAGTTCTCTGTGGATTCTGTTATTAGACCTTTATCGGAGGTATAACCTGCAAATATTTCATCCCATTCTGAGGGCTGTCTGCTTGCTTTACTCACTATGTTCTTGGCTCTGCAGAAGCTTTTTAGTTTGATCAGGTCCCAGTAGTGTTTTTTTGATACTGCTTCAATTGCCTGGGGAGTCCTCCTCATAAAATATTCACTCAGGCCAATTCCTTCAAGAGTTTTCCCTGCACTTTCTTCAAGTATTTTTATAGTTTCATGTCTTAAGTTTAAATCTTTTATCAAGTGAGAGTCTATCTTAGTTAATGGTGAAAGGTGTGGATCCAATTTCAATCTTCTACAGGTTGCCAGCCAGTTTACCCAGCACCATTTGTTAAATAGGGAATCTTTTCCCCACTGAATGTTTTTAATTGGCTTGTCAAAGATTAAATAACGGTAAGTAGCTGGGTTCATCTCTTGGTTCTCTATTCTGTTCCAGACATCTACTTCTCTGTTTTTGTGCCAATACCATGCTGTTTTGATCACTATTGATTTGTAGTGTAGTCTGAGGTCTGGTAGCGTAATGCCTCCTGCTTTGTTTTTATTTCTGAGTAATGTCTTGGCTATTCGAGGTTTTTTCTGATTCCATATAAAATGAAGTATTGTTTTTTCAAGATCTTTAAAGTATGACAGTGGAGCTTTAATAGGGATTGCATTGAAATTATATATTGCTTTGGGTAGTATAGACATTTTAACAATGTTGATTCTTCCCAGCCATGAGCATGGTATGTTTTTCCATTTGTTAATATTTTCAGCCATTTCTTTTCTTAGAGTTTCATAGTTCTCTTTATAGAGATCTTTCACGTCCTTTGTTAGATAAAATCCCAAATATTTCATCTTCTTTGGCACTGCTGTGAATGGGATAGAGTCCTTAACTGCTTTTTCAACTTGACTGTTGTTGGTGTATATAAAGGCTACCAATTTATGGATGTTGATTTTGTAACCTGAGACGCTGCTGTATTCCTTGATCACTTCTAGGAGTTTTGTAGTAGAGTCCCTAGTGTTTTCCAGATACACAATCATATCATCTGCGAAGAGCGAGAGTTTGATCTCTTCTGACCCTATATGGATATCCTTGATGGCCTTTTCTTCCCTAATTGCGGTGGCTAAAACTTCCATTACAATGTTAAAAAGCAATGGAGACAATGGGCAGCCTTGTCTGGTTCCTGATCTGAGTGGAAATGATTCCAATTTAACTCCATTCAATATGATATTGGCTGTGGGTTTGCTGTAGATGGTCTCTATCAGTTTAAGAAATGTCCCTTCTATACCGATTTTCTTAAGTGTTCTGATCATGAAGGGATGCTGGATATTAACAAAAGCTTTTTCTGCATCAATTGAGAGAATCATATGGTCTTTGTTTTTTAATTTGATTATGCGCTGGATTACATTTATACATTTACATATATTGAACCAGCCTTGAGATCCTGGGATAAAACCAACTTTGTCTTTATGTATAATTTGTTTGATGTGTTGCTGGATTCTGTTTGTTAGGATCTTGTTGAATATTTTTGCATCTATGTTCATTAGTGATATCAGTCTATAATTTTCTTTTCTTGTTGGGTCTTTTCCTGGTTTGGGGATCAGGGTGATATTTGCTTTATAGAACGTGTTGGGTAGTCTTCCTTCTTTTTCTACATTTTGGAACACATTGAGTAATATAGGTACTAATTCCTCTTTAAAGGTTTGGTAGATTTCAGACTTGAAACCATCTGGTCCCGGGCTTTTCTTTTTAGGGAGGTTTTGTATGGTTGATGCTATTTCCGAACTTGATATGGGCCTGTTCAACATTTCCACTTGATTCTGGCTAAGTCTTGGAAGGTGATGTGCTTCCAAGTATTCGTCAATTTCCTTCAAATTTTCATATTTCTGAGAATAAAGTTTCTTATAATATTCATTAAGGATTTTTTGGATTTCTGAGGAGTCTGTTGTTATTTCGTCTTTGTTGTTTCTCATTGATGAGATTATAGATTTTACTCTTTTTGTCCTGATTAGGTTGGCCAAAGGTTTATCTATTTTATTGACCTTTTCAAAAAACCAGCTTTTTGATTTATTGATCTGTTGTATTATTCTTTTGTTTTCAATTTCATTTAATTCTGCTCTAATTTTGGCTATTTCTTTTCTTCTACTGGGTTTGGGAATGGAATGTTCTTCCTTTTCCAGTTGCTTGAGATGTGCCATTAAGTTGTTAACTTCCTCTCTTTCTGTTCTCTTGAGGAAGGCTTTCAGTGCTATACATTTCCCTCTTAGAACTGCCTTTGCATTGTCCCAGAGGTTCTGATAGTTCGTGTCTTCATTGTTGTTTTGTTCAAAAAAATTGGCAATTTCTTTCTTAATCTCATCTCTGACCCAGCTATCATTCAGCATAAGGTTATTTAACTTCCATGTTTTTGTATGAGTTTGCAGGTTCCTGTTGTTACTCAGCTGAAGTTTTATTCCATGGTGGTCTGAGAAGATGCACGGAATAATTTCTATTCCTTTAAATTTACTGAGCTTAGACTTGTGACCTAAGATGTGATCAATTTTGGAGTAAGTTCCGTGGGCTGATGAGAAGTACGTGTATTCAGTTTTGTTGGGATGAAATGTTTTGTAGATGTCTGCTAAATCCAAATGTTGGATGGTTAGGTTTAAATCTAAGATTTCTTTGCTCATCTTCTTGTTGGAGGATCGATCCAACACTGCCAAAGGAGTGTTGAAATCTCTGACTATTATGGAGCTGGAGGAAATCAAGTTGCTCATGTCTGTTAGAGTTTCTCTTATAAATTGAGGTGCATTCTGGTTCGGTGCATAGATATTAATAATTGAGATCTCATCATATTGAGTATTACCCTTAACAAATATGAAGAGACCATTCTTGTCCTTCCTTACTTTTGTTGGTTTAAAGCCTATTGTATCTGCAAATAAAATTACAACACCTGCTTTTTTCTGATTACTATTTGCCTGAAATATGGATGACCATCCTTTCACCCTCAGTCTGTATTTGTCTTTTAAGTTAAGATGTGACTGTTTTATGCACAGATAACTGGCCTGAGTTTTTGTATCCAGTCAGTTAACCTATGCCTCTTTAGAGGACAGTTTAAGCCATTCACCTTAATGGAGAATATTGATAAGTCTGGTGAAGTTTTGGGTATCGAGTGTTTCAAAACTCCAGTGGGCATTTTTAATCCTTTCACCAGTGTGGAAATTGGAGTTTGATCTGAAGTTTCTGAGTGAGTTTACTTTTGTGTTGTAGGATTGGGTTGGTCATTATGGAGGATAGGTCTGAGAATATCCTGAAGAGCTGGTTTAGTTATGGAAAATTTCTTCAACATATGAATGTCATTGAAGTATTTAATTTCTCCATCATAAATGAAACTCAGTTTAGCTGGATACAAGATCCAGGGCTGAAAGTTATTTTGCTTTAGGAGATTAAAAGTCGGTGACCACTCTCTTCTGGCTTGAAAAGTTTCGGCAGAGAGATCTGCAGTCATTCTAATATTCTTCCCTTTGAAGGTAATGGTTTTCTTTCTCCTGGCAGCTTTGAGGATTTTCTCCTTCATATTAACTTTAGTGAAGTTAATTATGATATGCCTGGGGGATGTCTTATTGGGGTCGAGTCGTGCTGGTGTTCTGAAGCTGTCCGCCACTGAATTTCAGAATCTCTAGGCATGTCTGGAAAATTCTCTTTCATAATTTCATGCAGAAGGGCCTCTGTGCCCAGCGAGGCCACTTCATCTGTTTCTGGAACTCCTATGATTCGGATATTTGCCTTCTTCAAATTATCCCAGAGCTCTCTGAGAGAATGATCTGTTTTTGCTCTCCATTTCTCTTCCTCTTTGAGAGTTTGGGAGTGTTCAATGGCTTTATCTTCCATGTCAGAAATCCTTTCTTCTGCTTGCTCCATTCTGTTGCTGAGGGATTCTGCTGTATTTTTCATATCTTTGAGGGCTGCAAATTCTTGCTTCAGTGTGTCTAAGTCTTTGGTGGTTTTGTCTTTAAATTCGTTAAATTCTTGAGACAACTTTTGAATTTCTCCTCGAATTCCTAATTCCACTTTGTTAATCTTGTCTGCAATCCAAATTCTGAATTCGATTTCTGACATCTCAGCCAGTTGTTTATGAATGGGATTTTTAATTGCATCTGCCATATCTTTCCCTGGTGGGGGGGGGGGGTGTTGATCTATTCTGGTTATTCATGCTACCAGAGTTTCTTCTGATTCCGGCCGCTGGTTGTTTTACTCCCTCTGATTTTTTTCCCCTGGGGCTTTGTCGAGGGCCTGTACAGTGTTGTGGCCTGAGAAACTGGGACCCTGTCTGGTTTGGTGGGGCTAAGTGGTTCTGTCTTGTTTTCAGCTCGTTTCTGTTCCACCCTAGTGAAACAGATACTCTGAATTGAAGTCTCAGCTGTGGAGAAATATCAGCAATTAAGTCACCCCACCCCCCACCGGCAAACAATTGGCAAAGAAAAATCAAACCTTCCTACCACCATGCACCCAGGGCACCACCTGATTTGTCCTCAGGTGATTGGTTCAGTTCAAAAAGGTCCAAATCAATTGTCTCAGTCTGCATCTGTCTTGGGTGAGAGAGTTTAAGTGGTATCTGGGAACTGAATCACAGGGGTCTGTTGACTACTCTGGTGTGGCTTGTTCCAGTGCTGCGTGGAGTCAGGAGAAGCCACCCAGCCAATAAATCAGTCTGGGAAGGTTGCTGCCTCCTTCCCCACCTTGCACCACTTCACACCCAGTCACTGATAGCCCTGCAGTTGGCTGACCCAGTTGCCTGTAGTGAATCGGTACTCCAGGAGTTTGTACCTGCCTGAATCACAAGGAAGTCTGCCAGGCCACTGCACTCTGCCTCTCTCCAGCAGGAGGAGGTGAGGCCTGACAACCTCGGGTGCTAGATGAAGTTTGAGGGGTTTTCACTCAGGTCCAGTCTCGCCCCTGATTAATGTTAGTGACAGAACAGAACAGAACAACTCTGCGGTTCCCCTGCAGAAGAGAAGCTGAATTGAGTTCCAAATCAGCTTGTCTTTGCTCTTGTATTGTCTACAGGCTGATGATCCCCTGAGGGCCAGGTGCGTCTTAGGTTTAGTAAAGCGGACCTCTGGGTCAGCCCCACCCTGGGAGTTTCCCTGGTTTGCATGTTGGAGTTGCCTCAGGCAAACTCAGAGTCTCTTGTTGCCCAGGGAGACAGGGGGTGTGGCTTCAGAATATTCGGTAGTGAGCTGTATTGCCAGCAAAAGAGGGCTGCTGCTTTATGGCTCAGGCAACCACTGCTCCAGTGTAGCTCCCCTCCGGCCAACCGTCCTCTCTCTGCTCCCGTACCCCAGAGTCTGCACCGATCGGCTGCAGCCCAGCACTGTCTACACCCCTCGAGCAATCGCCCAAGAGTCTGGACCCCTGGGGAAAGGCCTCCAGACCTTGGAGCGAGAGCAGAGGGTAGTGCGGGGAGCGCCGGGAGTCTGGGGCTGTGGGCAGAGAACACACCCAGCTTTACACAGTTTTATGCCTGGCCATATTGTCACCAAAAGATGGCTGTCGCACTGTGCCTCAGGGAACTGCCACTCTGGTGCAGTCCCCTCTCCACCAACCGACTGGGACTGGCCTCCAGACCCCAGTGTGAGCGAAGGGGAGTGCTGGAAGCTCAGAATTCCAGGTAGAGCCTATATACAGTTTATACAGTTTTATGCCTGGCAGGAGGACGTCGTGGCACCCTAGTAGGGGAGGTAGGTCCAGTTTTTAGAGGGTCTGTACCGTGGAGTGTAGTGGGAGGACCTTTGAACTCTGCCCAGTTGTTTTTGGGGCACTCTGAGCTGTTCTTATGGGGGAGGGGACTCCCGTCTGCTTGGTGATGGATTTTGTACCTTTTGTTTGTATCCTTGTGGTCGCAGCTCACCTCAGCGAGGTTGACGTGCATTCTACAACCTTCTCTCTTAGTGCAGCTCAAATCCACCAGGTTACTTGCTGAATTTTTGTCCTTTAACTCTCCTTCTGGACGGGAGCCTCTCAAACGGCTTCAGAGAAGATCTCTC
Organism: Nycticebus coucang; assembly: GCF_027406575.1. Classification (NCBI taxonomy): domain Eukaryota; kingdom Metazoa; phylum Chordata; class Mammalia; order Primates; family Lorisidae; genus Nycticebus; species Nycticebus coucang. The sequence goes on from NC_069793.1 coordinate 92,117,665, forward strand.
CGAGGCGTCCTGGTGGAGGTGGCTGTCTTCCAGCCCGGTGTCCAGAAAGCCTTTCAGCTCCTTTGCGATCCCCTGATCCTGCCGACTACGCCAATATGTTGTGTGACCGGAGACAAGAGCGAACAGCAGCTTTGCCGTGGGTGTAAACTCGCTCTCAGGCTGGTCTCGAACTTCTGATCTCAAATGATCCTCCTCCTCAGCCTCTCAGAGTACTCGAAATGATTTCAATTTAACTCCTTTCAATACGATATTGGCTGTGGGTTTGCTGTAGATGGCCTCTATTAGTTTAAGAAATGTCCCTTCTATACCAATTTTCTTAAGTGCTCTGATCATGAAGGGATGCTGGATATTATCGAAAGCTTTTTCTGCATCAATTGAAAGAATCATATGGTCTTTATTTTTAAGTTTGTTTATGTGTTGAATTACATTTATAGATTTACGTATATTGAACCAGCCTTGAGACCCTGGGATAGATCTAACTTGGTCATGCTGTATAATTTTTTTGATGTGTTGTTGGCTTCTGTTTGTTAGGATCTTATTCAGTATTTTAGCATCTATATTCATTAGTGATATTGGTCTATAATTTTCTTTTCTTGTTGGGTCTTTCCCTGGTTTGGGGATCAAGGTGATGTTTGCTTCGTAGAATGTGCTGGGTAATATTCCTTCCTTTTCTATATTTTGGAAGAGGTTTAGTATATAGGTATTAGTTCTTCTTTAAATGTTTGGTGGAATTCTGATGTAAAGCCATCTGGTCCTGGGCTTTTCTTTTTAGGGAGATTTTGTATAGTTGATGCTATTTCAGAAGTTGATATAGGCCTGTTCAACATTTTCACTTCATTCTGGCTAACTCTTGGTAGGTGGCGTGCTTCCAGGTATTGGTCGATTTCTTTCAGATTTTCATATTTGTGAGTGTAGAGTTTCTTCTAGTATTCATTAAGGATTTTTTGAATTTCTGAGGGGTCTGTTGTTATTTCATCATTACCACTTCTGATTGATGAAATTAGAGATTTTACTCTTTTTTTCCTGGTTAGGTTGGCCAAAGGTTTATCTATTTTATTGATCTTTTCAAAAAACTAGCTTTTGGATTTATTGATATGTTGTATAATTCTTTTGTTTTTAATTTCATTTAATTCTGCTCTGATTTTGGTTATTCCTTTTCTTCTGCATTTGGGGTTGAAGTGTTCTTCTTTCTCCACTTGCTTGAGATGTTCCATTAAGTTATTGACTTCCTTTCTTTCCGTTTTCTTGCGGAAGGCTTGCAGTGCTATAAATTTCCCTCTTAGGATTGCCTTTGCAGTATCCTAGAAGAACTGGTAATTCGTGTCTTGATTGTTGTTTTGTTCCAAAAATATGTGATTTCCTTCTTGATCTCGTCTATTACCCATGTATCCTTCATCATAAGGTTATTTAGCTTCCATGTTTTGTATGGGTATGCAGGTTCCTGTTGTTATTTGGTTCAACTTTTATTCCATGATGGTCTGAGAAGATGCAAGGAATAATTTCTATTTTTTTAAATTTGCTGAGGTTAGATTTGTGGCCTAGGATGTGGTCGATTTTGGAGTATGTTCCGTGGGCTGATGAGAAGAATCTGTATTCAGTTTTTTGGGAATGAAATGTTCTGTAGATGTCTGTTAAGTCCAGATGTTGAATGTTTGAGTTTAAATCTAAAATTTCTTTGCTTAGCTTCTTTTTGGAGGATCTATCCAGCACTGCTAAAGGTATGTTAAAATCTCCAACTACTATGGAAGTGGAGGAAATCGAGTTGCTCATGTCTGTTAGAGTTTCTCTTATAAATTGAGGTGCGTTCTGGTTGCTTGCATAAATATTAATAATTGAGATCTCATCATATTGAGTATTACCTTTAACAAATATGAAGTGTCCATCCTTATCCTTAATTATTGTGGTTGGTTTAAAGCCTATTGCATCTGCGAACAGGATTGCAACGCCTGCTTTTTTCTGTTTTCCATTTGCCTGGAATATAGATGACCATCCCTTCACCTTGAGTCTATATCTGTCTTTTAATGTAAGATGAGATTCTTCGATGCAGCAGATATCTGGCTTGAGTTTTTTTATCCAGTCCGCCAACCTATGCCTCTTTAGCGGACAATTTAAACCATTCACATTAATTGAGATTATTGATAAGCCTTTCGAGAGACCGGTGGACATTTTTAATCCTTTTGCAACTGTGGAAATTTGAATTTGATCAAAAATTTTTTGGGTGAGTTTACGTTTGTGGTGGAGAATTACGCTGGTCTTTATGGAGGATAGGTCTAAGAATGTGCTGGAGAACTGGTTTAGTTGTGGCAAGTTTCTTCAACATGTGAATGTCATTGAAGTATTTAATTTCTCCGTCATAAATGAAGCTTAGTTTAGGTGTGTACAGGATCCTGGGTTGAAAGTTATTTTGTTTTAGGAGATTAAAAGTCGATGACCATTCTCTTCTAGCTTGAAAGGTTTCGGCAGAGAGATCTGCAGTTATTCTGATATTCTTCCCCTTATAGGTAATGGTTTTCTTTCATCTGGCAGCTTTCAGAATTTTCTCCTTCATATTAACTTTAGTGAAATTGATTATGATGTGTCTGGGGGATGTCCTATTTGGGTTGATTTGTGCTGGAGTTCTGAAACTGTCTGCTATCTGAATTTCAGAATCTCTTGGCATGTCTGGAAAGTTCTCCTTCATCATCTCATGGAGAAGAGACTCTGTGCCTTGTGAAGCCACTTCGTCACTTTCGGGGATCCCTATAAGACGAATATTGGTTTTCTTCAAATTATCCGAGAGCTCTCTGTGAGAGTGGTCTGTTTTTGCTCTCCATTTCTCTTTTTCTTTGAGGGTTTGGGAGCATTCGAAAGCTTTGTCTTCAATGTCAGAAATCCTTTCTTCTGCTTGCTCCATTCTGTTACTGAGGGATTCTACCGTGTTTCTCAGATCTTTGAGGGATTCAACATTTTGTCTCAATGTGTCGAAATCTTTGGTCATTTGGTCTTTGAATCTGTTGAATTCTTGTGATAACTTTTGGAATTCTAATTCGATCTTATTTGCTATCCATATCCTGAATTCAATTTCTGACATCTCAGCTATTTGTTTGTGCATGGTGTCTTGTGCTGTTTCTGCCCCATTGATCCCTGGGGGAGTTGATCTACTCTGATTATTCATATTGCCAGAGTTTTTCTGTTGATTTAACCTCATGATTGTTTTTCACCATTGCCTCTGGCTGTCCTCAGATTTGGGGAGGTGTCTCTCCAAGATTAGACCCCAGCGGGATCTCTATTGTTGCTGGATCTTTGTAGGGAGTGACCCTGTGTAGTTCCTCTGGGGCTGCTCTAGCTAGGGAGTTCTGGTTGTGGAAGCAGCTCTGGTTTGTGACACACCCGGATCCAGCAACAGGGCTGGGGGTGGTGCGCATGGTTCTGGGAGTGCCAGGCACCCAGTGACTTTGGCACAGAGAGCCCAAGGCTCCAGCAGTCTCTGGCCAGGAAAGGAGCTCTGTGCAGAGGCAGGGAGGGCTCCAAAGGGCACGCAGCTACCAGAGTCCCTGTCCAGGTGAATGGGCTAGTGTGGAAGCTGGGAGGGTACAGGAGGGAGGACGCAGGGTTGCGTGGCTCCCACAGTTCCTGATCAGGGAATGTGGAGGCCCAGTGGGTGTGGGTCACCGCTCGGGGGTCACTTTACAGCTCTTATGGAGGCCTGGGCGGCGCCAATCCCAGGAGTTTGAGGTTGCTATGAGCTGTGATGTCACGGCACTCTACCCAGGCCAACAGCCCAAGGCTCCAGTGTGCCAAAACCATCTCACTCTGCCCCTAAGGATTAAGGCTGTAAGGCAGCTCAGCCCCTGCCTTTAGGGTGCTCAGTCAGTAGGTTACTTTGACCCACCCAATCCTTGCTCTGAGACCTTGAGGGCAGAGCTTGCCAGGGCAGTTCTTTCACAATGGCTTCCTGAGCCCAACTCAGTGGCTCAGTCTGGGGCCCCAGACAATGCCCAAAGTTCTCCACACTCCTGCTCAAGCTCTCCCCAAGGCAGTTCAACTGAGTGCCAAGTTCAAGAACACCGAAACAGTTCACAGGTAAGGCCTTTCTGGTTTGCAGTCTCACTGCTGCTTGTACTTACAGTTGCCGACTTGATTAGGTCAATGGCACACACGCAACCACTTGCCAGTTTTCTACTGTTTTTGTCCTCCTCTTGGGGTCCAGAAGTCCCTTGCTAGCTCCCTGTATCCTCAAAGGGATGATTATAGGCATATCCCACTGGCCAGAAATGCCTGGAGTCTTGTCTCCCCAGACTCGCTGTTCCCATTTGCAGGGAAGCTGTTACTCAACCGTCATCTTTAGTCTGTCAATTTCTTGCTTTTTAATTTTAGTGTATCTGTTTTAGGTTTTGAGGTTTTCATAAGACTACAGTTTTAACCAGTTATTCAAATTTGATAATGACCTAACTGCGATCATGTAGAAAAAGAAATAAACAAAATAAAACTCAACAATTTAGCTCCAATTTTGAAATTTTTGCTGCCATAATTCCCATATTTTTATATTGCCTATTCCTTTGCAAATTGTTACAGTTGTAAACATTTTTTCATTCTTTTTATTAAGGGTATAAGTGGTTTATGTACTATAATTACCACATTGTAGTATTCTGAATTTGTCTCTGTAATTTTAACAGCAAATATTATACTTCAGATATTTTCTTGTTATACCTCTTCTTTCAGTTTGAAGAACTGCCTTCAGTATTTCTTGCAGAAGAAGTTTGGTGGTGATGAATTTTCTCAGGTTTGGTTTGGCTGGGAAAGTATTTATCTCTCCTTCATTTCTAAAGGATAACATTGCTGGGTACAGTAATTTTGATGGGCAATTTTGTTCCTTCAGCACTCTGTATCTCTGAATATGTCATCCCACTCCTTCCTAGCTTGTAAAGTTTCTCCGGAGAAGTCTACTGCCAGGCATGTTGGTGACTTTTATAAGTTATTTGCTTCTTTTCTCATGCTACATTTATAAGCTTCTCTTTGTCTTTGAGAGTTTGATTATAACATGTCTTGGGGTAGTCATATTTGGCCTGATTCTATTTGGTGATCTTTGACCTTTTTGTATTTAAATGTTTACATCCTTTTCTGTGTTTAGACACTTTTCTGTTATTATTTCCTTGAATACTTGTCTACTCTTTTGTCACTTCAAATCCTTCTTGTACTCCAATGATATTAACATTTATTCTTTTGATGTTGTACTGTAGGGCTCATATACTTTATTTGTCTTATTGTGTATTTCAACTAGTTTGTCTTCAAGCTTACTGGTTGTCTCTTTGGCTTGATCAACTTTGTTATTGTGGTCTTCTATTATATTTTTCAGCTCCAGGATTTCTGTTTGACTTTTACAATTATTATAATACCTTTGATAAATTTCTGCATTGCTCTTCTGTGTTAATCTAGAGTACATTGATTTTCCTCAAAAGTGTACATTTTAAATTCTTTATCTGAAAGATCACACACTGTCAGTCCCTGGGTCTTTGTTTTGCCAAAGATTTGAGGCTGAGGCTCCCTGTTCACTCTTGTTTCTTGTCATGTATATTTTTGCCTTTGCATTAAATTATTAGGTGTTTATTTTGGTATTCTCTCATTGACTTTATTTGTGCTAGTCTTTCTATAGCATGTTTGTCTACAGGTCCTATGCACATTGACTGGTGAGATCCCTTAGCTTAAGATTGTTCACTACTTTTTAGCACTAGATAACACCCTAAGCCAAGTTTTGCCATGGCTCTTGCAAAGGTTCTGAGTTTTGTGCAGAGCCTGTCCTGGATGGGCCTGGTCGGGTGAATAACTAGCTATGTGTGAAAGTTGTCTAGGGGTTCACACCCAAAGGACTCGTGGAGTATGCCTCCTACAGCATAGGGCTACTGAACAGGCTCTCTAATTTGACAGCTCCTTTGAAATGAAGGGCACCACCATGTTTTGTGCTCTGACTGATCTAGCCTCACCTCCATTCTTTGGCTGTAGCTGGCCTGAGGAATTTTTGCACTTCAGGCAAGTATAATATGCCCTATGTGTTGATGCAGGAACATTTGTCCTGCAAAGGAACCCAGGATGGTGAGGAAGTCAGTTGTCTGCCTCTATCTCAGTTTCCTAGTGTAGAAACAATGAAATGGGGGAGGGAGACCTTTCTATGTGCTATCCTACAGCTTGGAAGAGGGGTATCACAGATGCAAAGGTACATTTCCCCTGCCTTCTGCTCCTACTTTTTCACTTCCCTGTGAACTCAGGCATCGTCACAGCCTCAATTTTGAGTTCTAGTTTATTCTAAGTGATAATCTTACACTTCATAGTTGTTTTGTTTTTCTGAGGAGAACTATAAAGCCAGATTGCTCCAACTTTGCTATTTAATGATGTCACCAAATCCACAATAAATTTTCAATAAATTATTTGCTATGGGTGGTTGGAGAAGACACTTCAATGTTGGACATGTTAGGGAAGGATAACTAAGTGAAGAGGTTACATGGCAGAGTCAACTAAACAGCAGCTGTTACTAGAGAAGAAGGAAGGGCAAAGGGAGTCTCTTATGGTTCCTCTTTCTCATTGGTTTTAGGACTCATTCTTATAGAGAAGCAATCTTCCCTTTCACTCCCTTTTTCTTGAATTCTGTGGTTATTGTTATTGTTCTTCATTTTCTGCCTGCTATTTTAATTTTGAATTTTCATTTTTTACTTAAAATGAACACTGCTACACCATTCAGTTTTTGTTTTCTTCTTTTGCCACCTTATTCTATATTCTCCCTCTGCCTCTTATCCCTCTTCCATTTTTCATTTGAAGAGTATTTGGTAGGAAACAACTAGAGGGATAGTTTGTAGTTTATAGACTAGAACTCTTCAAGTTGTATATAGACTTCCCCAGAATGTCATTTCAGTGTCAGGCATGTCATCAGGGAAGCCACGTAGTACCAGGGAGAATGTGATAGCCTTGAAAATGTGCCACTAGGTTGCTGTCCTTCTGTATCCACCCCCTCGTGTTTGTGCTAGAACCATGTTTCCCATGGACTCCTCCCAGCTTACAAATGAGCATGGTGGGGTAGGGACACGGCCTAATAGGTGTGGGCCTATTCTTGAAAAATACAGGACTCCTGTAACAGGTGACTATACATGAGAACTTCCATTTGGATAAAACTGTCTTAGAACTGTGCTGCATCAGGGATCCTTACTTCTCAATCCCCCTTAATTCCTCCTTCAGAAACTCCAAAGATGTTTAAATGTTGAGAAAGGATGAAAAATGTTGAATAAAATTAGGATCCTAGAAAATAGGATGGGGCATCTGGATGGATGTCCCGAGGATGTTGGCTCTGCACACTCCTCCTTGGCACCCTGACAATTCTTAGAGCTTGCAGCAGTCAGGTACCCTTCTAGAGTGAGAGCTAATAGTACCCCCTTTTAGGAAGATACAGCAACAAGGCAAGAAGTACCCCACTTGAAATCTGCCCCTACCTCCTCTCCTGGATTCCTAGATAATAGCTAGCTGAGGATATGCTAGGCTAGATAAAGGAAGGAAGATACTATCTATATATACCGAAGAAACTACCAAAAGTAGCTAGGTTATACCAGTATTGGATCTTAAGGATGTCTTATCAAGGCTGCTGGAATAACAGAGTGGATAGGCAAGAAATCATTGTCTTGGGGGAACTTCCTCAAGACACTGAATGTAAAACTCTGACAAGGAACCCAAGGGATGAGTAAACTCATTGCTCTGGTAGCTACATATTAGAAGCCTGGGGACTGTGATGGCCCAGTCTGAGTCAAGTATCAATGCCTGAGTTACTCTGGAAGATAATAGAGGAGGGAATAAAGAAACAGCGGGACATGGGCACGAGTGGACATAACATGTGAAGTCAGAAGATCCAGCAAAGGATTCCGTCTCACAGGAAAGTCCAGAGGATACACCATTCATGGAGGCAATGAACAATGCAAGAATGACAGTGGCCACAGAATCACTGAAAGTTTAGTAATGGCTATCCTCCTCAGCCCAGGGCTGACATTGGAAGAGGCAGTCATAAAACCCACAGGGCAGGGCTTGTTGCTATCCATGACAGCAAAAGATTTTTGAAGTATTAAAGGTTAGGTGGTGGTCCTTAACAGCCAGAGACCAGAAAACCATAATTATCATAATAACTAGCAGCCAAAGGGTCAGGATCTTAGGGAGTTTTGGAGGTGGTTAATTGGGCATATGGTTTCTGGGAGCAAAATATATAGGAGCCAAAAAGGTGCTATAAAAATCTAGATTTCTGCATCTTGCATCTCCTATCTCAAAGAAGGAAGCACACAAGAGGCCCTTTAGAGTCAATACATTCCACCTTTAAAAGTGCTGACTTGATCCATATTCCAGGTGACACAGGGCTGCCAGCTTTAAGAGGGGTTTGGAGGAGGGAAGGTGTCTAGAGCAGGTCCAGGGTACTGTGCAAGCAGCCCTGCCCAGGGGGCAATGCGGGCCATGCATTCCAGCCAGTGGAAGAAAAACTTCAGTGTAGAGCTTGTGGTATACCCCAGTGGGAGAATCACAGTTCAGGCCCTTGGCATTTCTGGAGCAAGGCTATGGTTTCCATAGCTGAGAATTAATTACACAGCTTTTGAGAGAAACAACTCCTGATATGGAACATTTGGCTTGGAGGTGCCAAGTGACCATATATACAAAATTGTCCAGATGATAAGAGCCCTATCAGATCTACCAAAGGATGCAGTTGGGAAGGCCACCCTTGTGGCTGACTCAGCCAGTCACTGAGCACAGTGGGAGTACACTGCAGGCTCATTCCTGTGAGAAACAGCAAGTTGGGCTGACGTATTTCAGTCCTTTGGCTGGGGTAATTGTCACCTGGCTGACACTTCTTAGGACTGCACTGCGGTTTGCCACAGGTAGAGTCCCCTCCACCCAGGTGTTCCTGCCCTCTCTTCCTCACAGGTGCCTGTCTACCCACGCTCTTAATCCTCCCCTTCCTCCTTTCAGACAGTTCCCCAATAAATCTCTTATACATAATCTCTTGTCTTTTCTTTCTAGGAGGGTCCAGAGTAACACAGAGAAGCCTTCTGGTATTAACCTATGAGGGAAAAACCCAGGGAAAGTAAAAATGTCCATAAGGACTTGATTTCCTTGAGGAATTTTTCACCTGGAGTCCCCCCAACAAAAAATTTGGTAAACAACTTTCAAATTCAGTTTCCCAAGGCAACTCCCTCCCCAGTAGAATATGATAACACTCACTACAGCGGGGACTGAAGAATACGAGTTCCAGTTTATACTTCCAAGGCCAAAGGGCTCAGATTCTATCCTCAGGGCTCCCATTTCAAATTAGTTTTCAATTCGTGATTGTGAAAACAAAGGGAGCTGCTGATCATGGCCCTGTGTGGTCTCTCTGTGTGCAGAAACTTGTCTCTTGCCTCCTCCCTTTACCCCCCTGTTTAACAGTGTCCTAAGTGACCCATTAGGGAGCCATCTGGTCCATTCCCACACACGGCCCACCCCAGATGAATCCTTGTGTGGTTCTGATAAAGCCTCAGGATCCGTCACACCCAGGGCTCTTGTAATTTGACAAGAGCTGCCTTGGGGGTTGATGGAAATATCTAGAAGGGAGGGCCCAGGTTGTACCAATCACCTTCCCTGTGAACTATAATTACTTTCACTTTCCGCTTTCACTTTCACTTTACCACTTTCACATTCACCAAACACACCCTCCCTTTTAATTAAGACTCCTCTATTGCTATTGGCTGTCTTTGTCAGGCATTCCAGGGGGGCTCCTATATTATGTATTTATGCAAAAATTCCTCAGTATCCCTCCTCACCTGGAGTCATACACCATGTTAATTTGCTATGCAAGGTTATGAGGTGCAGCTTACTTTGTTATGCCTTTCCTGAAATATGTATTATGAGACAGTAATTTCTTGAGATATTAATCGTTTTTCAAAAGCAAATGGTTTCATAGTCAAATCAAATAAATTTAGAAAATACTGAGTTAAATATATATGTGTGTGTCTGTGTTTACAGGAACACAAAAATATTTCACTTTGACTTCACAGGGTCTTTAAGTTGACTAAGAATATTGTGAATCTTGAGAGACATACATAGAGAGCACGGTTCCCAAATTTATTTGGTTCCCAAAATTATTTATCACAGAAGTCATGGCATCCATCCTAGTTTCTGCAGGATAACTTTTCTCAAGTAATATACCTCAGGGCTGGCACAGAAGACTCAAGGCTAAGTGGTGAGAAGCATAGAGGGTGCCTGTGCCTTCCCCTGTCTAACAAGGAGTCTGCCGGAACCAGACCTATCCCTGTTGTCCCTCAGTGAAACTTTCTTATCATAGGCAGAGCCGTCGTAACTGGGAATGATTTGAGTTTTAAGTCCTAGATGCTTCAGTGGCAACATGAGAGTGTTCACCTCTTGCCCAGTCTTCAACTTTAAACACAGCCAGAACCAGTCTGTGAGGTGGCAGTTAATTATGTTAGTTCCTATTTCTCCCAGGTTCAGCTGGGTCCTATCAAAAAATAAAGCTCATGGAAGCTGAGAAAAACAGGTCACAGTTGGAATTTATTTGGCAATGGACGGTATTGGATTATGTCCCTGAATATCTCCCTTGACAACACTAAAACTTCCAAGCTTTTGCTAAACAAACTAATCCTGTGTGTGTATGCTACACTGTAAGCCACAAACCCAGATCGCCCTTCTGTTTGAAGGCCTTCTGAGTTGTAGTTTATATGCAAACCTATTGCACATCAAAACCCAGTGTTTAGCAAACCCCTCCAAGGTACATACACATCCAGAGACTTTCCGGTATGGCCTATGGTCTGATCACTACCCGGATTGCTTTAGAGTAGCAAAGGGGTCGCGACCCCTTTATAACAATGAAATACATTGCAGCATTAGGAAGGTTGAGAACTACTGCTTTAGAGTGAACACCTTTGCCAGTTACATTCTGGAGTTAGGGATAGATCAGTGTGACAGACCCAGACAGGAAAAGCAGCCTAAATCAAATGAAAAGATGTAAGTGCTCTGCTGATAGGTGAAATCCTAGGGATGTAGGTAGGATATGGGAGAGGTTCTTTTATTGCTGGTTTTCTTATGGGCTTGGGGCTCAGTTTGACTATTGAACATAATCTAATATTTAAATACTCAAGGGTCAGCTCCATGAGGCTCGCCTCAGGTAAATGTCTGGGAATATAGAGGGAACTGCTGTCACACTGTGGAATATCTAGTTATTGCATGCAATTTCTTAAAAAGTTTCCATAACTTTTCTTTATATACCATTGAGGATTTATTTATTTTCAGTATTTATTTTTATTTGAGTACATATCACTCACTCTGTTCTACTAAGGATCTGAGCCAGTGGATTGACTCCAAAAATATGAGATTTTTCCAAATCCACAAGGCTCATTTTCTATTTTTATTTTGCTCATTTTGTATCAGTTCCCCCAAAGTGGACCACACTGCTACCCCTACAGGGATAGGAAGCCACACTTTTCTCTATCCTTTTTGTCATTTTATTTTTCCTGGAGAAGTGTGGCAGTGTTTCTGGGGGAGGCCTGTTTGCTATAAAGCAATAGTTAGAAAACAAGCAAACAGGCAGAATGTCCAGAAAATGAGGGCTGGTGGAGGATCTGGTTAAGAAGGGAGGAGGGGACATTCGGGACAGAATTAACGATCATGTAAAGAAGTACAAGAGGTCAGGGTCCCTATCTATTTGACTTTTCCAAGTATCCAGTTTACCCACATGCATTCGCCTGTGGCTTAATGACATGGAGCCTTGACAAGGCCTTTTTCCTAAGGGAAACATTGGCACTTGTGGCTGGCAAAGACAAGAACGCTCCGACTGAATACAATCTCCAGGATCTTCTTTTTATGCCCCCCCCCCAAAAAATGTAAGGTAAGGGAATAATGAAATGAATGCATCTGGAGGCACAGCCCCGATGGCTGGTGGCACCCCCGGCAAGTGGAAATGATGGGATAGCGGCAAGGCGGGCAGACAGGCAGAGCAGCAGAGGCTCAGCTGCTGGCCTGGGGTGAGAGAGTGCTGGGAAGGGTCTCTATCTATGTATTAATAGACGAGATAGTCCTTTAACCTATCAATGCTTTTTAAATCAATTTGCTGGAGTAAAATATTAGGATTATGTACTGAAAAGCCATTTGCCTTCCTTAATACGGTGTTTTCATTTCCATGAGTTGAGTTTTCTATAATTCTTATTCCACAGCAAAAGAGAGAATCACTCCCTTATCTTTGTAGCTGTTGTGCCTGGATCTGTTGTTTCAGTTTCCATGCTATTTGATGACTTGTCTGTCTTCTGTATTAAACTAATGCTGGAAGAACAGCTAGCATGGTCACATTTATCTCACTTCCTCAGTGCCAAGCACAGTGCCAAGTATTCAGAAAGAACTCAAACGATGTTTATTAGACTTAATTGAATTGAAGGTGGCTACAGTGAGAGTACGGAGAGGTATAAAACTTATCTTCTTTTCATACTCAGAAGGAAATTAAGGACAGCATTCTTAGAATCATTAAGCGTCATTTTCCCACCTGCAGCCAAAAAAATGTGCTAACTCCAGTTAATTTGGCCCAAACATGCAAACATGAACCACACACCCTACCTCCATTGTAGCTCAGGCTGAAAAACCAAGGCTGTTCCCCATAGCTCACAGCCTGAACAAGCCAATCTGGGTTTATACCAGCTACCAGCTGCTCCTCATCTTTGTCAGACTGAAAAATAGATACATGACCTATAGATGTCACAAATTACAGTGCTCTTGCTTACCCAGAATAGGACAAGCTGTTCTTTCTTTTCTCAACAGTCAATCAGCCTAGATGTGGAAAACCCATTAGGGCATCTTTGCCCTGCCTCCTTCATCCTCTCAAGGCATCCCTGCTGGAAAAACTCGAGGCCTAACTATTCCTTTTTCTAAATTAATTAAGGCAGGGGACAGCCACTGCTCCTGATAGCAGGCAATTATACACATGAGCAGATTTTATCATTAGTGCCTCCCTCTTAAACTGTTCCATACTTAGTTTTCCATGGCTCAGTTTCATTTATTATTCCTAATTAGAGCCAGTGCCTACTTAATTCATCAGGTAATTTTCAAGCATATACCCTGAGAGTAAGGCTTTGTCCGTTACCACCGGCAGAGAAAGGACAGATCTAAACACTCCTATGCTGCTTGATCCTCAGCAGGCTTACTCTTTTTTTTTTTTTTTTTTTTTGTAGAGACAGAGTCTCACTTTATGGCCCTCGGTAGAGTGCCGTGGCCTCACACAGCTCCCAGCAACCTCCAACTCCTGGGCTTAAGCGATTCTCTTGCCTCAGCCTCCTGAGTAGCTGGGACCACAGGCACCCGCCACAACACCTGGCTATTTTTTGGTTGCAGTTTGGCCGGGGCCGGGTTTGAACCTGCCACCCTCGGTATATGGGGCCGGCGCTTACCGACTGAGCCATAGGCGCCGCCGGGCAGGCTTACTCTTAATACCTGCAAGGAGGTCAGCTCAAAACCATGGTAGGATGAGTAGCTGGGGAGCGTGGAGATCACCTTGCTGCTTTCTTTAAGCAGAGGCTACATTGACTGACTCATTCATTCATTCAACCACAATTTATTTATTTATTGTTTTCTTTTGAGATAGAGTCTCACTAGGTCGGTAAAGGGCTGTGGCATCACAGCTCACAGCAAGCTCAAACTCTTGGGATTAAGCGATTCTCTTGCCTCAGCCTCCCAAGTAGCTGGGACTACAGGCGCCCACCACAACAGCTGGCTATTTTCTTGTTGTAGTTGTCACTGTTTTTCGACAGACTGGAGCCGGGTTCAAACCCACCAGCCCCGGTGAATTTGGCCAGAGCTCTAGCCGCCCAGCCACAACCACAATTTATTAAGTGCTTCCTATGGACAGAAGTTCCTGCATGGCCCCATGTCTGGTAAGGTGGCTGGATAGAATTTGGAATTGGTAGTGGTGGTGATCATTCTATAATTATCAGTTTAGTAAACTCTCTGATTCTTCTGGAAGAACTGTGCAAAGCTGGTTATTTACAGACTTGCCCTCGCTTCCTCAAAGAAAGAAAACAGCATGGGCTACTATTTGCCATCCTGGGTCTCACTTAGTCATAGTGCAAACATTTTCTAGTGAGCCAAAAATATCCTTCAAAGTCAGTTTCAAACATACCTAGATATGGATACATATCTGCATCCATAATGCTCAGCTCCCTAGTAACTACAGGGATATTTTCTCACTGATCTCCTACCTTTCACGGAAAGAAGATGTAGGAGGTTTATGACCTTAGAAGTTGGGGCTTCTCCCCCGACCTCTTCCTGGAGGAAGGCCGGTGAACGCCTTGGGAGCCACATCCACAGGGAGGGGCAATGGCACCCTCTAGTGGCGGAACTATGTCAGGATGCTTTCTGCTTCTGCCCTGGACTGGCAAGAAACTGAAAGAAATTTGTTTCTACCTAACTTCCCTGCTGACAGCTGGGAGCAATCTGACCTGAGGATGATTTCCACTCTTCCTCTTGGAGAAAGTCTCTTTCGCTGTGACCGTACATGCTCGCAATCCCAGTAAAGTACTGGGGTTAGAATCATGGTTTTGGGTGGGAACAGTGGTTGCCACTTCTTGATCATATAAGCAAACGTGGTAAGACGTAATGTGGAAAAACATCCAGAGAAAAATGGTACACATCTAATAAGCATTCTATCCCGATCATCTATTTTTTTCTTACTCTGGGTATCAGAAGCTCAACTTTAATAGTCAGATGGGATCCATTTATATGAAAATAATTGGGGGGGCAGGGGGACACACGGATTCTCAATAAACCTTTCCACTTCCTTTATAAAATATTCAGTTACGTGCTTTACAAGGATTAAGCAAACTTATGCCTTTACCAGAAACTTCAGTATCCGTTTTTGGTCAACTATAGTGCTCAAGCTCTAAGGTTTTCTTTTTGTTTTCAGAGGTGGTTTTGTTCTCATGTTATCACTTCTCCGCCTTTCGGGTAAGCCAAGTGTTTTAACCCAGGTGACGGAGGGAAGAGAGGAGAACGCGCAATGAATGAGCAACACTCATTGCTGAGAAGATAATGCAGTGAATGACTTGGGTAAGGCCCTGTACAGTCAAGGCTGTGATTGCATTTGCTCTACTGACGGTCTTCAGGGCCCCATCTGAAACGCCATGATTATGAACAGGATTGTTAGAGCTGCAGTGACCTCATAAAGTTGAGGAGCCAGCGTGTCGGGGTGCTCGGGCCAGCGGGCAGGCTGCTCAGCAGCTGAGGACCAGGTTGTTCCGGGGGTGGGGGTTGGGGCTGCCCACCCAGCCCCAGCGGGCAGGACCACGCGGCCCGCACCGCGCTCTCTGGCCGCAGGGTGGCGCCCGAGGGACTCAAGAGAATGCGGCTCAGGGCCGGCCTGCGTCTGCCCCGGAATACTGGCTCAAGACAGTTAATTTCTAGAAGAAAAAGGAATTAAATTAACAGCTTTTAATTTCATTTTTTAAAATTAACTTTCCTATTTGCCTATAATTTCTTGATGCAAGCACTATGGTGATTTTATTGCCATTTCTTCACACAGAAGAACAGGGTGATGGAAGCATGGAAACTTACAAGTAAGCATCAAACTGCCTATTAACTGTATCAGAGAAAACTCTGATTTCTTTTTTTGCCAAAGAAATTATGAGGAAAGGGTAGAAGAAAGCAGGGAAGAGAAGCTGGCAGGAAAAGAAGGAAGCGTGTGGGGAAGTGGGCCAAGGTCAGAGTGTGAACAGAAGTCTGACTGAGCCAGGTCAGCTCCAGCAAAGGTGTGCAGAGAGTGTAACCAGGGGGTTCTTTAACCCAGCCAATTCTAATGCTCCAAACATCACACCAGACTTCCATTCAAGAGATGATAGTGATACAGGGTTCCCCCCATTCAAAGCTGGACAGGGGACTCCAGTTTTCCTGGCTTGGGCAAGTTCATGAAGGGAACACCCTGACTTTTTGCCCTGAGCTGGAGGGACTGCATTCTTCCTTTGTCAACAACACTCAATAATGATGAAAACATGTTTCTATTTGCCAAGTCCTGGCCAAGTGTAATTCTCAAGACCTAATAGCCCTAGACAAAGAGTCCAACCCAACTAGGAGTAGAGACTCCCCAGTTAGTTTAGTTCTTTGCCCCCTTCCAGAAGCTCTGGTGCTTATTACTTCTTCTATATTCCTTTCTAACTTTGAATAAAAAATCGTATCTTGCGTGGATGCGGAGAAAAGGGAACACTTCTGCACTGCTGGTGGGAATGCAAATTAATACATTCCTTTTGGAAAGATATATGGAGAACACTCAGAGATCTAAAAATAGATCTGCCATTCAATCCTGTAATTCCTCTGCTGGGCATATACCCAGAAAACCAAAAATCACAACATAACAAAGGTATTTGTACCAGAATGTGTATTGCAGCCCAATTCATAATTGCTAAGTCATGGAAAAAGCCCAAGTGCCCATCGATCCACGAATGGATTAATAAATTGTGGTATATGTATACCATGGAATACTATGCAGCCTTAAAGAAAGATGGAGACTTTACCTCTTTCATGTTTACATGGATGGAGCTGGAACATATTCTTCTTAGTAAAGTATCCCAAGAATGGAAGAAAAAATACCCAATGTACACAGCCCTACTATGAAACTAATTTGGGACTCTCACATGAAAGCTATAACCCAGCTACAACTTAACAATAGGGGGAAGTGGGAAAGGGGTGGGTGGGTAGAGGGAGGGGAATCGGTGGGATCACACCTGTGGTGCATATTACAGGGGTATTTGCGAAACTTGGTAAATGTAGAATGTAAATGTTTTGGCACAGTAACTGAGATAACGCCGGAAAGGCTATGTTAACCACTGTGATAAAAATGTGTCAAATGGTTTATGAAGTGAGTGTATGATGCCCCATAATCATATCATTGTATACAGTTATGATTTAATAAAAAAAAAAAAAAGAAGAAAAAAAAATCGTATCTTACCACTGATAGTCCGTGGGTTCATTCTTTAAATCCCCGAAACCAAGGACCTACTGAAGAGTGAAATTCCGGTATCAATACCTCTGTGTGAGCCCCCTATGTCGCCCCATGGAGCTTGTGTGCTCCACTGGAGACTTGATACTCCAAGATTCATCTGTTGTACAAGGGATATGCTGAGTTCCTCGTGTGTGCCAGGTACTGTTCTAAGTGAAGAAGACATCAGGGAAAACCTCAGCCCCCTTGTGCAAAGTGCATTCAGGGAGGCAAAAACAGACCTGAAGCAAAACAAGTGAGATCCATAGTGTATTACAGGTGTTAGGAAGAAAAATATGAGAGTTAAGGGAATTGCAGTTTTAAATAGGGAGGTCTCAGAAGGAAAGACCTGCAGTTGGTAAAGGAGGGAGCTAAGCAAATACGTGGACGTACTGGACGGGGTCAGCCTGAAGACAAAGACCCAGAGGCAGGAGTGCCTCTGCTGTGTTTGAGCATCAGTGAGGAGGAGAGGGGGCTGAGACCCAGGGAAGGGGACAGCAGGAAGAGATGAGATCAGAAAGGGAACAGACGGCCACGTCACAGAGGGCCATGAAGGCTGTGGAGGGCAGTAGCTTTCCCTGTGAGTGGAACGGGAAGCCATGGCAGGGTTTCAAAGGGAAAACACCATCATTCTCCTCTAGCTGTCATGGGTGGGGGCTGTTTCTACCCTCATTTCTAGAGCTGAGTCCTGTTTTTCCTTAATTTACATTGCTATTGATATCGGAATTTCATTCTTTTTTTTTTTTTTTGGTATTTTAATTTATTTTTATTTTTTTCTTACCTAGTTGTGAATTAATTTTTATGGTATTTTTTATTTATTATTTTTTATTATTAAATCATAACTGTGTACATTAATGTGATTATGGGGCACCCTACACTGGTTTTATAAACAGTTTGACACGTTTTCATCACACTGGTTAACATAGCCTTCCTGGCATTTTCTTAGTTATTGCGTTAAGACATTTATATTCTGCATTTACTAGGAATTTCATTCTTTAGTAGATCCTTCATCTTGGGTATTTGAGGAATGGACCCACAGACCACAGATTAGTGGCAAGGCAGGATTTTTATTAGAAATTAGAAAGGAATGCAGAAGAATTAAAAGGCACCAGAGCTTCTGGCAGGGGAAAGAACTAACTAACTGGGGGCGGGGGGGTCTCTATGTGGGCTCTTTGTCTAGGGCTATTAGGTCTTGAGAATTACACTTGGCCAGGACTTGGCAAATAGAAACATGTTTTCATCATTAATGAGTGTTATTGACAAAGGAATGAATGCAGACCCTCCAGCTCAGGGCAAAAGGTCAGGGTGTTCCCTTCATGAACTTGCCCTAGCTAGGAAAACTGGGGTCCCCTGTCCAACCTTGAATGGGGGGGAGAATCCTGTATCAGTATCAAGGTGGGAGGTTCTAATACGGCAGGGTTTAGGAGTGCCTGTGTGGCTAAGACTCGACAATATACCTTACTAGTGTGTGGGATGGTAACTCTGCTGACTTTGAGAATAGGTTTAAGAATGGAGGCACCAGTGACTAAGCCCCTCCTATCAAGGCCCTAGATACATCAGAAAATAAACCCAGGAGTAAGCTCTGTCCCCACCAGAGAGAGCAGACGTATGCGGAAGGCAAGACCAGTGTGAAGCACAGAGGTGAAATTTAGTCAGGACCCAAAGTAACCAAAGTTACAGACAAGGACCGGGTATATTTTCCTTGTCCTGCCTGGCTCTGCACCACAGCTTCCTATCTCCACACCCTGCTGTCTGCGCTACACCACTTACCATCTCCCCGGGAATGGTCTGCTCATGTCTCAGCCTGGTCTTTAATAGCCCAGATGCCCATGTGAGGCTTCTCCTGGGATTATTTTACAGGCATGAATAGCATCTCAAAATCAAGCTGGGTGTCTGGTGTCAAAGACGTTTAGAGCATTGTACCAGACTGGTCTTGACATCGGTACTCCACTGTTAGATCCTCAAAGACCAAGGCCTTTGCATATGTCTTCTTGTTTATCCTTCACTTGACCTCATCAAATTGGCATTTTTTAAATGAATGAGGAGATTGGGCCTCAGAAAGGTTCAGCATTTGTGCAGGCTCCCGTGGGAGGTAGTAGGGGGCAGCTCAGGGATTTCCCTCCAGGTATGTTTCTGGAGCAACATGAATGTCTCAGAACCACCTTTGTCGCCTGCCAGCAGCACCAGCAGCTGTAGCTTCTCCTGCCTCCTGTCACCAGGCTTTCTGAACTGTGTTAGTGTCACCTCTCAGTCTGAAGAGAAGACCACGTGGGTTGGCCAGCATCCCGGTATGACAGAAACAAAGACAGCCCCAGTCAAGCCAGGTTCGTAGGTTCTTTCTGACAGCCAGGCAGAGAGGTTCTTCCAAGCACTGGAGATCCACATTCTCCACTAGGTCTCAGTGCTGACTCTGCCTGGAGAAGGTTACTGAGGCATCTATGTCCATGAGGCCAGCGAGTATTGAAACAGTCTGGGAGTTTTCTCTGCCTAGAGACTTCCCATTTACTCCCTTCCCAGACTGTGTGCCAGCCTCCTAGGGTTGCAGGTGGCATCAAACAAAGGATTCATTCAATAAATATACTCATTCGGTAAATATTTTTTGAGCACCCAGTGTGGGCCAAGACCACTAAAAGTGCCTCTGAAATAATTTCTTAGATTATGGGTCTTGAAGGTTTGGGCGAGGTCATTTTTGGTGGTAACAGGAACATGAGTAGTCCTGTGAACTAGGTGACTCAAGGGAAGATTAGTCACTGTTGCTCATTGCTGCCCTTGGCCTTCTATTCCTACAGCTATCTACTAATTCCTGCTGGCCCTCAGGCCAAGGGCGCTGCTATGGTGTTCTCTGTTCCAAAGTGGCCTAGCAAAATAACCCCATATTCTAGATTCTTTCTTAGATCTACCCTCACCTAAAGTTACTAGTTCTTTAGAGGTCCAGATAAATTCTTTCAGGTTAATTCTTAGCAGGTAGTTAATGTATAAACCTCATTAAAATTGCATTTCAAAGGAATGGTTATATCTCCACTTAAAAGAGTGATAATCAGTGGTCAATTTGAAGGCCCTACCTGCCTCAGGAGGGAAGAGGTTGTTCCTGGATATCCCTGTAGCTCTCGATTGTATCATTTAGTTTGACAGAGTAGCCACCTCTGGAAACAGCTGTGTCCCCAGAGAGTAAAGACGTCACTTGGTTTAACTCCAGGTAACTCAGACATTCATCGATTTCATAAGGATCTGATCCATGTCCTCTGCGAACTCAAAAACAGATACTTTCCTCAAAATCCTGAAGTTCCATGAAAAGCCAAATAGCATTTTGGCTGAATAGAATTCTGGTGCAATCTAACCACAAGAAATGCTGTCCTTGGCACTGTGTGTTGAGTGTGGAATGAATGTTCCTCCCAGATCCCTTTTCAGTGTGTTTCTGCAAGAGGACCGTGGGCTTTTGCTTCTCAATGCCTGCATCTGCCTCTCTCTCCTGAGGCCTGCCCTCCGGATACTGGATGGAGCCTTTGCTCAAAGTGCCTGGGAGTTTGCATCCCTGAGTCGTTTGCCAATAACTATGGGCAAGTAGGTATAAAAGTCTATCTCAGAGGTATACCTTCAGAATTCCTCTTCAGGAGCAAGCTGAAATTACCCTTAGCAGGATTTTGCCCAAATTACCCAGTTGCTTGGCTTTCTCCTTCCCTGTCCTCCTTTTCCGACCTCTTTATCAGTTTTTCCTGGGAGGATTTCTTCATAAATCACTTGCACATGAATCCTCGTTCCAGGCTCTCCCTTTCTGGGGAAGTCTAATAAAGACAGGGTACATGAAGACAAGCGGTATGCCAAACATACATTTTTGGCACCATCATCCCAAGGAATGGGAAACCTTCAGTCTAAGTTCACATTTCTCCAAAATGTGTGACATTTTGCAACAGAAGTCCCTTTGAACCAAAAGTCCAACTCCCCTCCTCCCACTCCCATAGATACACCTAGATGTTCCACCTGGAGGCTTCCACGGCATTTAACAGGCTGTACGTCTTAGCCAGAACTCCTTGAGGACAGACACTGTGTCTTAATTATTGCTTGGATTATAAGTGAAATGATCAAATAAACCACATATTGCTGAGCACCTACGAAGTCCCAGGAGCTCTGCTAAGTAAAGAGATGCATAAATGCCATTGGAATGAAAATGACATCAGATACTCCTCTTGCAAATCACATTGAGTACCACATCCCTGTAATCTTCTGATTATGCATTTCTTATGGGTATTTTTGCAGTTTTCATGAAATATTGTAAAATACTAGGCCTGATGCCTGTATGGAGAGGTAGGAATTAGAAATGATAGCTTATCTCATTGGGTACAAGCAGCTGCAGATGGGTTACAATTAATGTCTAGTTTCTCACAGCAGGCATAAATTAATTGCTAGAAAAAATCATTATGTCATAACCTCAGGCCAGACTTCTTAGAGGAAAAAGTTTATTTAAATAAAAACAACTGCTGATCTTATGACATACTACATGCTTTTATCAACCACAAACAACATTTCAGGACTTCCAATTTGTCCTGATTGATAGCATTCAAAGGCCATAGAGGGCCTTAACAGCTCCTCACACAAAGGTTTTCTTACAAGTCCTCCCTGAACTCTTAAACCATCAGCAAGATGTCAATAGTTTAGGAGAGAAAAGCTTAAATGTATCATTAGGTCAATGTTGTATTTGGGATCTGTAAGAGAATCTATTAGGTCCCAAGTGCACAGTAGCAGCCAAAAGTGACCAAACTGAGATTCACTGTTGATGTCCTCATTAGTGAGGTTAAATGTCAGATGAATTAATGGCACCTGCCAAGGGCTAATTGTAACCTATTAGGGGATCATGGAAGACCCTGCATCATGGCTCTGAGGCAACCTGATAAATGAATTAACAGAAAAAGTTGCATGTGAGTAATTTATTATTTACTTCCACTTCTTGAGACACAGGATAAATTTCTTATTAAACAAAAGTGTGGAGTGAATGAGTCAAGAGCCATTAACCTCCCAAAGGAAGAGAGAGATCAATCAGGACCCCTCAGTCATTGACTAGATCACATCAAGGTTTTCTCACATGGGTTTGGTATGTCCTCTAAGGAAATGAAATCACGAAGTGAAGCAGGTAAAACTAAACCTCAGACAAATTAATCCAGTTTCCTTTACTACTTTGGAGATGATGAAGAACTTCTCAAGAGTTGTACATACAGCTATACAGGATGAATAAATTAAAGCAGGCTTTATGGAACTACCTGGTATTAATGAGGTCTGTTATTTATAAATAGATTACTTGTGTTCTGTTTCTAGTACTGCTATTGAAAATAGCACCCAGAACATTGTAATGAACATTGCAGGTTTCAAATAAAAGTTTTATAAGCAGGATCTAATATGGAACCTGACCCAGACAACATTATGATTCTATTATAAAATCACACAAAATTATTATGGTCAAAAATAATAAAAGTGCTTTGAAATTTTCCCAAATATTGGCCAAATGTGATACATCTTTTTCAAGAACGGCAAATCGTGGCATGAGGGTCAACTTCCTATGTCCACAGCAAGCATTGTTCAATGTCTGTCTCTCTCATTCTTTCCTACTGATTATGACTGGGCCTCAGAATCCTTCTTAGTGTAATGTTCAAGGCACTATGTACCAACTGGTTGGAGAAACATTAGTTAAAACCTAAATTTCATTAGGCTTATGAGATTTTAGAGAGGGTCATTTAAGACAGGGTGGAGAATAAATTTTGTATTCACATTCTTTCTCCATAATGGCTACCCTAAACCAAATGCTTACTATAGGTCACTATTCTCTGAATGTAAAATGTATTAATCCATTTTATCCTCATAAAATCTCAATGCGGGAGATGCCATTAATTTCTTATTCTATATAATTGGGATAATGAAAGGTTAAGAAACTTGGTGAAAGATACCCAGCTGGTAATTGTCAGAGCTGGGTTTTAAGCCACTTGTTCTGGCTTCATATCCTCCGCTTTGAACCACTAGGCAGAATAGAACTTAGAAGAAAAGGTAGTAACATAGGGACTAGAAAAAGAGTGAATCATTGAAATAAAGTATAAAAGAAAGTAAAATAACAGTAAAAAAAAGAAAAGCATTCTTTTCTAGAATTATGAATAGCTATGCTTTGAAAAAGTCTTTGATCATATATACATGTATGTGTATTATATGATTACCTATTATATTTCATGGCAGACTACATATATATCCATATGTGCATATATATTCTACATGTTAACAGTAGCTACAATATGACATGTTAATATTTTTCAAAATACAAGAAAACTTTGTAAAATTTAACCTTTTTCAGTTAGTCCAGCGGAAGTCTATTTTCTGCAGAGAGTGCAGGGTAAATGTCATATAGCTGAATCACAGACTACTGAAAAGGTTAAGGCAAAAGCAGAGCCTCGCTAAGTTTTTTGGCCTGAGACATAATAATAAGTAAACTTAACTTTATTCTGAAAAGATTCTTCTTATGTTGGTATGAGAGTCTATTTTCATGAACGGTAATTACAAAAAAAAAAAATGCAAGACAATGAAGTGAAAGATCCACTTCTTGAATGTCAGCATCAAGGTTTTATCACATGATTTGGAAAAAAATTCATAATGTTCTATGTCTTTCCTGGAGGATATACCTGTTTGTCAACCTTTTGTATTCTGTTCCTGCCGTGGGCAATGATTAAAGAATTGTGGGTTTCAGGATAAACCTTAGAAAAGGAAAAATGGTAAGAAATTCTTAGATTCTATACATACCAATCACTATGGTCTCAATGATTGTGTCCCCTCCCCCAAATTAGTATGTTGAAATTCTAACCCAATGCAACTTAATGGCATTTGGAGCTGGGGACCTTTGGGAATATTAGGTCATGGGATCAGAGCTGTCATAAATGGGATTAGTTTCACAAACCAGCACAGGGAAGGAGAAATAACCTGAGTGGGAATGGTAGGAAATGAGAAAGGAAAGAGACGAGGGAGTGGATGGGATTGGGAGGTCTGAAGCAGCTGATGACTGCAGCCAGCCCGAACTGTGGAAATAGCTTTATTTATACAGTATCTTTAACAAGGTAAATCTTAACACCTGAGGTAAAGATTAACTTTAAGGAGGAAAAGATGTGTGCTTGTCCATACTAAGGAAAGTACGCATGGGCTATGTGACTTCTGGTAGGTGAAAAGAATGTTTGTTGTTAATGGAGGAAAAGTGGTGGTGGGGAGGCTGTTCCCTGAATGTCTCCCCAGGCTGTGGGGGCTCTGCCTCCTCACAGCCCATATTCCACAGATTAGTGCCCCAGTGAAAGAGGCCCGGGATGGCTCTGTTGTCCTTCTTCAGTGTGAGGACACTGCCAGAAGGTGCCATCTACAAACCAAACCCTGACTCTGCCAGCACCTTGGTCTTAGACTTCCCAGACTTCAAAACTGTGAGAAATAAAATTTTACAATTTATAACCTGTCAAGTTTATGGTACCTTGTTATAGTAGCCCAAATAGACTAGGAAACCAATATTCCTTCTGTTTTTTTTCCTTCAATGTTCCAAGCAACATCATAGTTACTTAGGAAGTATAACGGTCATTATGAATATGTGATCTCCTTAGTAGATATAATTACCTTTACTATTGACTAAGATAGGTTTCAATGTGTCATTTTCATGAGAGTTTGAAAAATATGAGTCACTATCCCTTATGATCCTCTTATCCTGGTTAAATTGACAATCCATTAGATGGCACTAATACAAAATAAAACCTCCTCTCCCATGGTTGGTCAGTGTCTCTAGCTATTTACACAGTCATACAAAAGGCTCTAATAAAGGGAAAGTTTTTGACATATGTTATCATCAAATCCATCCTGGGGAAATATTTTTTAAATGTGTATAGCTGTAGCTATCAACACAGAGTAAGGAAGAAAATTCACACAGTCATTCCAAAGGTTCACAAAAAGAAAAATGCATTTGCCCCAATTACGCAGGTCTTTTAGAGAGTTCATTGTGTTACCTCTCACCTCAGCTAGCCACATATGAAAGGAAACACTCAGATGATGAGACAACATTTTGTACAGTAACAGATGTTTAGCTGAGTTTTCAATTGTCTCCTTTTTAGGATGCTGGGCTGCACTCCCACACACGCCCTAACTTGGAAACGTGTGCTATCTACCTCAAAGCGCAAAGACTCTCCAGCACAGGAATCCATTCCCAGTGCCATTCAGCAGAGCTGTAGGATGGCTGGTGTGACTCCTATAAACCATGCTTGCCACCCCTAACAAAGGAAGGTTTCAGAGACTAGGGAGATGACAGCAGCATGTTGGAATGAGAAGGGATGCAGGGCACAGTTTGAAAGTGCCACTGGAGAAATGTCATCTGTGTCTGCAAGTCTTCCTTGGCCTGAAGCAGGTAATGTGTCCTGACAGCAATTTCACTAGGAATTGGTCAGTCGACTTCCCCAGGGGGACAAATACTGACTTACAGTCTCTCCATTTTAATTGAAAGTTTGGTTTGTTTTTACTATTCACATGGCAGCAAGAACAAGAGTCTCTCAGATGGAAATCATCCTGGAAGGGTGGGTGGGATAGGGGAATGTTTGCTCCCGATCAATCCATCTTCCTCCCTGGCGCATAACCTCTGAGTGTGGTGCTTGTCCCTGACGAACTCCCTCCATGTCCCGACTACCATAAATATATATCTCCGTCCTTTATAACTGTGATGGGGTTCAGAACATGCTACTCCAAAATGTGAAACCTTGGTACATTGACTATTTTTAGCTGAAGGAATTTGAGAAATGGCATATGACCTTCCTGCTTCTGCCATTTCTCGAATTGTGGGGAGGATTTTTTGACCTTCTCCCAAAGCAGATCATAATGCTTTCATTTGAGAGTTGTCCTCCCCGTACCAGGTGAAGGAAACATCCTTATCTCCAAAGTCACAGAGCCACAGACAAGAATATGAGCAGAAGGGCCTTGCTAAGTCCTCCAGTTCACACCACGTCATCAGGTGACGTTTCTCCATGACTGTTCACTCTTCACCAAACTTAGCATAAAAATACATAAGTTCAACTTCTTTAAGTCTTCACTTTTGATGGCTCCTGTGTCACATTAAACACATTAAATAAACGCGTATGGTTTTCTCTTGTTAATCTCTCTTTTGTGTAGGAGCCTCAGCCAAGGACCTCGAATGAGTAATGAAAAAACACATATTTCTCCTCCCCTCCATTTATAATCCTTTTTAATCCAAATCTTCTCTTTATCCACCATCTTCCTCACTTAATGCTATTGTCTATCCCTGGCCTGAATGATGGAAGTTGGGATTTTCTAGGACAGTCCATTTTTCATCACCTAGAAATGGGACACAATGAAACAACTCCACTTCAATAAGGCTGACCAATTAAGCAGTGGGAAAGGGGAAAATTCATACCTACCAGGTACACTCTCCCCAGGGTATGGACACAATTATAACCTTGACTCAAACTATAGAAAAGTAATGCACGTAACCCAAACCTTTATACCTCCCATAACATTCTGAAGTATAAAAAGAAAACACAGTAATAATTTTTTTAAAAGACCACCAGGAAATGAGAGACAGGCATAGGTTTTTTCCCTGGCCCTGACCCTTAGCCCTATTTGCAAGTTACCTAGTCTCCACACACCTCAGATGTCTCATTCCTAAAAGGAAGATAATAGGATTTGCCTCATACAGTTATGACAAACATTGTTATATTAAATTTGTCGGCACATGGAAAACATTTACCACAGCGCACATGGTGGGCGCTCAGTAAATATTTCTCTTAGTTGCATGAGGTCACGTGACTATTTCATTGCAAGTACGTGGAGTTCACACACTCATTTTCTGTTCCTCTCAATCCCTGGTAGTTTTAAGCAGTAGCAGATTCTGGTCATTTATTTTATATGCCCAGTAAAATCATATGGATGGATGGAGTTTGTGCTATTTCTCAGTTTCAGATACTGAGAGCAGCAGAAAGTAAAACCAGGCATTGGTAGAGAAAACAGGCAGGGCTTGTGTGGCCACAGGGACCAGCATCACCACTCTTTCCTCCTCGTGGCACCCTAATGCACCTCCAGAAAGCACCAACTCGGAGGGGAGAAACACAGCAGACAGAGCAATTGTGGTAAAAACACAATTAATCTCTTTATTTTAAAGGGTGACCTGAATGTAGGATTTAAGCCAATGGTCTTGCAACCTCCATCCTGCTTATGATCATCTGTTGACAATGTGGCTTTAATTAACCTCTTGTTGGAATTTTAAAAATCTTTCTTAAAATATGTTTGTTTCTTTTTTTCTTTTCCAGTTTAAGGGAAACTAGAAGAGCCGCCATTTCAGTTGCACTTTGAGGAAAGTCTGCTGACTACAGGTGACTAATTTTGAACAGCTGGAACCACCCAGAGGGTGATATGTTTTACTGAGGAACCCACTGTTGTGCCTGCTGTATCTCCCAAAACTTTAATCTTGTCGAGTCATTCCACCTTAAAAAACACTGAGGCATTTGAACATCTTTTCTTGTGTCTTCCGCTGTTGCAGAGCAGTCCATGGCACGCAAGCCCACCCTCTGCCTGGCAAAACACACAAACTTTGCAGGTGTTAGATTATTTTAATTTGCTGACAGCACATTTGGTGTGAAGTTGATTTTTCACAAATGCTGATTCAAATATTGTCACAAAACATTTCAAAATGTAACTTCTTCATAAGTAATACCCACAAATACAAAATCACTGAATAAAATTTTCAGCTGTATTTTCTGATTCGGTTACATAGATGTTCTTGATTTTAAACTAAGCTACACAGATTTCCTGTGACCATTTCATTTTTAAAAATGAAGCTAAAGATTTGCATTTGAAGTCTCCCTTAACTGAATCAAAAGCAGCATTTCCAAGTTAATGCCCAGCATCATCTGAATGTCAATAGTCTTTGAGGAAACAGCTACTCCTTCATTTCTCTTCCTTTAGTTAAGATACCTCTCATATCATCAGGAAATAAAAACTGCTGAATGCACCAGAATGCGAATTCCTATTTTATATATTTGGGTAAGAAAATGATACATGTTGAGAATAGCAGATAAGTGTTAACAAGTTCCCATGTTGCGTTTTCCTTTCCATCAATGGCAAATGTGGGAATTTATCTGTAAATGCCTTTGGAAATGGCACAAAATTGTGCTACAATTGGACCAGATAACCACATTGCTTGTGGCTTTGATACTTCCCCAGTAAAAGGTTCTTATTTGGAATGAAGAGATCACAAGTCCTCCTTGTTTGTGGTCACAACAAAAAATTATAGCATAAAGAGCTTTTGCACATCCCTATTAGCTACAAAAGAAATGGCAAAAGACATACAAAAGCATCTCATGTGTGTGCACACACGTTCACATACATACATACAAAATACGCACGCTCACACACAAACACACAACTGGACCACCTGTCTAGGGTCCAGTGGAGGAAACACTTTTTCCATTGCTAATTATAATGTTCTCAAAGAGACGAGTCAGAAAAAAATTACCATAAGAAATATAAGCCCAATTTGTGCAAATAGTACCGATTATATTCTCTGGGGGCTACGTGGAATAGACAACGCTTAAACAGTATTCTTTAAATGGCCATAGATTATTATTCCCCAAATTTCAGGGATGGGAGTCACCAACAGAGAATCCACAGAGGACACAAGAAGGTTCCTGAAATTATCTTCCAGGAAAAAACCACATGGAAAATACTGTGTTTTTGCCCCTACCAGCTGAGACCCTTCCCAGGCAGATACTACATGCTGATCACATTAGCACAACAATTACACCCAAGAAAACAGTTTATAAAACAAGCACCACGCAACTGGGCATCATTTTCATTATAATCTACAACCTTTATCCTGAACAATACAATCTAACCACCAAAATACTAGGTACTGCAGTTCTAGATAACAGGATGGCCCAAATTATCATTCAACTTCTTTTCTTGTTTAAAAGGTGGGTCCACTGGCACTTAAAAAAATAAGTCAGAAAATAATATGGCTTCAAGTGAACAAATAAATAAAAATTTCTTCGGAAGTCTTTGCGTTATCTACGGCTTTCCTCTTGATCTGGTTCCGTGGATAACTTTTCCCCCAGTTTTCTAATAAGTTCTGCTAGATCTTCTGTGTTCTGAGATTTTTCTTCCAAGAGTTCATAGCGGAGACTTGAGATGTCCTGCTTGATTTCCTTCAGTTCCCCTTTGAAAAGTGAGAGGCACACTAAGTCAGCCGTTAATACGTACCACATAATGCCAAGTGACTCTGGGGTGGGACAAAATCAGTCCTAATTTCACATACATGTGTGTTTTGAATCCTTGGAAGGGAAAAACACTTCAAAATGGAGCAGGTTTCTATTTACTCAGGTTAGTATTTTGGTGAATCACAAGTCCTACTAAAATAATATAAAAGCGTGGCAGCCACTCACTTTTCTCAACCACTTCCTGCTCCCTCCAACCCTCTCTGAAAACAATAGCTTTTGATCTAGCCAGTGACATCTGTCCTCCAGCTGTGGAGAAATAGCCTATTTCCCACTATTTATGGGAACCGATGGTGGGTGAGAGCCTGTTGTCCTCATCCCCTGAAGCTCACTCCCCAGGCCCCTGTCTCCAGCCCTCTCAGCTCTGCGTCAGGCCCCAGGTCACATGTTGGGGCTCATTTGTCCCTGTGTCATACTCACCTTCATTCACTTCATCACTTTCCTTGTCTATCTGAGCTTGCAGTACGTATCTTTTTATGAGCCTCTTCATTATTTTCTAGACAGAGAAAGGAGAAATGCACCTCAGTTTTATGTTCCTGAGAAATCTCTCATTTGCAGTAAGTTTCTGAGTCACCCTTCCTTTGGAAGTGACGGCTATCAGAGATTAAGCTGACAGAGCATGCAAAATATTTCCATTTTTGTTTTCTTTTTTTTTTTTTTTTATTGTTGGGGATTCATTGAGGGTACAATAAGCCAGGTTACACTGATTGCAATTGTTAGGTCAAGTCCCTCTTGCAATCATGTCTTGCCCCCATAAAGTGTGACACACACCAAGGCCCCACCCAGGCTAGGACTCAAGAGTGAATTCTTGAGACAAAAATAAGTTTCTGACAAACATCTAATTCTTTATGTCCACTGCTTATATTTGATTTGAAAAGTATTAGAGCTAGACAGAGCCTTTCGGTTGGCAGGTTAAAGGTAAGCAGTATTGCATGTGGTAATGAGGATTAAGCGAATGTCTGCTCATTTACGCCCCACCCTGAACCCACCAAAAATGTAGCCAGTTATGATTTTATACTTGCTGTTAATTTAGGAATGGCCAGTTTCGATGTATTAAAGTGTCTCAGTATTTGATGTCGATCATGCAGACATTGCTTTTACTGTGTAGTTTTCATAAAAGACTGGAGTCTTAAGGTATGCTGAAGGAAGTCTTGGATTAACATATGGCTAAACCAATTTCACACCTAAGTCCAAGGTTAAATGGTGGGTAGTAAAATCTTGCTTGCAAGAATCTATTTTTAAGAATATAATCTGGTCCATGGACGAGAATGTTCAGATTAGTAATACTAACAATAGTAGAAAAAATAAACCCCTAAGTGTCCGTCAACAGGGAATTATCGTAATACATCTTCATTTATTTATACAAAGGGATAGGATACATTCACTAAAATCAAAAGTATATATTTTATAGAGAGAAAAACAGACTACAAACTATTACTTGTAAAAGTACTATTTAACTTGTTTATATAATATTACATGTACGTTTATATAATAATAAAAAAATGTAAAGTGCCTGTAAAATTATGCACATAATTTTACCCATACAGCCATCTGGCAGAATATTAAGCAAAATAAGCTGTCTTTGTTTCTTTATGATTTTTGTAATTTTATAACGTTTCCCTTTTTGCAATGAACATGTAAACTCTAAGCTACGTGATTCTAAAACTTAGTCTACTTGTTTTCTCATGCACCTCTAGTACTTATAAAATGTCTGGCACGTGGTAGTTACCCAATGAATTATTATTTGTTAAATTAATGCATTACTTTGATTTTGATAAAAATATCTTAATAGTTCAATTTCCTTTAAAGAATCACATAGTTCAATTCTAAATATTATAACAACTAGCCTTACTTCTTTCAAAATTCATGCTTACCTGATATTGTCTTGGAGGATTATTGAAACTATTTAAATGGAAATCTTCTGAACTCCTTATACTTAATTGTTTATTGTGCCCAACCTGTAATTTGTAAAGGATTGGAAATTGATTCTTAGTTAATTTTTCTTTTAAATAATAACATGAATTGTTAACGAGTTATATATATGAACTAATGAAATATCACATATAAAAATTACATTATCCATAAATATAGTGCCATTTCACTTCACATGCTTAATATTTTATCTTCCAAAACAAATGAGTGGCACCCTGAGTGTGTTTGGCTTCTCTGTGGCTGTTAGAGGCTGTCTGAGGAGGCTCTTAGACTTCATGGCTATCCGTCAGGTCATGGTGAGAGTCATGCTTCAACCTTCCCCAAGACACACACATGGCAGAGAAAGAGGCGAGTGAGTCAGGGAGATGATGGTGGTGATCTCAGAAGTCCGCTGATGAGGGGTAACAATCAGCCTGAGGGAGTCAAACATCCATACCTGTGCCAAGGTCTGATGTGGCTCCTAAAGAAACTCCCGGGGACCAACAACGTGGGACATAATTTAGGTACCAGGAAAGCATTAATTAATCCATCTGAATTTTAGGTGCCATATAATATCCCATTTTGTTGGCACTTTTCAAGTCATATATTTGCCTATTCAGGCAAATAACAAATTAAAAAAATGTGAAAGAAAAGTGGTCGTGGACCATGTTAACACGTAAAAGGATGATTTTTAAAACTTTTAAAATGCACTTTCTAATGGGGAAAAAAAAACAAAACAAAACTGGTTTTACAAAAAGAAAAAAAAATATGTAGAGGAGTCTGGGCCAAACAGAGCAGCCCCAGATTTGCATGTGCGTGACCCACAACTGTCTTCTAGGTGAAAAAGAAACTTCAAGACTGACGTCAAAGACATCCATGATTTCTATTTCTCAGTAACATTGAAGGTGCTATAAGGGAAGCTCGATGAGACTGAATTAAACCCTTGCCTTAACATGAAAGTTTTCATCCTTTAAACGGCCACATGCTGAGTTAAAACCACCGTGCACACATTTATCCATTGAACAAATGTGAGGTGCTGTGCTAGGCTCTGAGTATTCAATGAAGAACATAAACAATTACGGTCCAATTATGTTATAATAACAAGAAAAACATGGCAAAGCTGATAAGATCCATAAAAATGTATAAATCTGAAAATATTACATCACATAACTTTTCATGCTATTGCCTTTTTCCTTTCACTTCCTCTAAAAATGTCAGCAAAATATCCATATATTTTTACTTATATTGACTTTCATGAGGATAAAATGACATAATTCGCCAAATTAATCAAAGAGAGACAGCTTGGATACTCAGAAAGAGCACTTGAAGGGAACCTGAAGACCAACTACCATCTGGTTCCTCCGCAAGCTAGCAGATTGTTGAGATGCTTAAACTTTGTCTAACAATGCAGGGAATAGTCTAGATCACTTCTATCATCCTTCAAGCCCTACTAAAGTATGACTTTGTGAAATATGTGAAAATGTAAACGCAACATTTTAAAGAATTTAACGGGAACTATGGGTTTTAAACTGTAAGGTATGTCTTAAGGATGTCATTAAGTGTGAGGACCTTGGTTTAAGCTCATGTCATCCCATTATGATAGAGCATGGAAGTGAAGACAGCCTCATAACCACAGAGGAGTTTTCTGGACAAAGGAAATACGTGCAGATCATGCCTTTGATTTCTTCTATTCATTAACTCACTATTGACATTGTGGGCTGGATAACTCTTTGATGTGTGCAAAAGGGATTGTCCTATGCATTGTAGAATGCTTAGCTGTATCGCTGGCTTCTGTCCACTAGATGCCAATGAAAGCTCCCTCGTCAACCTTGTGACAAGCAGAAATGTTTCCAGGTATTATGAAATGTATGTTGGTAGAGATGGGGGGAAAAATCACCACTGGTTGGGAACCACTAGTATAGTTAAATGATACATAACTAAACAGCTATACATTCATTTACAGCATTTTTATATGACTAGTTCTGCTCTAAGCCTGACAGTTTTAGATGATAATAGAACTTTTTTGGGCAAAAAGAAATTTGTAGTCATTTTCTAATGCATCATAGAAATTCAACACTTGTTAAAAATTGAATAATATAGAGAAATAGTTATCTAAGAATGGTGCAAAGAAGCATTATTACCACTTGGTGGCAGAAAATCCTAATATATAATTGGTTCCATGTACAATTACTAAAATAATTTCATATCTGGAAAGTCATGTCTATAATTCTTTTGCACATATAAGGAAATTCAACTTGCAATATGAATAGTATTTAAACCATAGGGATTTGTGTATTTATAGATTGTACCAACAAGTATAATGCCACAGGAGCCAGAAGTGAGCAGCTGCTTGACTGGAAGCCATGGAAGGATTGGGTGCGAGCTTTGTTCTGGACTAATATACAAATAAACACTCTCTTCGATACAGATTGAACCATTGCCTATCTTTTTTCATACTTTCTACTGCATTTTCTCCATTCTTTATGCTTTTTCTTTTCCCATTTCCTAACAAATAGTGGGATATTAGCATTTCTCATCTTGTAGGTTCATTGTAGGGTTAGAGTTACGAACATTAAATAACTTGTCTGTTATTCATTAAAAGGAATAACTCTGAAGTTTTGGCCTTCAGAATTTCTTACATTGATGTACATAGCAAGAGTTCTGGGAGTCTCCCACTTCCCACAAGCATTAAGGTCCTGAAGCCAGGAACAAAGCTGTGAACTAGAAGGTATAGGCAATATATTCAGATGGAAAATGGGGCTGGATTGGACAGTACCTGTAAACATTTTGCTTTGGAATCAAGTAGAAATGGATTTAAATTCTGGCTCTATCACTAATCTGAAATAGGACTTTGGGTGGCAAGTCATTTCACTGCTATAGTCCCAAGATCATCCAGTACAGAATAGGAAAAATAACATGACCTATCTCCTGGATATGTGAGGATTAAAAGAGAAGAGGTGTGTAGAATTTGTAGTGTGGCAGATAGAAGGCATTCAGTGATTGTTGATAACTGCTACCATTATATAGAAGGAGGAATATCTACTTTGTGGCTTTAGGTCTGGTTCATGGTGAGCTTTACTCTACAGATGATGCTGGATTTACAATAGAGTCGTGTCCTGACAAACCTATTAGAAACTGAAAATGTTGTAAGTTGAAAGCGAATTTAATATGCCTAACTATTGAACATCATAACGTAGCTTCGCCTATTTTAAACATGTTCAGAACACTTACCTTAGCTTACAGTTGGGCAAAATCAGGTAACACAAAGCTGATTTTATAACAAAGTTTTAAAAACTTCTAATCAAAATTTTAAATTTGAGGTATGGTTTTCACTGAATGCAGAGTGCCTGCACACCATCATAAAGTCAGGTGAACTAAGTAAGTCCCAGACTGTAGTCAATCTATTCTGCAGATAGTTCACCAAATATTGCTTTTTACCTCTGCGCCCAAGCACATGTAAGTCACTCAGAGAATGAAATATTCAGTGATTCTCACACCCAAATACCTTGAATCTCCCAAGGTATTTCCAGACTAAAAGATGTATTTCCAGACCTTATGGCCAGAGGTTTTACTCTAGACATCCGGAGAGGAGGATTGGAAATTTGTACAAAATCACATGCAGACTGGTCCTACTGAAACTGACCCAGCTGGAACCATGACTTTCATCAGATGATTAAAAGAATATTCTCTGCCCTAAGTAAAAGGTAAACCACAGTTCCTGGTACATAACCAATTAAAAAAAAAATCTCACTCAATCCAGTGTAGACTGGGCCTATTTTACAGCACATAAACATCTGCTCTGAAACGGACAGCCTCAGAGTGACCTATGCAGAAGCTGGAACTCGGCAGCTACTCAAGAGATAGTTTGGCGTTTTCAGGTTTACAATGTCATAGTGTATGCAGAGATGGATTTTTAATTCATGCCATCCTTTCAGATTGTTTATCTGTAAAGCTAATGCTAGCAACCACCTTTAGAGTTGAAGGGTGTGACTAAAGATAATGAATGTATGCCTTGTTTCAAAAAATATTTTATATATGTAAATAGAATATAAATAGTTGCTATACTATACTTCTTTTTATTTGTATCATTTTTAACTGTTTTCTTTTTTGTTATTTTTTTCCTAATATTTTCAATCCTAGTTGGTTAGATCCATGGACGTGGAAACCGAGGCCACTGTGCGTGGCCAACTGTGCGTACATATGTGCACACGTGTGTGTGGTCTACACAGTCAGTTGAAATGCCCTTTGCAAAATTATAGGAAGTCTCTTTTGTATTAGATATTTTGTATGTCATAAATGGGAATAGGTGAAAAGAGAAAGAGTCATGTCCTTGGATTATTCAGTTAAGAATTAGTAGTCTGCATTGTCAATGTAGTGAATGCAGACTACTCATTGTATGCTTTAAAACAATTAAAATGGTAAATTTTATGCAATTTATATCTTACCACAATAAAAATAAACTTAAAAAAATCAGTTGTCTGTATATATATGTACTAAACTGAAGTTATCTGGGCTATTATGCATCTATAGATTTTGTAGAGGAATACTGTTATTCTCAAGACCAATACTTCATGACTCTTAAGTGTAAGAAAATACAGTGAGCTATATTGTCAATTAGAACTCAGCTCTCACGGGCGTAAGTAAGTCTAAATAATATTACTAGCTGAAATTTCACCCGGTCTTTACCCTTTAAGCAACATAATATTTAAAATACATAGATGAATCGCATTAATGTACACAGCTATGATTTAATAAAAAAATACATAGATGAAGTTAAACTTGTAAGATGGATGACATCATTTACAAATGTTTGCCCCTTATTGAACTATTATTATTTATTACTTACTACACATGGCACAAGTGATTGGGACCAAGCAGCGTGTCACCAGGGATAGGACTTATTTCCGAGTATATCCACTTATTAGTGAAACCTTTGGGAAAAATCATTCAATCATTTCGCTTTGCTCCACTTTTCTTTTGTGATATGTGCATATGATCTAATGACATAATTGATGAAAATGACCTATCGAATTATTAAATCTTTTCAGTTGGATACTTTGGGGAGAGATGCTATTCATACTCCTCCGTTCTCTCCTGCCCCTTCGTCCTCCTGTCTATGTGTCTATCCTTCCGTCCACTCATGCCTTCCACAGACGCCTGTGAGTACCACAACACGGATATTAGATCTGTCCTCCTCAAGTCCACACCTTCGTCAGTTAGGCTGCCTCGGCTTGGAGAGGGGGATTAATCAGTTAACACACGGTGACGAGTATCACCAAGGAAGAAGAAAGGAAGGAACGGACTAAGACGTTAAGTCGGAAGACACATTTCCTACCACGTGCTTCGTCAGGCCTTTTATTCCATTCATGTTCATGACCCTTTGAGGTACAAACGAAGTAGCTCAGGTCTGAGAAGGCCATGAAGCTTGTCCAAGTCCATTGCTAGAAAGTGATGGGACCACAAGATGATGTGTGCGTATGGGTGTGTGTTGCTGGCAACCATACTCTAAAAATCTTCATTTTGTTGCCATTATAGGGTTAATGTATGCTGACTTTCAAACTTACTCTGATACTACTGTTATCTTGACTATTTCTTCTATTCACTACTTACTTTTTTTCAAATTCGTTTTTCCAGATTTGTAACTTCTTTCATTTTCTGTTGGCATTCTTTCTCTATGACTTTCAGCCCTGGTAATTATTTCTCTGTCCTTAATGGACTAGTATCACTACCAAGTTGTGTGGTTCTATTTATTCTTGCTGTTCTCTAATAACAATAAAAATAACAAATCGCTATTACATACCTACGTGTTATGTGCCAGACCCTGTTGTAAGAACTTCAGTGTATTAGCAAATGTAATGTTCAAAACAACTTTTGGATGTTAGCATAATTCCTGCCTATGTTCCACAAATGAGTAAATAGCGTTAGTGAGACGCCATTTTAAGTAGAACACACACAGACATGCATTATAATAGAAATTGCTTATAAAATATTTGAGCTTAATTTTCTGTGTTTCCTTATCATTTTATTCATGATAATCAGGAGACTGAGCTGGCAGACTTTTTCTGTAAAGTGCCAGATAGTAAATATTTTAGGCTTTGTGGGCCATATAACAATCTCTGCCACTTATTCTTTATTTTTTTCTTAACCCTTTAGAAATGTTAAAAAATAGCCGGGCGTTGTGGCGGGCGCCTGTAGTCCCAGCTGCTTGGGAGGCTGAGGCAAGAGAACCGCTTAAGCCCAGGAGTTGGAGGTTGCTGTGA